>NC_028645.1:12248295-12256313 GCF_001406875.1 Solanum pennellii | reverse complement strand
ATCCATTACTATGATGTAATAGAACAATTAACCAAAACAAAAAGGGGAAGAAAAGAAGAACTGATGATGGATTAAGAAGAAAAAGAAGAAACCAATAAAAGATGCTGGGTTAAGAAAAATAAAGACGATGATGGATTAAGAAGAATAAGAAGAAACTAATAAAAGATGCTGGTTTAAGAAGAAGAAAGACGATGATGGAGAAAGAAGAACTGGAAACGTGATGAAGCAAGAAAGAGAAATTGTCCAAATTTTTGAAATTTCAAATTTTTTGAATTTTGAAATTCAAAATTGGGTGTTTTAATTAAAATTAATAATTCAAAATCCAAAAACTGATTTAGAAGATTGAGTGTTTTAATGGAGAAAAAATAGGCATTATATTGGGTAATTGCGTATTATAGGAGAGAGAATGTTATGTATCTATACACTTCTACTAAAATTAAAAAAAAAGGGAATTATGTAATATTTAAAAAAAGAAGGGAAAATTAGAGAATATAAAACTTATAGTTGTGTATTTAAGTTATTTTTCCTATAAAAAATCACCACATCTCAATAATCGTCCCTTATACGATATGTGTAGCCCGAAAGGCAATCATTAGGCCCTAATATCCCTTAATCACTTTTTGTATAGCCCCTTATTTTGTATACACCAATAACATATATATGTACTAAGGAAAACAACAAATGAAAAATAGTCCAAATGCAAGCAATGTGGCTATAAGCGATTACAATAGTAATCCTTACGTACATCTTATATATGTACGTGATCACTAATAATTGATTATGAATACTAACGAGGGATACTTAGTATACTAATTTAGTAGCCAACATAATCAAATGTGAATGTTCCACTCGATATCCATAAGTACGTCTTTCCATATAAATGCACCACCAGGAGATACTTTTCAAAGATAACTGGAATGAATGGTTGAGGAGAGAGTGAGCATTTTCTTTTTTAACAATTTTTTGTTGAATTAAATTAAAACAAATATATTAAAAGTGAGAGTAATATAATAAGCTAACACGCAACCTCTAGTTCCTATTTTTACTATCCTCACATCACATGAACGATCACGCATTTTCTCTTACTTTCAAAGTCCAACCACATCTCCCTTTCTCCCTCTTACCTCAGCTCTACCATACCCATTTCTTACGTTATATATACTTAAATTTGTTTTTTTTTTTTTAGTTTGTTATAATAAAGATAATACTTTCTCTGTTTGACGAATAATTACCTGGTTTGACTTGACACAGAGTTTAAGAATATGAAGAAGACTTTTAATCTTGTAATCCTAAACTAAAGTTAGACCAAATATACAAAATCGCCCTTTGATCTTGTGGCTGTAAACATGCCAAGTGGAAAGCTCAAACTGAAATATTACCAAAATAAGAAAAAGATTATTCTTTTGAAATAGACTAAAAAGGAAATAATATTATTCTTTTTTAAACAAAGAGAGTAAGTTCTTATATATTAAAATATTGACATATAATACAATTCGTACCTATGTCATATAAAATGAAACCGATCAGAATATATTTATATATAGAGAGATAGATAGATATATATTATTTTATATGTATGTCTATATTCATCCCAAAGAACACCTTTCACTCTCTATTTCATATCAATCATACCACTAAACAATCGACAATTTTTTTTAAAAAAAATGCCTCCAAAATCATCACTTTTACTCCAAAGAATCACCACAACCACTACCTCCGGTAAACAACGTACACCAATACCATGTACTACTCAAGTTCCCGATTCAATCACTTCTCATCATACTCATTTCGTTAGCCCTAACCAGTGTTGCTCCGCCGTGATCCAACGTATCTCCGCCCCAATCTCCACCGTTTGGTCCGTACTCCGTCGCTTCGACAACCCTCAAGCATACAAACACTTCGTCAAAAGCTGCCACGTCATCGGTGGCGATGGGAAGGTGGGGACCGTCCGTGAAGTGCGGGTCATATCGGGCCTACCAGCTGCTAACAGCATGGAGAGACTTGAGATCCTTGATGAGGAACGCCACGTCATCAGCTTCAGCGTCGTAGGCGGGGACCACCGCCTGGTGAATTACCGATCTGTTACCACACTCCACTCCGATCAAAGCTCAGGGACGACCATAGTTGTCGAATCGTACGTTGTTGATATACCTCATGGGAATACTAAAGAAGAAACATGTGTCTTTGTGGATACAATTGTTAAATGTAACCTTCAATCTCTTGCTCAGATCGTTGAGAATTCAAATACTACAAATTTGAAATGAGGTACGTAGAGGTGTCAAATGAGTTTGGCTCATCAATTTGAACATATCAATAAATAGATTATCGTTCAGTCTGTTCAAAGTCTGGTTGGAGTCAAAATAGATTGAGCTAAGGAACGAATCATAAAATTATGAATTAGGAAAATGGAGGGAGTGAAAAACACATTAAAACAACTCACGGATCATGATGCTTTTTTTTTTGGGGTACGAATTAGATCTTAAAATAGTTTTTTTTTTCCATATTTTGTTAGAGATAAGTTCATTATCATAAAAATTTTAAAAATATTTAATTGTAATAAACTTGTTATTGTAGGAATTTAATTTGTTTCTCCTCTGATGCATCTCTTGTTTAATTCTTATTTATCAACAATCAATTAATATTTTGTCATTAAAGAGAGATTCAAAAAAGATGAAGTAACTAATTAGCGAAGTGTTTTGTTTTATTTATTTAGCATTGTTACCTTATTGAGTACAGTATGGATGATGATGAATAATGTCTAAATACATTGTATTACCAAAAATCAAAATAAATTACTAAGTTTTTAATTTTGAACGTAATAAATTAGATAAGTTATGATAAAATTATTTAAGATATGTGTGTAAGCTTGTGCGGAATCCACGTGAATGGATGCGGGTGTGATATATTAGTAATGCTAGCTAGCGATTAGCTTACGATGTATTAAATTAATTGTTTGTCTCTATATATATATATATTGTACGAAACTAATTAGTACAATGTAGCCATTATTATTAAATATGATTTATTTAATTGTGATTGATTAGTTTATTAAGTTAAGTTAATAAAGTTTACTGGCCCGCATGACAGTTGATAAACATCGTAAAATCTTTGGGCAATCCAATAGAAACTGGTCCTTTCAAATCTTCCTTTTGACCTTCCTACTAACTTTGTCTTATTTTTATTTTTTTTTATTTCCATATATTTTGTTCAGAAAACATTAGACTTGACTCACACATGATAAAAGTGTATTTTGGTGACTTCCATATATAATTCTTTTGTGTATTATCCTAGTTAAATTGAATTATAATAACATATAATTTTTTAATAATAAAGTTAATACTCCCTCAGCCTCAGTTTAGATTTTCATTTTTTGTATCAATTTAATATATTAAAATTATAATTTATATATTTAAAAACTAAACGAAAAATACGCTAAGTTGTAATTTTTTTCACATTAATATGATGGAAACATATAATTTAAAATGTTTGTTCACACTTTACATAGTTTGAATCCTGAAAATCAAAGGTAGCACATAAATTGAGATGGGAGAAGTAGATATAATATATCTTAAAGTGGAATAATTACTTATTATATTCGTTTAAATTAAATGACGATATAAGAAAATCTTTGTTCTATTACTATAATAAAAATAACTTTTAGCTGTAATAAATAGACATGTTAATAAAGAGTGCTAAAATCTTTACTGGTACTAGTTAAGTGTCATTAGATCCAATGTCGGTGTTAATTGCCGCTCAAAAATATATATTAGCGGCAATTAAACTATTATTATTAATTAATTACCGCTAAAGATCATTTTTGATATAGTTTACCATTATTTAGTAATTAAATCCAAGATATAAGAAATATTTAGCAGATTGCATGCCATTTTTGAGTTATTTAATCAGGTTAGATTCGAAAGATGATAGTTAGTAAAATAGTAACAACTTAGGAAAGATGACGTATGAACACAAAAACAAAAATAAATTTTAGGTAATAAATATGCACATTAATGGATATCTCATATTAGCATAGAGTGCTAAAGTATTTATCGGTATTAGTTGATTGTCATTGGATCTAATGTCGCAATATGGTTTAGAGACATTTATAAAGAATATTAAATTTCAATAAAAATACATATTTAGTGACAATTAAGCTATTATTATTAATTAATTGTTGTTAAAACTCATTTTTGATATAGAAAAAAAAAATTAGAAAGATGAAAAGTAAATGTGAAACCTAAGAATTTCAATTTGAGGCATAATGGGGAGGAGGCATTAAAATATATGATAATGTGGGAATTATATACTTTATAATTCAATATATATATATATATATATATAAATATATAAACTTAAATTGAATAACTTACTGTAGTATAAATTAAATAAGTAGATAACATCATGTGAATCAAACACTTGGGGTTGTTGTAAGTTGGAACAAACTATTCCTTTTTTTTTTTGTTGTTGTTGAAAGAGATGCCAAAATTAGTTGAAATTGTCTTAGATTATGTAAAATTAAATAAAAATATGCTTATTAATAATTTGATCTAAAAAAGCTTTCATAGTTAATAATTTGATCCAAAAATGTAACTATTGATTGTAAGAATATTTTTAAATCAAATTATTAACAAAAAAAAAAGAATATTTTTATTCAATCTTACATAATTTAAGGATGTTTTCTTTTCTGGTCTATCAATAAAGAAATTGCAAGTTGCATACTTTCAACATTTGTTTGCTCCATTTTTAATAAAGGAGGATATGCAAGTTGTATCAATAATATTGCTGGTATCACCTCACCTCATTACTCTTTGTTGTGTTCTGGACTTTAAGTTATATTTTAAGAAGATTAATTAATTAATAATTGCAAGTTGGAGTTGCAAGTGGATGTACTACTCATTAGTGTCTTTATTTATTATATAAAAAAATGACTTCACACTACCTTCCACACTCAATTACGTATCTCTTTTTTTTTTCCTCTTTAATTATGTTCTTTTGTTTTGCCAAAGAATCATACATGGGCAACTTACAAAAATCCTAATGTTAATTATTTAGATATATCTTAATCTACAATATAATTAATTTTATTAGATTTTGATGCGGTTATATACGTCAAAATATGTGTATCTCGTAATACATGGGGTCTAAATTAATTGTAATTTATTCTAGATATATTGTATTCAAGTGATTTTTCATGTATTTTGGATACATAACACATCTCAGTCATCTCCCTCGCATTCGTTGCCACTATCCTGTGTATCTGGTCGTATCTGAGATACATGTAAATCATTCAGATACATGTATCTAGCATGATTCACATGTATTGAGATACATAACGAATCTCGCTCGCTTCTCTCTGTATTTTGGTGTATTTAGTTGGAAAAATACATGTATCTAAGTTTATCTTTCTCGATATATGATTAGAATTTCTTAAATTAGTGGTAAGTTACATAATTATTTAAAAATATAGGCAGAATTAGTATATATAGTTTGAATGTATATGCGTAATAAGGATTTTCAACTTAACAAGAATGTGCAAACTAAGGATTTCCCAACTCGATGTAGAGACATGGAAATTACATATGGTAGGTTTAGATTATGGCAGTAGGACATAGAAATTATAGGCCTAGTGGGTTAGGATTTGGGTAGGCCAATAGATTAGGAGTTAGGATTTGGCTAACTGATAGGTTAGAGATTCAATTATTTCCTTTAGTATAAATAGATAGTATGGCTAATAAGGGCAGTGTGAAAATTTTCCTAATTATTGTTCTCTCTTTCGTAATTTTTTCTGTCTTAATTTAGCATGACATCAGAGTTATATTTTTCGTGTTGAACCTCTTATAACTTGTTCACGTATTTAATATTGCAAAGTTATTTGAGTGTACAGGGTGATGATTGAAACTTCTCATTCACTTTTAGAAAACTTCATATTACATGAAATTTTATTTGGATATTATTTTCGCAATATTTTTTTTCTAAATTTTCATGTGAAAAATATGAGATTTCTAAACTCTAGACTATTTTATCTGCGAAAAACTATTTTTTTAAAAAAAATTGAGAGGTAAATTTGGCGTCTTTTCGCAAAAATATTACCTGGGAAATTATTTAGGGCAAATAATTTACAAGTATCATTTTCATAGGTAAATTCACCAGTAATGAAAAAAGTGCTTTTCTATTTGTTTAAATAAAATTTCCGTAATAAATTTATTTGCCGATTCAGTTAAAAATAATTACTTAAAAACTTATTTTTAGAAATAATTTTATATGTGGTATTACTTGTGATTCATTTTCTAAGAATTTTTTTGGAACTTCTTTCTTGAGAATTTACTTGAAAGTTTTTTACTTGTAGAACTGCTTGGGAATTTTATTGTTGTGAATTTGGTTGGAGATTTTCGAGGAATGCATACTTGAATATTTTGTTTTTATTTATAATTTAATTGGAAGTTTTTTTTTTGGAATCTAAGAAATTCTTTTTATTTGAAATCAAGAGGAATAGTTTCTTTCAAAAATATTTAACTAAATTAAAAATTATAATAATATAAAAAATAACAAAGACATCAAATAAATTTTATTGACAAATATTTACTCTATTTTTATATTAAATAAATTATTATACAATAGTATCAATCTAATACGGAGTTGGAACATTACTAAAAATGTCATGATCAGTGTTTCAAACTTATATATAATTAATATTTGGTCTTATTTAAAACCATTGATGCGATTTTATTTTGTTTTTATTCAAAAGATACAAAACATTAAAATTATATAGCTAGTTATTTATCCAATAGAAAAATAACTATCATAAATGTAATTAATTTTGATTTGATTTTATTTTATTTTATATTAAATTATGTATTATTGAATAAGTCAAACATTATATTTAAGTATATAAAAATTTGATTATATACATTATTAATGTGAAGTTTAATTATACCCTCTCATTAATAGAATTATATTGAATAAAAAATAATAAATTTTACTTTTATATCCAATTAATATTTTTTTTATAAGCATTAAAACGATATAATTTCTCTATCTATGGTAAGTTATTAAATTGTATTTATTTGCAAATATATAATTAAGTATGTTAAAATATAATTCTTAAAAGATAATTTAAAATCACAAATACCACAAATACCTAATAAGATAATCTATCAACTATTGATCATAACTTTCTTGCACACTACACCATTTTCGGCCTACAACAACACCACGTAAGTGTAGCCTAAACTAGCAAAAAGTGTAGCCTTTGAGAAAAGGCTACACTTTTGGACATTCAGCAACACTTTTTAGGGGCTGCCCAAAAGAAGCGTAACCTTTGACATTAGGCAACACTTTTTAAATGTTGCCATCTTTGGCAACACTTATAAAGTGTTGATTTTATATCTCATCTAGAGCAACACTTACAAAGTGTAACTTCTAAGCCTACATGTAGCACAAATATATGTAATATATTTACATACATACAAGTGACCTAAAACACAAAATGAACTAATTAATCATTAAATTGAAGCTAAATATTTCAAATAAACTTCGAGAAATATTTCATGTACAACCAAAACATAGAAAGTGATTGCTTAAAGATCTCTAATATCAACAAGTTCCAAAAACCCAAAAGTGTCATTCAAACGTATATGACAACAATACAAAAATTTCTTCATCTTTTGCCACAATGGATCGAGTTTACTTCTGGCCAAATTCAAATTCAATTACCTGCATTTTCCTGCACATTTAAAATAAAATTATAAGTTTGTTAATTAATTGTGGAAGTGCATAATCAGAGAGAATTCACTGTAAGACAACCAATCCAAATCTAAATACAATTTCAATGTATAAATTACACATTATAAGGACTACAACATTTGTGCAGTCTTCTGTTGTTGGCTCTCAAAAATTAAACTTCAAAAGTTTAATTTCTGCAGTCTTCTGTTGTAAACTTCAATGTAAAAATTACATACAAGTAGTTCAAACAAACCAGTGATGACCACTGGAAACAAGGTTCATAACATAGTTTAGAA
>NC_028645.1:12243079-12243764 GCF_001406875.1 Solanum pennellii | reverse complement strand
AGTTCCTCCAATGTGATTACTTTTTGGCACAAACGATGGAAGAAGGAACTTAGACGAATCAAAGGAATAGCCACATGATCAGGAAGAATGCTTTTAATTGGTATTGGAAGCAAGTAATGTAACATGAAATGAGCATCATGGGTTTTATAATTAGACACCTTTCTTTCATCCAAGTGCACACACCTAGATATATTGGAGGCACTACCATCAGGTAGCTTGACTATCTTTAAAACTACACAAAAGATGGATTTCTCTCCATTTGTCATTGAGAAGCACACCTTTGTAAACTTTGTTCTCTTACTATCTTCTGTATCTTGTGGATGAAGGTTCTTCCTGATTCCCATATCTTTCAAATCATATCATGCTTTTGCATGATCCTGTGTTTTTCCTGAAATATCCAAAAGAGTTCCAAGTATGCTATCAACTATGTTCTTCTCTATGTGCATTATATCAAGGTTGTGACGTAACAAGTTGTGTTGCCAGTAAGGTAATTAAAAAAAAATTGACCTTTTTTTCCATGGGCCATCATTTGATCTCTTTTTCTTCTTCCCAAACACATTTTCAAAATCACGTAAGCTATTAAGAACATCAATTCCCTTTAAAGGAGCTGGAGGAGGCCTAAATTCAGTTTTTCCATTGAATGATCTTTTGTTTGATCTCCATGGATGATCCATCGGTAGAAAAA
>NC_028645.1:12182372-12238736 GCF_001406875.1 Solanum pennellii | reverse complement strand
AAAGGAAAGCTGAAAAGGGAAAGTGAAGTCAAAATGTTTTGTTAATGTTTAATTTTTTTGGCCAATAAAAATGGGAGGGAGTGTTAAAAATATTGGAGGGAATATAATATTTTAGTGAAAAATTCTAAGGCAACACTTATAAAGTGTTGTTTTTTTAATTATAAAAATAGGACATTTTAGAAGTGTGGTCATATATGTAAATAGGTGTTGCCAATTATATCATACTTTAACAACACTTATAAAGTGTATCTTATATTATTAAAGAGTACACTTTTGAAGTGTTGCCAAAATTATTGTAGCTAAAAGTGAAAGTTTTTGGCTACGCTTTAAAAGCGTTCCCAAAACTACTTTAGGCAACACTTTACAAGTGTAGTCCAGAATAAGTGTGGTCATAGACCTAAAATGGTGTAGTGGCACTTTATACTTATACATTTATTTTTATTTTCAATTATTTATTTATAAAAAACTGTATGTATAATTTCATTTTTGTCCATGTTTAATATACTTAGTTATATCAACATGGGTTGTGGTGCACTGGTGGGAGTGTTTCGAGTTCGAGCCGGGGTATGGAGAAAATCTTGTTGGGAGCGCCATCCCAAATGGGCCCTGCAGTGCGCGATTCGAATTTAGTCGGAGCTCCAACGTGGGCTTCGAACACTAGATGAGAAACCAGAAAAAAATGTACTTAGTTTATGGACGTTATCTCATAGGAAGTGTAAATATTTTTTTTGTGATATGTTGGGTGGTTGGGGTTTATTTTAAATAGGGAAAGAGGTCTAAAATATATTTGAACTTTGATCAAAATTGTTGTTACGGTACGGAATTTTATGGAGGATATTTTACTCCTGCACTATTTAATAATGTATTATAAATGTATATACATGCAATATGGACATCATAAATATTTCATCATTTTAAATAGTAATGTGTCCACGTGAACACATATATACCTTTAAAATACACTTTAAAAAAGTGCAGGGGTAAAGATCCTTCATAAAATTTAGTACCGTAACAACAATTTCGACCAAAATAAAAATATTTGTCAGACCCTTTTTCCTTTTAAATATATAAATAATTGTCATGTTTCACTTTTTAATAGTCATATTGCACGAACAAATAAATCTAAGCTAATATTTAAGATATATTTTATTACCATACTAATGTAAGATGAATTTAGAGTGCTTTTGTGTAATATAAGAATATCTAAACGATGTTTTAAATACTCTATTAAATTAATTAAATTTAGCTCGAAAATTATTCAAATTGGAGAAAGACATCACAAGTTACTGTAGTGTCGTCATATCTTTTGTAGCACGAAGACTTCAAAAATTTGACATTTATAATGTTATGTTATGAATAAAAGTATTGAAAGAATAAAATTTCAAAGAGCAATTATAAATGAGTTGAGGTGAAATCTCATGAGAACTTGACACGTGGGGCAACTAAATTGCCTCTCATGGGGGCTACACAATTATTAAATTGTGCAATGAATGAGTAATGATATCAGAAATATGGTACCTTTCAATGATTTTATATATAATTTTTTATTAAAAACTTATAATATATAAAAATTATATTATGATTTTTATTTGCGATAAGTATTGATAATTTATAATTAAGAAAAAAAGTATCATAATTACTATTTGAACATTATCATTATACCAATAATAATAAAACATGACTATACACGTATAAATAATCTAATATCTTAACTTTCTAATAATAAAAGAATCACTATTTCTAAAAATAAATAATCAATAAATTTACAAGTATTATAGTATAAACATTACTGTTTCATGAATAAAAATAAAATTATTTTTAAATAATTAAGTAAAATATGATAATTTTAAGACATATGACAAAACCATGAAGATCAATGATAAGTAAACAAGTAAAATTTCGCTACATATTTTTAAGAGAAATGTTACATAATATATAATTACCTTCATAGTGTTACCAAATAGTAAATATGTGATACTACATTTGTTGTTTAGGTTACTCTCAAACTTGTTATCTTTATAGATTAAAAAGTTGTGTATCATTCATTTATTCAAGAATTATGAGGGTCAACAATGTTAATTAAAGATTTTAACACATAATTTGTGTAAGATCTGTTAGGCGAGTCCCGAGCGTTGGGCGTTGGGCGTACTTAGGGCGTACAGTCAGGCGCTTAGGACGTAAGTCTTGTAGAACTAAGTCCCAAACTGGAGTCTCGAGGCGTTTTGCTAGAGTCGCGCCCCAGGGCAAGCCCCGAGGCGAGTCCCAGAAAAGTCTTTTTAAACACTGGGTTCAACTAACAAAATAAATAATTATGGGGAATATAGTTAATATTGTTTAAAGAAATTTATTTGAATATCTTCATGTGGTTTTACTTGTAAATAAATTTGTACGAAAATTCCTTTTTGGGTTAACTTTGGGATATTTTTAGTATTTTTTATAAGAAAATTCGCAAGCAATTTATACACGAAGTTTAAATTTTTAGGTAAATTAGGTGGAGATTTCGAAATTCGCAGGAAATAAACATCTACAAAGGTTTTAACTTTGAATTTTTTTATTGTAAAATCCGTAGGTAACTGATTTTTCTGCAAATTTCAATACATAATCCCTAGAAAGATCCTCGTATAATTCACACTTTTCTTGTAGTGATTGAAGATGAATGAATTCTTTGAACTCTTTAATTGAACAATTCTCCTCTCTTGATCCACTTTTGAGGTTGAATTACACCTTATTTATTTATTATAATATCAAAGCGATACTAATGAGGGTAGAGCAAATCCTAAATCATGTGATCATGACCAGATCAGACAAAGGTAAGAAGATCGATGTTTAAACAAAAAAGAAATGAATCAAAGACGGACAATTTCTCCATATGACAATCAAATAAAATTCTAAAATTGTGAGAACCCTTTTAAAACTGGAGGGAGAAAACATAAACAATGGGCTAGGGTCATGAGGACGACCTTAAAGGCAAGAAATACATTCAATTTTGTTAATAGAACAATAAAGAAAATAGACAAAGGATCTCTTAATTTTAAAGCTTGGTGGACAATTAATTAATGGAAAAATTACCTAATTGCACGTCATTTATTATCATATTTTTTTTCTACCATTTAAAAAAATATCAAAAATTTTAATTTTGCTTTCATCATTCCTTTTTTCAGATACATTAATTTGAAATCTCCTAATCATGATTTTTCTTCCTTTTTTCACTGCACAAACCTCTGCACAATTACTTTCACTAATCTATTTTTGAATTTCAATTTTTTTGTCTTTTCAATTAAATATTTCAAATTATTCAAGAGGTAGATTTCTTTCATTCACTTCAATCTTTTTTACTTTTTTAACTTAAAAAATTACTGAATCTTTTACTCCCGGTCTCTTTATGGAAGAGAGGTGGAAAAACCTTGTTAATGCACATAGTTCATCTTGGAGTGCATTTGAAATGGTTTCAGGAATTTCTAATTGCGGTCTTGTTACACTTCATTCCGTTGATTTGATCTTTTTGTTTTTGGGCTTACTTTCGATTTATATAACTTATTTTGATTCTTAAATTAGTCTTTTTAAGTGTTATCACTGCTAAAATAGTTTCTGTTTTATGCAATGTATCATGTTCATATTAAGGTATTAATTCATAACTCTAATGTTGTTGAATCTTTGATTTGTATTCATCATGTTAAATATAAACATACGCGATACATAAACTTTGTGTTATTTATCACACATCAAAAAATATGTTATTTGAAACAATTACATGTATATTTTTTTTAAAAAATAAAATATAGTATTTCTCAAACAAGATAACATACATAGATAATAATATATCATGAACTAATTTTTTAGGCATGAGATGTAAATTCAAATTCATACTAAATGTATCCGATACATAATAATTACCAAACATTAATGTATCAATCTTAATAAATACAATTGATACATAAACGTTAATTAATGTTCTGTAGCTAAATCACTGTGTATCAAATTAATTGATAGGTGCATGATACATAATATATACCAAATTCAACATTTTTACAAACTTTATTACATATATCACTATATGTACCAATTGATCACTGCTGTTTTATGTATCCTACACAAAAATATTATCTAGAATAATTATATGCATCATGTTTTTTTTATAAAATACAATATTTTTCAAACAAAATAAGATATATAAATAGTAATATATCATGCTCTAATTTTTTAAGCATGATACATTAATTTGAATTTATACTAAATATATCTGATACATACAATAACCACACATGCATGTATTCATCAAAATTATGTAGCTCTTCAACCTTTTTATATGTTGTTTCAATGTATAGCGGATACACATGAATAATTTCATAGCACCAACATGGACGGCCCAGGGCTATTACCTGAAGAAAATTTGCAAAAAGAAGATATCATATCTTTTTAACCAACCCAGTTGTCTAACAAGTAGGTCGAATCAAGTGAGGAGCCCGGATACTATAGCACGAGAGCACAATTAACAATGGACAAAAATTAGTTGATTCATCAATTGATAAATGTAATTGTCCAAATTTGTAGATACACATACTAATAAAATCAGCTATTGTTTTCGACTTTTTTCAATCTATTATGATTTGGGTGAGAAATGAAAGAAGAAAATTTGAATTGTTTGAAACTAGACGGATTTGGAATATAATTAAGAGAAGAAAATTTAAATTTTGAAGTGAATCTGGATTTGGAAGAGAATTGAGAAAAGAAAATTTGTATTTTGATTTGATTTAATCTTTTAAGATTTGTGACAGATAAAATTAACTAAATTAGCGTGATTTGAGGAACTCATATCAATTTTATATTCTCTTTCCTTTAAAAGTGCAACTGATTTTGTTTTAATGTATCAGATTTAATGTATCTGACTTCTTTGCTATGTATCCGGATAACAATAATTTTGAGGAATCTTTATAAATTGAAAAAGAGTAAGGATAGAATATAATTTAGGTCCTTACATTATGAGATTTATGTAAGTTATACATTAATTTATTGATTGTCATAAATTAGAACACCACTGAACCTACACTTCACTCGACTATAGTACCCAAAAATGTGTTTTGCGGTCCTTAATGACCAAGGGTGCAATAACTCAAGGTTAAACACATAACTTATTTTTAAAAATTATTTTTTTAATAGCTTGATAGAAAAGTGATTTAAGAGAAAAAATAATTTGTGTTTGGCTAATTCATTTAAAAAGATTTTTGATAAGTAAATTGCGTTTCACTAGGTTTTTTTTTTTGGCATAATACATAAACATGACCCTTAAGTTGGCGTAAGTTGGCAACTATGACCCTTAACTTTAGATGTGCACAAGTAGACACTTAAACTTGTATAAAATTAAACAAATTGACACATTCATCCTACATGACACCATACATGGAAATTTTGTGTCCTATGTGATGTCCTACATGTATTATGACATGTAGGATATATGTCTCTACTTGTTCAATTTTATACAAGTTTAAGTGCATACTTATGCACATCCAAAGTTAAGGATCATAGTTGCAAACTGACGCTAAGTTAATAATTATATTTATGTATTATGTCTTTTTTTAAAAAAAATGCAACTAATTGTCAATTACGAAAAAAGGACAAGTATAACTATACTTTTAATATTAAAATTATTGTATAGAGAGAAACTATTTTAAATATACTTTATAAAAATTTAGTTTTATTAAATTAAAATACACATATTCAAAACTTCTATCAACATTATACATTTTCTGAGAGTTTTGGCATCTTTAATTTAAATTTTTTTTCTTTTTCTAATTATGCAAAATAATACGTAAAATATAAAATAATAACGTATAAACGTAAAATGAAAAAATTATTACATAAAAATCAAAAATAAAATTCTTAAATGAACATAACCAAAGAAATTTCCATTTTTTTTTTGGAAAGGAAGGAATGCAGGGAAGAAGTCTTTCCTTTCCACTGGTTTTTGAAAGCTATAAATCCCCGCTTTAAACTTATGAGATATTTCAATTTATTAATAAGGAATGTATTGATAAAATACATTTATAACTTTCTTGAAAAAATAACTTTCTTCTTCTGCTTTTTTAAGAAGCAGAGATTTTTAGCTTCTTTTCAACAACAAAAAAACTTTCTTACACTTTCATTTAGTAGCAGTTTTACTGATTTTTTCAAAGGCTTAAGTTTTACTTTTTTTAAAAATATTTTTTTTCGAAATAAGTACTTTGACATCCACCAATAATGCCAAAAAGTCTCCGTGGATAGAAGGGTATGACCATAGTTATTTACAGAAAGAAAACTCACAAAATGTGTACATGTGTAAACTATACATTTTCTTATAGGATTAATTGGATTAGAAATAAAGAATATATGGAACCATTTTTTGAACAAATTCTATGTCAAATTGGTACAAGAAGAACCAGTGAAATGGATAATTGGTGATGGAACTTATGACTTGTTAATACAAGGATGTCAATCTTCTGTTGTGTTTATTTATCCTCTTTCATTTGATTTTTGTTTTTGCTTGATTTATTTCTAGCCTTCTATGTCGAATGTTGATGTTGGTATATATTATCACTCATGTGGTTAACTGTAGCATTTTCTTTAATCGCTTGTAAATTTCTTTCATGTTATTTGATATAATAAAGTTCTTATTTAGTAAATGATTTTTGTGTATGAAGTTATTTAGCTAACACACGGAAGATTAAAATTGTTAGTTACAAATTATATGTTCACAATTAAAGATGAGTTGGAAAAACATCTTGATAATTATAGCTCAGAATTAAATATTTCGATCTTAATCATGAAAATGGTAAAATTCTAATGCATTTAGTATGTATCGAATGAACCAAATTGAGATATAAGTTTAGGTTCTGAATTTTAAGAAACAATATCTCTAGCCTATTTGTGTTCTTCTAATCTTAATCATATATAATATTTATGATCCGTATAGTTTGTTTTTATTATTTTAATTTATTAAGATGTGAAATTCCATGATAAGTCAAATTCCTAATGGACTAGATAATGATAAATTACATTCGTGAAATAATAATTAGTTGATTGAATCATATCTCGATCATGAGAAAGAAGACACCCCTTTATGGTTGCTTATAAATTTTCACATGAAAATTTTGCAGGTGGATTTTATATCCGTCATGTGAAATAAGTTAAGTTTAGTAATAAAGGATTAAATGTCACGCTCCGAGCCTACACCTTTGACGTGACCGGCACTCGAAGACCATTGCTGGTCCTCAAGCGAACCCTTGACCTGACTTACTTAACTCAGCGGAAGACTAAACTCAACTTAAACAAGAAATAAAACAAGGTTAAAGGAAAGTACTTTTATGATATCTGGCCATGACGGCAATCAAGTCTCAACAACCAACAATAAACTCTGAACTGAAATACTAGCGTCTATGAAGCCTCTAAACTGACTGAAGAGGATGTTGGGACAGACCCCACAACATCCTAAAACTAAACTACTAAAAGCAAAAGAAATGGATGTCCTCCGAAATGCAAGGAAGCTCTCCACTGACTCTGCAAATCAATCTGGATCAACAAAACGCCGCTTGCTGATCCTGATTACTTGCGTCTGCACCATAAAAGGATGCAGGCCAACTGGTATCAGTACATTGAATGTACGAGTATGCGAGTTGGAAAGCTAAACAAAACTTAGGCTTGAAGAGAGTAAGAATGAATATTTACCTTGACTTTGCTCAACTCATGATGTACTAACTCTTATTCGATATACGTAGTTAAAATAAATGCAATATAAAGAAGTACTGACTAAAAACATGCTTGAACCTCTGAGTATATGTATATATACAAGTACACAATAATGTCTGGGACGTATATAAAATACAATAACTGATGTATATAAAAATACATTTACCTTTGAGAGATTCTCTAATCGACAATCATCACTTAAAAGCTACAGTGATGATACAACAGTTTACCGCACGCTGTCAGCGCATCCTATACCCGGCCAAAGGTATAAGACCTGAACTGCCTAATTGATCCACTAGTAACTATGAAAAGGAGTCATCTAAAAAGTATGACCCTTTTCTACATGGTTTATGGGGGCTGTGACTGTGAGTTATCTAAACTTTCCCCCATATCGGTGCTCAATACTACTCCCAAAAATATACTGACTCTTATGCTTAAAAACATACTGATTCTGTGGTTTGAAATTAGTGCTCAAAACTTAGCTTATAAAAAGATCTCTTGGAAATCATAGTTTCCTCTTCCTTCTATTAAAAATAGCCATAGGCTCTGTGGAAGTCTAGCTTCCCTTCCTTCTCAAAAGTTTGAATTTTTTTTTTTGTTTAAACTCTTAGGGACTACTTAGTTCCCTTATAAATCTTGAGAAGTGAACTCAACTTGATACTCTTTACTTACTTGAAACTTAACTCTTAGGGAATACTTAGTTCCCTTATAACTTTTGAGAAATGAGCTCAACTCTTTACTCTTTCTTGACTTGAACTTTAAGTCTCTAAAACAAAGTGAAGAATGTTTGTGAAAGACTTTAGAAAACTTGATAACTTTACTTTGACTTGTTTCTTAACTTCTATTCTTGGATCTTAATTTCCTTGACTTTGATATTAACTTTCCTCGAATTGGATTATAGATTCAAGGATCATGATCTCATGTTTATGGACGATTTCATGGTGTTTAGATGTACTCTAAAGTGTTGTAATCAACTAGGAATGAAGAGTACATCACTTAGGAACAATACGAAAAGATAGGGAAAGAACGGGGTCTCCAAGGGGTCCTGGCGCTCTGAGAGGCGAAAAGCGCCATAGCCTGAAGGACAGAGGCTGTCTTCAGGCGCCATAGCCTGATGGACAGAATCTGTTCTGAGGGGCTTTGGATGCGCGACGCCCCAACATCTATCCAACGAGTTTTTCGACCTTCTTCTTCGTTTTTTCATCTCTAAACGTTCTCAAAGTCTCATGGATTCTACCGCAACTCTTAGGATCCCTAAATAACTTATTACCCAATAGTTTAGACACAAAAACAGTCCGGAAACATGAATTTAAAACTAAGAGAGATCAAATCAATTCAACCAACAAGAACTTCAAACTTTTCATCAGAAATTCAAGATTTTTATTCAATTTAACTCTAAATTGCTGTAATGAATCAAATTGGAGGGCAGGTGAAAGAACCCAAGACCGAATGATCTCACATACCTTGTTAGGGATCACCCCAGACGAAATTCACGAACGAATTCTTGGCGTTCTTGCGTCTTCTTCTCCCTTCTCCTCTTTTCTCCTTTCTCTCCAAGCCCTAGCTTATTTTCTAAATGTGAAAACTAATTGGGATCAACTTAGACCCCAACTTATTACCCCTAAAACGAAAATAATAATAAATTTAGAAAAAAAAAACCAAAACACCCTTAACAAAACCGGATTTGGAACTTTCCCTGCTCAACAATCCAACTTCCGAAAGTCATATCTCTCTCATACGACCTTAGAATTTTGCAAACTTGACGTCGTTGGAAAGATGTTCCGACAATCTTTCCATGCATATAAATAACTCACACAAACTCTTCCTAAGCTTGGAGTTATGGCTGTTTGAAAATGAACGAAACTCACATTTGAAATTTGGAAATTTTCCAGTTTCCTCCCTTATTTCCAAATTTGATTCTTCTTGTTTTTCTTAGCTTAACCTTAGTTTATTCTAGAATACGAGATGTTACATTAAATTAGTTAATGAATTGAATTTCAGAAATTTTAATTTAATTAATTAGTATCGGTAATTCTAATATGAGGAATTAGATAAGATGTAACAGCAGGTTTCAAAATTAAATCCAGAAATGCAATTACAGATTTTTAGGAAGGTATTCTATAATTTATTAGGACAAGATTAATTTATTCTTTTGCAAATTAATATCATAATTAGAATCCCCTTTCAATTAATATGTGGTCCCTGCTATACCTAACTAATTAATTATTGTTTGAAAAGGGATATTTTGTAGAAGAGATAAAGAATCACTTTTACCGATCTTCTAATTAGAAATTCATTTTGAACTTTAAATGAAAAAAATAAAATGTTTCTCACTAAAAGGTAAAAACTGTTATAAAATATTATATTGTGGATGTCTACTACATCAAAAAGTTATCTCAACCATTATCTTCATTACTTTCCTCCATTATGAAGATATATAATCATAGTCTTCAACTTTATAACCATTGTTCTTGTAATCTTCCACTTTCATGTTTTATGACTAACATTTTATATGCCTCTATGTTACACTATAAATAGAGGCATAAGGATTCATCTTATAGACACTTCAAGACTTGGAAGAATAAGAAAAACTCTCATCTCTTATCTTCCTATTTCTATTGCTTTCATCTTCTATATTTTTTGTCTTATTTTGCTTTAGTTATATAACACGTTATCATCACGATTGTTCTACTATTGAAGGATTGAAGCAAAGAAAATATAAAGAAGGTAAAAATATGTGTTTTTATTTTTCTCTTGGAAACAAGGTAAAATACTATATAATTTACTTTATATTTTACTTTTGATTATGCATCATTAATTTTCTTACCATCTCAAAATCATATGAGTCCAACAAGTTGCTTTTATTTTTAACAAACTTTTAATTTGATCACTTATGTATATAAAAAGTAAAATTAGTTTTGTAAGTTAGTAATTTGTAAAGAAATCGTTGTTTATGATCTTGTTTTATTGATTTAGGTGACATACATACACACACACTCACACACGCACACGCACACGCACACGCACACGCACACATTATTGATTGCATTATTACTATTAGTTACTCTTGCACATCTTTATTTTTCTTTATCTAAATATTTACTTGTTGAGTTATTAATATATTATTTATACTAACAAAGCTTGTTTTATGGTTAATTAAAATGGTTAGTTAATTATGATAATCTTCATAACAATATTGCTTACTATTAAAATGTTTTAATTTATTTTACTTGGGACTTTTATATGGTTCTAACATGTGGTTCTAATTAATTAGTTCTGATCATTTTTTTCAATTTTAAGTCAAATTGAGATTATATTTATGGTATTCAATATTTACTTTTTGATAATGCATTTGATTTATTAAGACATTGATTGAGGGTATCAGACGGTGCATTCAAGTTTCACCGCACCAAATGGGTAAGATACCGAGACAAAGTCTCGGTGCACCATGATAATAAGAAGTTGAGTTCAAGTTCCATTGATTTGTGACCAAAGGCGTCTTAGGTTCTAGTCCTAATACATTATAGTGATGATATGATAATGATTAAAGCAAAATAATATATTTTTAACTAAAATTCATGAAATTTGCCCACTTAATTTGCTCCATTCCCTTATGTGAATGTGGTAATAGGATATGATATATCTGAAAATGACAAGTGGTTGAATGTATCAATATGAGTGTGGTAAAATGTTAATGGTCATCATTGCATTAATTAAAGGAAGAATATTATATTTCTTAAGATGGTCCTTTAAATGTGAAGGTAATTTTTATCCACGAAAGTGGTATGAAAAGATATTGCGAACATTTTTGTTGATGCAACCCAAATTTGAAAAGTTTTATAAATCCCTCATCAATATAAAGAAATATAAAGTGGTAGTACATTTGATACATTTGAACTTTTAAAGTGACGTTGAGGCGGGTCAAATAAATTTGATAATGTCAAAGTAGGACTAATAAAAAGAATTGTGGAGCATGTACAAATGATTATGGTTATTTCTTGAAGAAAATGTGACTTGTGTTCATATGGATAAGAACATTATATATATATATATATATATATATATATATATATTGAAAAAAATATTTTGACATGAATGGTCATTTTGATCATATACTTTGATTACTACACAATATTGTGATATGTTTTATCATAAACTATTGGAGGACAAGAGAAATAAATTACATTTTTCTATAAAGATTGTGGTCATGACCAAAATAAATATTTGTAACGACTTGATTCCGTCGCAATGGAAAAGCCAATAAAAAAAGAATTGGGGCCAGAATACTCTTTCATAGTAACTTGGAATTACCCAACCTAGTCCAAATTTGGAAGAAATCAACTTCATTAAGGTGTAGGGAAAATCTAGTAATCAATAAGAGATCTAATTGTGAATTTAATTACATTAGTGTATGAATAAGACGATAAGCAATCCGTAACTATTTATGAAATCGAATTTGGGCGAGTAGAACTCCCGAAAATGATCTTTTTGTGAAAGAGTGCATTCTGCCTCAGTCGGGGCCACTGTAGCGGGTCAGACGTGACTTAAAGTCGCTAATAAACCCCTAAACGATCATATTTGTTTTTTTTACTTTTAGGTCTAAGGAGACGACCCAAACGAGTTCTTGACATTTTTTCACCATTCTTGAGTCTAAAGGCAAGGTATTAACACTCTGAATCTGATTTTCAATACGTAGAACCTATTTTCTTGGGTTATTACCATTGGGGAAAGGGTTTTGATCTAAGAATTATGGTGGGAAAAGCCATAATTAGGATATTAGGATCTTGGGTTGGTCTAGGGTTATTGGGTTTGTTATAATCTGATCAATTAGATCTTTGATTATTGATCCTTTGGGTATATTAATAGTTATAGACCTAGAACAAGTTGAAAGAATCTGTAAAAGGAAGATTCACGTGTCTTAGGGGATTCAAGCTTGTATTTGCGGTAGGTGATGATTGTGATTTCATGTTGTTGTGATATATGTTTGTTATTTCTTCATTATAATGCATGTATGTATGTGAATGTTGCATTATTGATCACACACTATGTAAATTAGTATGAACGAATTAAGCTATGAATTACCTCTTGTTGTATGATCTTGATAATGTACTTGTGTATGTGATTGTGGTGTGTTTATGAGATCGGATTGCCACATTCCGACAAGCTAACTTGGATCGGATTACCACGTTCCGGCACAAATATTGGATTGGGTTGCCAAGTTCCGGCACAACTATGGAGTCAAATTGGCACACTTCAACAAGCTAACTGGGATCGGATACCACGTCGGTGCACTAACAGTTTGAGTTTGAGTTCCATGAGAGGACCATTGCATTGATTATGTAGGTGCAGAATATTTATTCGATCCGCATAAACCTCAATCGCAAATGGACTATTTCTTTGTATATGGGGGCACAACAAAATCTTGACATTCAATAAATCAAATCATGTAGAAATAATATTGATCTACAAAAAAAGTCAAGAGTGTGTTTGGTTGGAATCATGATCTGTCATATTCAAAAAATATGTGATTTTCTTTTGAAAAGATATGTCAGCCACCATATACGAAAATAATATATAGCTTAATTGAAGGGAGGATACAATCAAAGGAGATCAGACAATATATTTCACTAGTTGTCTTCTTCACACATAATCTTCAACAGAATGGTGATATAGACGTTCAAAGACCCATTCAAGTGATAATCTTGTAAACCTATTCACTAAGGATTGTCAACATCAATATTTGAGAAGTTGTGGTATAAGATTAGAATGCATCGTCTCTAAGATATCAAGTCATGTTTTTATCAGGAGGAAAAAATTACGCGTTGTACTCTTTTTCTTAACAACGGTTTTATCCCAATTGGGTCTTCCCGATAAGGTTTTTAACGAGGAGCATTCAAAGAGTATTAAAAGATATGTGCACTTTTTTTTTCTTCAATAGGATTTTTTTCCACAGGGTTTTTCCTAGTAGGGTTTTAACGAGGAATATTATCTATGAATATCTAAGGGGGAGTGTTATAAAATATTATATTGTGGATGTCCACTACACCAAGAAGTTACTCTCACCCATTATATCCATTACTTTCTTCCATTATGAAGATAACCTCCATAACCTCCAACTTTATAACTATTATTCTTATAACCTTTCACTTCCATAACCTCCTCTATTATATTCATGTTAATGTCATGTTTTATGGTAACCTTTTGTATGCCTCTATGTTACACTATAAATAGAGGCACAAGGAATAATAATATAGACACTTGAAGTCTTGGTATAATAAGAAAAGATCTCATCTCTTTTCTCCCTATTTCTATTGAGTTTATCTTCTATATTTCTTGTCTTATTTTGCTTTTACTTTACGACAAAAACAATTTTATTTTATTTTTTTAGTATTCCCTAATTGTCCCTATTAACTACTGCTTTATGGCTAAAAACATATGTCTCTTCTTCTTGAAGTGAAAAGTAGTGTATAAAAAGGGAAAGTGACAGTAGAGAAAATTGTCCTTTTTTTAAAAAAGCAATCACTTACCAACACAAGTTCCGGTAGAAGAATTCTGTGAGGAAAATAACAGAAGGTTACAACTTTGCACTTCTGAATTCCCGGACTTTGAACAAATTTTGTGATAGCTTATTCATATTAAATTCGTTATATTATGTTGTTTATTTATATTGTAAATTCATGATCTTGAATGCTGCTTCCATTGTGCGTATTCCAATAGTTGATTCGATGTTAAATGTGAATCTAGTTCCTTCTTTTCATCTTATGATTTGTTCCTAGCAATTTGGTCATTGATTGATTTATGTTGATCTTCTATTCCTTTGATCTTCTTTCCTTTTGCCTTGTGCACTATGTCCTTTTACTTGGTGCACTATCTTCTTTCCTACTAGAGCATATATATCCTTCATTTTAACGGAAGATTAAATAGTACACGTAGCACAATCTAATCCGTCAATCCGATTTTAATATGTCATGACCCAGGAGGTATCCTAGATATAACACAGCGTACTTAAGCCCAAAGCGGTCTCATACAAGCCCTTAGCATAATCATAAACATAAGTACATAAAAATATGTAAAATTTAAAACTTTTACAATAGAAGTCTTTGTCTCAAAGAAACCATCTATAAAATCGAATACAATCCTAGGGATGTAGCCCTTAAAATCATAGTCTTGAAAATGGAAAGTACAAAGGAACTAGAAATGAATAAAATCTTGTCCTTGGACCATGAGGAGTCACCAAGCATGGAGAATAATCAACCCAAGCTTTTCTTGAAAAGAGAAGTATACCTCAACGATCAAAACCTACACTTATAAGAAAATGCAGATAATATGGCTTAACACAAAAATTGTACTAAGTATGGAAGCCATGCATAAAAATCCTTAAAATATGCTCAAAATGGACATTTAGTTAAAACCAAGCTTTTGTCAAGTTCAAAATTCATCATGCATATTTGTGAAGGAACATAGGTCAAACCAACACATACTTATCTTACCTTTGCCTCATCCATATCCAGTGTTCATAAGCAAGGGAATATTCATGTTCATAACTTGTAATAACTTATCTCATTCATGTCAACAAATCATATCATGCATACATAGATTCACATATCATTATAGCATAATTATAGAATAAGGAAACCACACCATAACCCCTTTATAATTTTACTTGTGCAATGTACAAGTGAAGTACCGTACCCCACTCTCACTAAGCAAAACTCATTATGAAGTCATATGTATAGCTTATATTCATGTTCATGTTCATATTCATGGTTCATAGTCGTGGTTCATATTCTTGTAAAACATGCATTAACTCATAAAGTATCATGTTATCAAAGCACATACCACAATCACTCTCAAAGCTTACTAGTGCAAGACATAAGTGAAGTCTCATAACCTCACTCACACTAACTAAAACCCTTTAAGTAATCATCATACAGATCTCATGTTCTTGTTCATAGTTCATATGCTTGTGCTTTTCATATAATGAATCATGTTTTTGTCATGTAAGGAAATATAGCCCTTAACCGACATAGACCAGGTGAGCTACATGAAATCCGGTGTCATGCCTTACACCAAAAAGAGGTGTCCTACTTCCCTAAGGTATAACTAACATATTTAGCATACAGGTGTATCGACTAACTAAATACCTACGGACACATAGTTATGAGATAAGTAGATTGCCAGTAGAAACCCAAACTAACTGAGGTAAAAGGTTTCCATCTCATGAGATAACCATATTGAGAACCCAAACTTACTAACTTATAAGGAACCCATGGGGAAGACGGACTAAATGGCGTAAAAGCTTTCATCTCATTTTTATATCCTATTGGTTCTAAGCTTAATTCTCTTTAATATTCATGTTAAGTCTTTTCTTAAGTTCATGTTCAAGTAAGAATACACTAGGCACTCAAACCAACAAGGTGTCATAATAACTCATGGATTTATTAGGTGAAAATGTCCTTTCAACCTTAGAATCATCAATATGTGAGTAAACCTTACATCATGTGTCTTATTCGTTTTTTCGAAAAAATATTTTTATTAGTTTTTGGACCTTTTGAGAGTCGCCACTTTTTTTTTGAGAAAAATTAAGAAAAACTTAGTTTTTGAAAAGATTTAAACAGAAAAACCTTAAGAAAACTTTAAAGGGGTTCAGGGATTCCTATTTATATTTTAGGAAGGTTTTTACGACACATAAAATATTCGCTAACTTGCGATTTTCCAAAAACTAGCTTTTGGTTGGCTAAATGATCTAACTTAATTTTGAGATACAAGATTATTTAGAGTTTGTTTGAAAGTGAAGTATTAATTACGATCTAAGCGAGATTTGACTTGCAAAATTTACTTTTTGAGTTTATTTATATTTGGTTGATTTAATTAAGTTGTTAAAACGAGATGATGTCTCCTAGAGATTTGAAGTTTCCGACCCTAAAGCTAACGATAAATAATGACAAACATATAAGCGATAAAGTAAAAGGGAGAGAAAGAGAGAGAGAGTTGGATCCAAATCCGGTTTCTGTCCGCCTGAACTGGTATTTGGACCCATTTCTTTCCGAGCCTTTGGCCCATCTCGTTCCGACCCTTTGAGCCATCTCAATGGTACCTGTCCTAAATTCTAGCAATACAATAATGATAAAGATTCAAGGGCTTAGGCCCAAAAAACAAAATACAAAAATTTAAAATAAAAGAGAGGCCTTTGGCCCAACTTTCTCATTTCTCTTCCGTTTCCGCATTTTCCAACTCCAAACACTTGTGCATCGATTTGTGAGGACCTACTCCTTATCTTGCCACTTGACCCGATCAACTCAAAGAATAGAACTCGAGCCTTTATGGCTCACTTGATGTACGGGGAAGGTAACAAGAATACATAATGAATTCGAACGAATTTCACATGCCACAAGAATGATGATAAGGATTAGTATTTAATAACATCATCTTAAAAAAAACCATAACTCTGACACGATAGCAAAAATTTCTAATTATCCCATGATTTTACCGAAAGGGACACAATTAAACATGTTTCCAGCAAAACAATAAAATAAGAGGGAATAATAAGGCATCCCAATTACCGTAGCCACTTTACCTATGGTCCTAAAGGGCAAGGAAATCCACCACAAATATAATAAGACATTTCAAGGATTTTGACGCCTTTATACATTTTAATTATGCTGGAAAATTACGACGCATATGATATCACATAACGATAATGGTCAGGCGCAAATTCTAGCGAATCGATGAATAATGACACTCTCGGATGTGACATACTTACCACATGCCCAAGGTAGTGTAAAACATATGCTAAACGTAATAGTAACATCAAACATAAAAAATACAATTTTTGCCATAGAAATGGGCAGTCCCAAAATTAAAAGACTAATATGATTTAGTCACGACTTTGCCAAAATAAAAAAAATTTGAGACAGACAATAAAAGGGGTGGGAATAAGACAGAAGGGGCTTTTGAACATGCTAGACACAAGTACAGGCAGACTTGAATATACACAAAAATGCAAAGGATACTTTTCTAAACAAAGACACCATACAGTAGCTGAAATAGATAGCAAACAGAAGCTAAAACAAGCATTTTTCAAACTTAGATAGAGATAAGGGATAAAGCTACTGCTATCTTAACCAACAACAACATGCTAAAAAAAATCAACCACTAAACCTTAGAATCAAACAATTAACATCTACTTTTATATTCCAAACTAAAGCTGCGATTTCTATTCTAAAAAAAGCCAATGAACTTTGCCAATCGATTATTATAAAATGACCAAACACGCTAGTGGGACAGATCAAATCAAGGCACGCCGATAAGAGACAAATCTATATTAGATAAGATAAAGGGAACGATCGGGGGGGGGGATATCAAGGAAACCAAAGAAAACAATACAAGAATTGACTTATTCCAAGTTTAAAGGATCAGAACATAGCTGCAAACTCCAAAGCCAAACCATAACATACCAAACAATTACTCTATTAGCATTTAACCTCCATCCACTGTCAAGATTCGTGGGAAAATAGAAACTAAAGAAAGATTATACTAATAAGAGGGGCAGAATAAACTCAGAACAAGATTCGCGAACAACACTAAGCTTGTAACATAAGAGTCTCATCTCGGAGGCGAAAGAAAATCAAAAGATAAGTATCATAAAAATAGAAGGATTTACCTTTCTGAGTGCAGCAACCGGGAACAAACACGAGCAGGGGAGGAAGTGACTTCACTACGAGACTCGGAATACAAACAAACGGACGAGAACCCAAAAGCCAAATCCTAAGCTTCGAGCCAAACTAGAACACTTTATATATATGTTCTTGTCTGTATTTTCTTTTAAGATGCTTTGAGTATTTTTCTTGCAAGGGCAATTCTCTTAGACAAAACGAGAATCTCGCTAAAAAAAAAAAATTCTCCCTGTATTCTTTCCCAAAAAATTTCGACATCAAAATTTTTTCCTCTTTTTTTTGTGAACTCTATCTCTCACTGTAGACTCTTGCCAAGGAAAAGAAGAACTTCGACTAAAAAAACTTCAATCCTAAATTCCTTTCTGACTTCTCACCCCCATAAAATCCCCTACAACAATAAACCAATAACGAATATATATAGCAGAGGCTAGGGTTTTGAAAAGAGGGGGAAAACATCCAAAGTCGGATGAGAAGAGGCCCAATTCGAATTTTGAAATCCCACACACTTTCACCAAAACGGGATGAACAACGTTCCCTGAAGTTCTGAATCCATTCCTAAAAGGGAAGGAGAACGGACGGATAGGATGAATTTATTCGTCCTTCGGTGCGACGTGTCGCACATTCGCATGCGCAGGGACAAAAGGACGACCTGCCTCACGCTGCTACGGCTGTCCGAGTCAAAGAAACGAGAAGAAGAGAAAAAAGACCCGCTCTCCGCCTGCACACGAGGATGTCGTTCACGCGTATCACTGCTAGGGATCTCTTGTTCACTGTGAATTTGCACGCTGCGCGTGGAATTGGAAAAAATTCTGGGAGTGGTTACGTTGCTCCAGATTCCTCCTTGTAAAGTAGAAATTGGGCGGGGTCGGGAAGCTAAGAGTGGGCTGGAGAAAGTGTGGGATGGAAGATTAGTAAAAGAGGTGCTGGGTCAATTTAGAAAACATGAAATTGGGCCTAAAAAAATGGTTGGAAAATAAGGTTGCGTGGAAAATCGGCAAAAAGGTCCAAAATGGTCTTCTAATGGTTTTTAAAATACTTGGTAATTTAGGTGAAATGAATTAATACAAATTAATTAAATAAGCTTCTTAGTCTTAACGAAAATAAATAATTGATTTAGTTATAAGATAAATAAATAAAAAAATGTAAACTATTATACGAATAAATTAATCAGTAAAAATTTTAAACAAAAATAAAATCTTTTTGAGATGACTTTCGAATAATCATAAAATATACTAGTCGTAGCATAATTATGTGAAACATATATCTTATCTACAAAATCATGTGTGTGTGTGTATATATATATATATATATATATATATATATATATATATATATATATATATATATATAAAGGACAAGATTAACTTAAAAAATAATTTTAAAACACTTTAAACTCTATAAAGTTAATTATTTCAAATCGTTTAGAGTTAAGAAGCTCGTTAATTAATATACATCGGGGAGGGTTAAAATTGGGTGTCAACAATTGTCCCTCATTTTACTTGGACTGATGCAAGAAAATCGAGGAAAATGAAATTGACCAATCCAATTTTGGCAGAGCACAAATTCATCTTTTTGACAAAAATTTGGTACGGACTTTAGGAATTATGGTCGAGACCCAAAAATGGGTTTCCTACATATATTAGGCTATATGAGAATTCAGGCCACTTGTAGTTCGATACGCTTGATTTGGAGAACGATTTGAAAGAATTTAAAAGCCATCTCGATACCGGATTATGAAGGGACCGAAATGTTCGGGACTAGAATTTGAGAGCGAATGTTGGAATACAGCCGAGTTTTCAACATTGAGCCCGCCTACATATCCTTAAATCTTAGGAATAAGGCTGCTTGTAGTTCGACTCGATCAATTGAGAAGAAAATCTATTATGCTAGATAACCCTTGGTTCTGGACAAGTGACAAATTAAGTTGAGTATGAAAAGGAGGCTTGTAACCTCTTTGCCATGAATGTGGCGCGCTTCACACCCATAATTAAGAGTTTACACGGACATAATTTCCAAATATCTTGGCGCATTGTCACTCAGATTAGGAACTTGCTTCCGGCAGACCAAAATTTCGGGATACAAGACTGAAACAAAGAAACCTAAAGAAAAACCCACATGCCTTCTAATAGGGGTGTGGTTTGATCATGGTGGAAGTCGCTCCTCTGCTCGCGTTCTAAGAGTTTGACACTCCTCTTTGGACTATGTCCCAGTTCACTTCCAAGAAAAAAGTTCCACGTTGTGTTGCATCCTTTTTGATGTCGTCCGCACATGTGGTATGTTTTGGAGAATTCATCCTTTCGGATGCTCTCGACAAAGACTGAGATAGAACTCGTCAGCATAAAAATGCAATTTAAATGAGAGATAGTGTGTTTTATCGTGTTGACACTTAATTGCTCTCCTCGACATTTGACGTCAACTCGATTGGGTTTGACATAAAGCAAATAAAGCTTATGTCTTATGTTTGCAATATAATCTTCAATGTATTCTTCATTTTATGTAAAAAATGAATAGAAGTTGATGCAGTGTTAATATTTCTCTTTGTCATTTTCGATGATTCTCTTGGCACTCACTCTTGCCAAATAAAAGATACAGTTGATGTTGAGGGGTAAATATTTCTCTTTTTAGATGCACGATTTCCTCCTCTAGCAGTGCATGATTTCTCTCTCGCAATGCATGACTTTTCCGCGATGCATGAATTTTCTCTTGCAATGTATGACTTCTTCTCCGCAATGCATGATTTGTTTTCCGCAATGCATGAATTTCTTCTCGCGATGTAGGAATATTTTCTCGTGATGCATGAATATTTTCTCGCGATGCATGACTTTCCGCGATGCATGATTTTATGCGGTGCATGAATATCTTCCCGTGATGCGTGATTTCTTGCGGAGCATGAATATCTTCCCGCGATGCGTTAATATTAACTCGCGATGCATGAATATTAACTCACGATGCATGATTTTCTACGGGGCATGAATATCTTCCCGCGATGCCGAATTTTCTCAGGGGCATGAATAGCTTCCCGCGATGTGTGAATATTAACTCGCGATGCATGAATATTAACTCGTGAAGCATGATTCTCTGCGGGGCATGAATATCTTCTCGCGATGTCTGATTTTCTGCGAGGCATGAATACCTTCCCGCTATGTGTGATTATTTTCTCTTGATGCCATCCTTGGTACCAAATGAAGATAGTGCTTTATTTGAGCGACATTGTTATCTTTTTGGTGCCTTCTGGATAATCATATCGTCTCAATTGATAATAAAACTAAAATTACCCCTCCGATAGTATATCATCTCAATGTCAATCGAAACAAACTGACCCTCCAGGTAGTGTATCATATCAAATGACAAGACCAATAAAATGACCCTTCTAGTACCGACACTATCGTATCTGATAATGTGATGCATATGACGTCCTTGACGAAAAATCGTAGACTATCCTTTTCGGGGTTTCATTCTATTTATCTTTGAATCTAGCTAGACATTCCTTATAAACTTCATGTTGTTGGAAATCGGATAAAATCGTAGACTATCCTTTTCGGGCTTTTTGCCCCCCTTGATTTCTCCATATTCGTCGATCGGAGGAATTTTCTGATTTAAAAAAACATATAAAACTGCGTCCACAGAAAAATCGTTAATTTTAAAAATGAAGTGATCTGTGTCTATTTCTTCAGTTTTCTGCTTCTTCCCTTCTATATTCGGTTGATTTTCTAATCTCCCGACTCTTGATAGATAAGACAAAATATTTTATGCCAAAAAAATGAAACATAAAGAGAAAATTTGAATATAAATTTTCGAAAAGTAGTATTTTGAAAAAAGGTTACTGCCAAGTGTCATGTCACGTCAGGCTTAGCGAACTTCTTTGAATCTGAGTCATTCTAGAAAGTCGATAAATCCATGTTGAAATTTTGACGTCATCCTCAAAATTTCTGTCCCAGTTAACTCTCTTGACTTATCTTTAATTGTAGGTGAACAAATCACGGAATTTTTGAGATACTCTCAAAAACTTTGTCCCAGTTGCAAACTACAAAGTAACTTCAGTCTTGACTTGTTGAGGAGAAATCTTCTTCTCGAGAATTTTTTAGTCCCTCTCAAAATTCTGTCCCAGTTTTTATTTTAAGGCAAAATAGAAATCTTATAAGAAATATGACCGAACCCTTATGGCGCCTACGTATCCCGTTGAGGCAGGAATCAGGTCAAACGTAGTTCCCATCAAAAGGTTAACAACAATAAGGAATTTACAAAGAAAACCGACCGAGGCCGACATAGACCGCCTACGTATCTCACTCTTGAGAACTCAGATCGAACGTAGTTCAAATACAAAGAAATATTAGAAGAGGCAAATGGGGTGACCGAGCCGACATAGGTCGCCTACGTATCTTATTCTTGAGAATTTAGGTTAGACGTAGTTCATCACAAAGGGATAAAATTTGAACAAAACAAATACAAGTAAATTGAACAACTACAAGTAGATGATAGAAATGCAAACTAAAGCTTCACACGTAATATCTCTTGACAACGTCTGAGTTGATCAGTTTCGGCCATTCGGTGCCATCCATCTCCGACAAGACCAAAGCACCCACAGATAATACCTTGAGAACCATGTAAGATCCTTGCCAATTCAGTGCAAATTTTCCTTTATACTCGTCTTGGTGAGGAAAAATGCGCTTAAGGACCAGTTGACCAATTTCAAAAATTCTGGCTCTGACTCTCTTGTGGAAGGCACGAATCGTTCTCTGTCGATACAGTTGACCATGGCAAACAACAACCATTCTCTTCTCATCAATCAATGTCAATTGATCGATCCGCTTGCTAACCCATTCAGCATTACTTAATTCAGCTTCTTGGATGATTTTCAAAGACGGTATTTCAACTTCAGCAGGTATGACCGCTTTTGTTCTATATACTAGCAAGTATGTAGTAGCTCCAGTCGACGTTCTGACGGTCATTCGATAACCCAACAAAGTGTATGGCTACATTTCATGCCAACCTCGGTGATTGTCAATCATTTTCCTCAAGATCTTCTTGATATTCTTACTTGCAGCCTCTACAACTCCCTTCATTTGAGGACGATAAACAGTTGTGTTTCTGTGAGTAATCTTAAATTGCTCGCATATATCTTTCATCAAGTGATTGTTGAGATTTGCGCCATTATCAGTAATGATGAATTCTAGTACTCCAAACCTGCATATCAGATTGTTGCGAACAATCATGCTCCATAGTCATCCAAAAATAACCGGCTCGAAGGATCTACCTTGCCAAAGTGAGCCCATTCATGTGCGTATCACAAACTCCGGTGTGTATTTGTTCAATAAGCTTCACAACTTCTGCAGCATCGACACATCTGAGATGACCTAAATCTGGAGTCCTCCTAAAGGACTTCTCCACTCAGAAAGAAGTTGAGGGCCATACGGCGGATAAACTTTTTGATGTGACATCTTCAGGATAACCCCCGGTCTCTAAGTACTTATTTATATCAAAATACCATGGCAAACCATCTGGCTCTGCTTCGACATGTGAACAATGGACTGGATGTTCTTTCAGCTCTATATCCAGAGGATCAATATAATCAACATCTGGATGCTTGATCATTGAGGCGATGGTGGCAAGAGCATCAGATAACTCATTTTGTGTTCTCGGAGTGTGTCTGAACTCAATCTTTCGGAATCTCTTGCATAACTTCTGTATATATTGCACATACGGTGTGATCTTCAGGTTCTTCACGGCCCATTCTCCTTGAACTTGATGAATTAATAAATCTGAATCTACAATAACAACCAACTCGTGAACATTTATGTCAATGTCCATATTCAAACCGAGGATACAAGCTTCATATTCAGCCATGTTGTTCGTGTAATTAAATCGGAGCTTAGCTGCCATAGGATAGTGCTGACCGCATTCTGACACTAAGACCGCTCCGATACCCTTTCCTTAGTGATTTGCCGCTCCATCAAAAAATAAACTCCAGCCAGGATATGCTTCAGAAATATCTTTACCTACAAATGATACTTCTTCATCAGGAAAATAAGTCTTGAGCGGTTCATACTCTTCATCGACAGGATTTTCTGCAAGATGATCAGCCAACGCCTGTTCTTTTATCGCTTTCTGGGTCACATACACAATATCAAATTCACTCAAAAGCATGTGCCATTTGGCCAACTTTCCAGTCGGCATCGCCTTCTGGAAAATATATTTCAGCGGATCCATTCTGGAGATGAGTTATGTAGTATTAGAAGACAAATAATGTCTCAACTTCTGAGCGATCCAAGTCAAATCACAACACGTTCTTTCCAAAAGAGTATAAAGAGATTCATATGGCGTGAACTTCTTGCTTATATAATAAATGGCTCGCTCCTTCTTTCCAGTTTCGTCATGCTGCCCAAGCACGCATCCAAATGCGTTATCTGAGACGGATAAATACAGCAACAATGGACTCCCTTCTCGTGACCAATACCAGTGGATTGGACAAATAGTTCTTGATAGCATTAAAAGCGGTCCGACACTCTTCAGTCCACTTTGTCAAAGCGTCTTTCTTCAACAATTTAAAGATAAGCTCACACACCACAGTTGATTGAGCTATGAATCGATTGATGTAGTTCAACCTCCCTAAGAAACTCATAACCTCTTTCTTAGTCTTCGGAAGAGGTAACTCTTGAATTGCCTTAATCTTGGAAGGGTCGAGCCCAACAACTTGCCGGCTGACACCCCAAAAGTACGTTTAGCGGGATTTAACTTCAAGTTGTAACATCGCAGACGGTCGAAGAACTTCTTTAAATGCGTCAAGTGATAAGAATTCTTGCGGGACTTGATTATGACGTCATCCATATACACCTCGATCTCCTTATGAACCATGTCATGAAAATGGTCGTCATAGCCCTCATATAAGTAGGCCCGCATTTTTGAGACCAATGGCATCACCCTATAATGATAAACGCCCTAAGGCGTAATGAATGTTGTATTTTCTGCATCTTCCATCCATCAAAATCTGGTAATAACCTGCATAACAATCCACGAATGACTGCATTTCGTGTTTACCACAGTTATCGATCAAAATATGAATGTTTGGGAACGGAAAATTATCCTTTGGGTTGGCTTTGTTGAGATCTCTGTAATCGACACAAATTCTAATTTTCTCATCCTTCTTCGCAACCAGAACAATATTGGCCAACCAAGTCGGGTATTGTATTAGTTCCACTAATCGAGACTCAATCTGTTTGGTGATCTCTTCTTTAATCATCAAACTTAACTCAGGCTTGAACTTTCGAGCCTTCTGCTTCATTGGACTAAACCCCGGATTAATTGGTAACTTGTGAGACACCACATTGGTACTCAGCCCTAGCATGTCGTTGACTTCCCAAACGAACACATCAATATATTCAGTAAGCAAATGAATCATATCCTTTCTTTGAGCTTCATTCAAGTGGACGCTGATTTTGACCTCTTGGACACACTTTTGGTTTCCCAGATTCACAGTTTCAGTTTCTTCCAAATTTTGCTTATGTTGATTTTCAAACTGCAGAAATTCCTCAGCAACATTTTCCGGTACCTCATTTTCCTCTTCATATTCTTCACCATTGTCATCACCTGCCTCATTTTGTTCGTTCAGCTCGTGGCATGACATGACATTGGCAGGTTTAAAATTAATATCACTGAAATCATAAACAGACAAGTTAGGAAAATAAATTATAGCAAATAATTAAATATGTAAGTTTTCAATAAAAGAGGTTTCATTCAAAATGGGAAACAATGCAAACATTAGCCATAACAAAGTGCCATGTTGCCTGTTAAAACATCACGGGGAAATTTTAAAATTTAAACAATTTAAAGAAAAGCAAAATGGTGGGCTCAGGCCTCTTCCGGACCATCACCAATTTAAAAATATGCATAAACAATGTCCTTCTACTAAGATGATCGGGTAATCAGGATTGGCGTAGAAGTCCAATTGTGCAGTTGTTCTCCAGGCTCAGCATCGCGAATACCAGCTAGCTCGACCTCGTCCTCTATGACAACATCGATCTCTTTGAAAAGGTCGCAGATTCCTTCCCCGAGGTTATCACGATCGACATATTCCCAGACTGGAAATGATTGATAAAAATGTGGAATCTTCTTGGCGAATGCTTACTGTTCGTCTTCATCTTTATCTCATCATCTGTGGGGACGTACCCCAAACCATATTTCGCTCCTTTGACGGGGACTGGAATAGGCTCATAATTCCTTAGGAATTCCTTCACAATCCGAAATCTGGTTCGAACCTATTCTGCAACATCACAGTGGCGATCATCTTGTACACATGAGGCATAGGAGGCTGTGGGAACAAATCCTCACCGGTGGTATTTACCAGCTCCACCGTGTAGAATTCGGTACCTCACGAGACTTCATCAACAAGGGTGTCTGCTTTCCAGAGTGACTCCCTTCGCCGTGAATAACCAGTTTTTCATTCTTCCACACGAGCTTCATCATCTAATGAAGAGTAGAAGGCACAGCTCCAACCATATGGATGAAAGACTTTCCCAGAAGAAGGTTATAGATGGTGTCAATGTCCAAGACTTGAAACTGTGCACTGAACTCTGGTGGACCCATTTGGATGACCAAATTCACTGCTCCCAATGTATATCTATGTACTCCATCGAAGGATCTTACATTGACTTGGTTTTATTCTAGCTTCCTCAAGTCAAACCTTAATTGCCTTGGAGTCGAGAATGGACAAATGTTGAGACCAGACCCATCATCCACCAGGAAATGATTTATGACCCTTTCGCGGCATATGACAGTGATATACAACTCCTTGTTGTGCGACCTCCCTTCAAAGGGAAACTCTTAGTCACTGAAGCTAATCCGATGTCCTCGGATGACTTGGTTGATCATAGCCGCCACATTATCGCTGCTTGTGCCCAGGGGCACATACGTATCATCAAGAGCCTTCATCAAGGCTTGTCTATGCAATTGGGAGCTCATCAGTAGGGCCCACACAGAAATCTGGGCCGGTGTTTTCTCCAAATGCTTAACAATCGAATAGTACTTTGGCTGCATCTTTCTCCAGAATTCCTCCGCTTCTCTTTCACTTATCAGCCTTTTCCCTTGATCTTTCTTCTGTCCTCCAAAAGCCAACTCTTCGGGAGTATTACACCTCCCAGATCGGGTCATACCCTGAGCGGCAGCGGTTTTGATCACGCACTTTGGCCTAGCAGGAGCTTCGAATGGCACCAAGGCAACAACCATTACGGGTGTCAGGATCACAAACTTTTTTCTCTTTAACTCTCAGTGAAGCCATATCCCTTTCTAACTCATCATGGGAAATCGAAGTTATCACTTTTGTCACACACCAGTCATCATTCGTCTCTATCATATTGACGCCTCCATTATTCGACAAAAGATTGGTGTTGACATTGGGCACGACTGTTTGAAAAGAAACCACTTCTTTGTCGATCAGATCTTGAATCTTGTGTTTGAGGTTGATACAGTCCTTAGTATCATGTCCAACGTCGTTGGAGTGATACGCATACCTAATTGGGTCTGTAAAATTTGGAACTAGTATCCATCGGATTGGGCCCCACAGGGTGAATGTATCAAGCTGCGGCCAGTCGCTCGTACAACTTTGTTCGGCTTTCAGCGAGCACGGTAAAATTTCTGGGGGCCTTCTTCTCTAATATGTATTGAGCGGGATCTTAGCTGCCTTGTTGGGGAGGAGGCATCTATTGATAATTTCGGGTATTTGGACGGGGAGTTTTGTTTCTTGGATAAGGATTTGTTTGGTAATTTAGTGATGGATCTTGGTAGTTTGTGGGGGCATTTTGGTATACTGGAGCTTAGACTTGATATACTGGTGGGGGTGCTCTGTAGATTGACCGCACATTGGCGCAGTTAGGAGCAGCATTTTGGTAAATGGGGGATGGAATTGGGTAAAGTGGAGGAGAATTTTTGTAAACGTGAGATGGAGTTTGGTAATTTGGAGAGGGGCATTTTGGTATGTGGAGGTAGCATTTTGGTAGACAGGAGGAGAAGTATTTGGATAACTGGCTTGCGTATAGCAAGCCTGGTAAGAATTTTGGGGAGGTCGAGGATGACCTTGGTAGATTGACGATCTTCTAGGGTTCTTCCTCCCCTCGTAAGAGACAGTAGAAACGTCTTATCTTTTCTTCTTCAACAAACCCGACGATCCGGGTGATGCAGCAACACAGGCAAACTTCCTGGTTTTCAACCCATCTTCGATAGTCTCACCAACCTTGACTATCTGTGCAAATTTTTCTCCAACGAGCAATATGATTTTGTCGTAGTATTCGGGCTCTTGCACTTGCACAAACACTTCAACTATTTCTTTTTCGGACATCGGAGGCCGAAACCTAGCTGCTTCTTTTCTCCACCTGTATGCAAACTATCTGTAGCTTTCAGTGGACTTTTGATTCATCTTTTCCAGTGAATAGAGATCGAGAATGATTTCCACATTATGAACAAATCGAACGGTAAAATCCTTGGCGAGGGCATTCCAACTGGGCTACTGTCTGGTCTTATGGGAAGTGAACCATTCTAGAGCCTCCCCGCATAGACTTCGGCTAGAGATCCGCATTAGCAAATATTCATCTCTACCAACCCAGACAAGCTGGTCACAATAGGCTCTAAGATGGGCCATAGGATTCCCTATTTCTCCGAAAGTGTAGCATTTTGGAATCTTGAACCCTTCCGGGAGGTCTAGATTCGTATGAATGCACAAATCCTCATAGTTCAGACCAGCAACGTCGGAATGTATTGGAACTCCTTCACTGCTTTCCTGATCTCTTCCTTTATATCCACCTTCGCCTCTTCCTTTGCCCTCCACTCTCTTTACTGCTTCTCGTAATGGTCTAGCTCAGAACGGTGCACATCGTGCTCAGTCGGGATGGGTATCTGGAAAGCTGTTCTTTTAGGTAGGGGTGTAGCTACGAAAAAAATTGGTCATTCTGGGTAGTTTGGTAGTTTTGCGGATAGGTTTCGGGATTAGTATTTTGGTTTTGGTGATGGTGAAGAGTTTGGAGGTGGAATGTTCTTTGGTTTTGGTTTTGATTCTGGTTTTACGGTGGTGGAGCGGTTTGATGGTTGGTATTTTGAGGATGAGGTGGTATTTGGGAATGTTTTTTTTGAGGAGGTGGTTGAGTCTGGTAGGAGCCGGAGGCATACTGAGGATTTTGGGTAGTCAAATCGATGACCGAGGGACTTTGAGCAGGAGTAGGCGACAGATTCTGAGCTAGATCCATGTCTGTAGAGGGGAAGTAGAGAAGAGGTCTCTATCTGTAGTAGCGTTGACAATAAGCCTGGTTGAGGTTGATCCTTTCTCCTTTGCATTTCCACTCTCATTTCCGCAATCTGTTGCATAACTGCATAATCAGTTCATTCTGATCCGCTGTGGTGGGTTGAGCCACTACAATGTTCGTAGACTGACCTCGTCGTTCTTATCTCCCATTACCGCTTTTCACTTGTCTGAATTCGGTCGAGGAATGAATCTGCAGGACCTTTGGATCTAGTGAAGTATGGATGATCAGCCAGTTTAATCGACACAGATCAGTTTCAAAGTACGTGAGGAGGAAAACAATTCAAAGGCATATTTGTCATTTTAAGTTCAGAATGCAAAATGCAGGATATCACATAGAGAGCAGATAAAAACACAAAGTTGCTTTGTTTGAGGACATCTTAACCCACGAGTAAAGGGAAATTATCTTTTGAACAAGCAGGAGTTTGCTTGTTTTAGTTTGACACTATCTCAGAAAGGTTAGATCACGTTGGGCCAAGGTATTCTTGCTGCATCTCTTTGATATCCGTTGATCTGAGCCTCACATTTCCCTGTAGCATGAAAGGAGGAGAATGAAAATTTTGAAGAATAGTCGCTGGGCCTTAAAAGGTGGCCTACGTATCTCACAAGGAGAATTCAGGCCCTACGTAATTCGGGTAAAGGAAATACTTATTTTTCATTCATTCATTCACAAATACAAAGAAATTGAAAAATAACAACAAAGTTTTTAAGATAAACGGTGGCCCCATCTCAGTCGTTCTTCTTCTCGTTGTAGAATTAGCCACGAGGAACAGACTCAACTTCAATCTTTCCTATGTTGATAAGATATTCCACATTGTGGCAGAAGGAAACACACTTTTCAATGTGGTCTGTGGCATTATGATAGGGGTAACATTTTCGAACTTCAAACCAAAGGGAATACAACACGCCCATGTCCTTGTAGAAAGGGGTGAAGACTTCGTTTTGAACCAATTCTGAATAGACCTACAATATCATTTTCTTGAAAGGCGTGAATGAACAACGATAGAATATAGTCCTCTCATTGACTGGTATGTTGAGCCGCGGTTCATCACATGCAATGATGATGTCGTTACCCCAACTATTCGGAGTACTGTCCATATCGAGCAAACGACGGACCGCTTTCTTAAACTCTATGCACTCCTTTATCATGTTCCCTTTCTGGTTGGGATGACACTCACAAGTCTTGTGGAGATCTCCTGATCCCACTTGGGAAGATGCTCTTCCGATGGGCCTCAACATACACATGGCCCGATAATGCTCAAAAATGAGGGCGCATGAGATGACTTCCACACTCGTTTGGCGTTCTTGTGGATATGCTTCGAGAGTGATTTTCCGGTCCCCTTCTGCCAAATGTCCTTTGGGAGAAGGTTTGCGGACAAGCGCTTCCTCATAACTTTCTTCAATGTTCTCCACCTCGGGGGTCTCCAGAGGGAATAGTAAGCCATATAGGCGTTTTTTGCGCTGCTTCCATATGTCGATCATCTCTTCTTCAGTTGGTTTAGTCTGGATACGTTTTCCTTTGTCCATAGTTGTGATCTCACCTTTCCTGAGATGGTAGAGTAGTATTTTAAGATTTGGTGATAGGATTTTACTTTTGTTTGGGAAACTCAAGACTCGGGAAATTTGGTCGGACCTTGTAGTATTGACTTGTATATTTCTGGGAATTTCTGATAGGGAGTGGGTTTGAAATGTTCTCATCCAAAGAAACATATCACATAAGCAATTAAAAACACATATATCGCGTCCTAAACATACAGGGGACCGCTTTGTGCCAAGGGTAGGCCTAGCGCATTTAAACGATGTACGTGTGGAATTAAACCAGTTAATTAACCCCCCCCCCCAAATAAATTTCACAAAATGAATGATTAATGTTCACAAGGGGAAATAAAGGAACAAAATACAAAAGGACAGACCCACGCAGGGGACATTTAAATGTACGAAAATGCAATAAAGGCAAGCCCACATAGAGGCTGAAAATGACAGAAATACATATAGAAAAACCCGCACAGGGGCGAAATCCGCTATCCTGTCCCTGATGACCTTGCTCCTCCGCTGCTCTCTTGAATCTTGTACTGCTGAAACATGCATCATAGTATTAACAGGTAACCCTCGCTCAGGCATCCTTTTTCTTCCCAATCCTCGTATTGCATCCCTTCTATCTTCTCTTTGGCCCATGAGTCGAAATCATCGAAACTGCGTCTCATCCTTTCTAATTCTTGAGTTGCCTTCTCAAGAGCATCTTGATTTTCCACGAACTTGGTGTAAATTTCCTAAGCTTCCCGTTTTACTTCTCTTTATTCGATCACTACTTTGGCCTCTTTGTCTTCCACGCTGCGACAACTGTTCGGGACTGGAGAGGAGATACTTCGTATGTTCTTTTTCAGTCAATCCTTGTAAGTTTCATCTTACCCGGCGTAGAATCGATTATGAGCAATGGTGTCTTTCTGCATTCGTTGTGCCCCTTTACATTCCCTCAGCAGTTCTAAAGTGTCATCAACTATGTCATCCCCAATGTCATACACATAGTCTCCATAGTACGCCTCTCAAGGTGTGGTTTGTTTCCTCTCAAACTGTCGTAGGATTCGGAAAGGTGCGTAAGGACGGATTCCCCGAACACCTGGCAGTGGAAGTACGAGTTATTTGCGCCCCCCCATGATGACCTCCTTCGAGATGAAGCAACCGAGCATCCATTGGAGATCTTCATCTCTTAGCTTGGAAAAAATATGAGCCCATCTTTCTTAAGTCCTTTGATTCTCAAGATTTGACCAAAACAGCATGTCATTCAAATCTATGAGAGTGTTCTTATTATCCAGGGTATACAATTCCTGAGTCTCATGTCCTTTTGCTAGATGACTCAAAATCCACCATTGAAGGAGCAAGTTACATCCTTGAAAGTAATGATGTCCCTCTTTACACCTTCTTAGGGCTCGATACATTTCAAACAATATGACCTGAGGCGATGGGATAATATTTCACTTGTCCTTGATTCTTAAACCCTTTGAACAATGTGTGGGCAAGCATTATCACTCGAGTTTTGATACTCAAGCTCGAGCCGTGTGGAAAGACCATTGTTCCCAATAATGCGATGACAAATACCAAGGGTCAGATCTCGTTCCATTCTCTATATGTAATTTTGAACTCTTGTTTAGAATTTGCATAGAATCTCGCGTGTCCAAATCTGACGTAGAGATCTCTGAACGCTACGTTATATACTCGGCACCAGTAAGTGTAATCTTTTCCTAACCCGAACCAGTCTACGATATCTTCGACAAAAGGCTTTTTTGGGATCATGATGTCCTCTTGCTTTCTCACTCTTCTTTCTAGCCCTGTACCCACGGTGTCAATGTAGTCCCGAAGTTCTTCGATTGTCGAGGTAATTTCCACAATTCTAAATCGAAACACCATTTTTGTGTTGTCCCAATAACCTGTGAGGACTTCGATCAGCTCAGGTCAACCCTTCACGTTGATCAACTCGGTTAAGGAGCCCACATACTTGTTGAGGGCTCTTCTATTATCAGCGTCAAGATTGTTAAACCATATTTTGAGTAGATGTGGTGCTTCTACGACCATGTCGAATGTTGGAAAGCGATTCATACCTACAAAACAAAATCCGGTTAAGTTTACCCACCCCAAATTTGGTTTTCAGATGTACATCATTCAAATATCAAGCAAAATGGTATGTCGTGAGGTCGGAGACGTTAGACATGACTTTGGAAGTTTCAACTAATGAACTTCATACGCCTTAGGTATTAAGCCGTGTTAGGCTAATGCTTAGGTTTGGTTTTGGTTTCGCTCTATCTTAGGCTGACTAGAATATGTTTCAAAGCGACGGTTACTCGAGTTGGACTGCAAACGTTTGAAGCTAACAAACGACGTTGGATGACTGCAAGCCAACTATTCGTTTGTTACTTCCAAATGAAGACTTAAGGTATTTCTGAGAAGAGTCGTGGTAAGCCACGTAACTCTCTTTATCCTAATGTAACTATTTGCCGATTGACGAAAATATGCCATGAATAATAATTTCACGTAGCCAAATAAAATTATTTCAAGGTTAGAATCCTCAAATTCCCCAGCAGAGTCATCATTTTTGTTTTATTAGTTTTTTTGGGGAAAATATTTTTTATAAGTTTTTGGGCCTTTTAAGAGTCGTCACTTAATTTTTTAGAAAAATCAAGAAAAACTTAGTTTTCGAAAAGATTTAAACATAAAATCCTTAAAAAAACTTTAAAGGGGTTCGGGGAATCATATTTATATTTTGGAAAAGTTTTTACGACACCTAAAATATTCGCTAACTTGCTATTTTCTGACAACTAGCTTTGTTTGGCTAATTGATCTAACATAATTTTGAGATACAAGATTATTTAGTTTCTTTGAAAGTGAAGTATTAATTATGATCTAAGCGAGATTTGACACGCAAATTTACTTTTTATATTTATTTATATTTGGTTGATTTAATTAAATTGTTAAAACGAGATGAAGTCTCCTAGAGATTTGAAGTTTCCGACCCTAAAGTTAAACATAAATAATAACAAACATATAAGCGATAAAGTAAAAGGGATAGAAAGAGAGAGAGAGAGTTGGGTCCAAATCCAATTTCTGTCCGCCTGGATCGGTATTTGGACCCATTTCTTTTAAAGCCTTTGGCCTATCTCGTTTCGAGCCTTTGGTCCATCTCAACGGTACCTGTCCTAAATTCTAGCAATACAATAATGATAAAGATATAAGGGGTTAGGCCCAAAAAACAAAATACAAAAATTCAAAGTAAAAGATAGTCCTTTGGCCCAACTTTCTCAATTTTCTTCCGTTTCCGCATTTTCCAACTCCAACACTTGTGCATCGATTTGTGAGGACCTACTCCTTATCTTGCCACTTGACCCGATCAACTCAAGAATTCATAATGAATTCGAACGGATTTCACATGCCACTAGAATGATGATAAGGATTAGTATTTAATAACATCATCTTAAAAAACTATAACTCACACGATAGCAAAAATTTTCTTATTATGCTATAATTTTACTGAAAGGGACACAATTAAACATGTTTCCTGCAAAACAATAAAATAAGAGGGAATAATAAGGCATCCCAATTACCGTAGCCACTTTACCTATGGTCCTAAAGCGCAAGGAAATCCACCACAAATATAATAAGACATTTCAAGGATTTTGACGCCTTTATACATTTTTATTATGCTGGAAAATTACGAAACATATGATATGACATAACGATAATGGTCAGGCGTGAATTTTAGCGAATCGATGATTGACACTCTCGGATGTGACATACTTAGCTTATGTCCAAGATAGAGGAAAATATATGCTAAACTTAATAGTAACATTAAACTTAAACTATAATTTTTGCCATACAAATGGGCAGTCCCAAAATTGAAAGACTAATATGATTTAGTCACGACTTTACCAAAATAATAAAAAATCAAGACAGACCATAAAAGTGGTGGGAATGAGATAGAAGGCGCTTTTGAACATGCTGGACACAAGTGCAGGCAAACCTGAATATACACAAAAATACAAAGGGTACTTTTCTAAACAAAGACACCGTACAGTAGCTGAGATAGGTAGAAAACGGAAGATAGAACAAGCATTTTTAAAACTTAGACAGAGATAAGGGATAAAGTTACTTCTATCTTAACCAACAACAACATGCTAAAAAAATCAACTAGTAAACCTTAGAATCAAACAATTAACATCTACTTATATATTCACAACTAAAGCTGCAATTTCTATTGTAAAAAAAGCCAATGAACTTAGTCAATCGATTATTATAAAATGACCAAACACACTGGTGGGACATATCAAATCAAGGCACGCCGAGAAGAGAAAAATCTGTTTTAGATAAGATAAAGGGAACAACCGGGGTGGGGGGGCATCAAGGAAATCAAAGAAAACAAGACAAGAATTGACTTATTCCAAGTTTAATGGATTAGAACATAGCAGCAAACTCCAAAGCCAAACCATAACATACCAAAAAATTACTCTATTATCATTTAACCTCCATTCACTATCAAGATTCGTGGGGAAATAGAAACTAAAGAATGATTATACTAATAAGATGGGCAGAATAAACTCAGAACAAGATTCGCGAATAGCACTAATTTTGCAACATAAGAGTCTCATCTCGAAGGCGAAAGAAAATCAAAAGATAAGTATCATAAAAATAGAAGGATTTACCTTTCAGATTGCAGCAACCTGGAACAAACACAAGCAGGGGAGGCAGTGACTTCACTACAAGACTCGAAATACAAACAAACGGACGGGAATCCAAAAGCCAAATCCTAAGCCTCGAGCCGAACTAGAACACTTTATATAAATGTTCTTGTCTGTATTTTCTTTTAAGATGTTGTGAGTATTTTTTCACGCAAGGGCAATTCTCTCAGCCAAAACAAGAATCTCGCTCAAAAGAAACAAAAAAAATTTCTCCCTATTTTCTTTCCCAAAAAATTTCGACCTCCAAATTTTTTCCTCTTTTTTTTTGTGAACTTTATCTCTCAGTCTAGACTCTTGCCAAGGAAAAGAAGAACTTCGACTAAAAAATCTTCCAAATCTAAATTCCTTTCTAATTTCTCACCCCCAAAAAATTCCAAACAACAATAAACCAATAACGAATATATATAGTAGGGGCTAGGGTTTTTGAAAAGAGGGGGAAAACATCAAAATTTGGATGAGAGGAGGCCCAATTCGAATTTTGAAATCCCACACACTTTTACCGAAATGGGATGAACAACTTTCCTTGAAGTTCTGAATCCATTCCCAAAAGGAAAGGAGAACGGACAGATTGAATGAATTTATTCGTCCTTCAGTGCGACGTGTCACACATCCGCATGCGAAAGGATAAAAGGACGACCTGCCTCACACTACTACAGTCGTACGAGTCAAACAAACATGAAGAAGAGACAAAATACCCACTCTCCGCATGCACGCGAGGGTGTCGTTCACGCGTATCGTTGCTGGGGATCTCTTGTTCGCTGGGAATTTGCACGCTGCGCGTGGAATTAGGAAAAATTCTGGGAGTGGTTATGCTGCTCCGGATTCCTCCTTGTGAAGGGGAGATTGGGCCGGGTCGGGCGGCTAGGAGTGGCTTGGAGAAAGTGTGGGATGGAAGATTAGTAAAAAGGGTGCTGGGTCAATTTAGGAAAACATGGAATTGGCCTAAAAAAATGGTTGGAAAATAGGGTTGCGTGGAAAATCGGCAAAAAGGCCCAAAATGGTCTTCTAATGGTTTTTTAAACACTTGGTAATTTAGGTGAGATGAATTAATAAAAATTAATTAAATAAGCTTCTTAATATGAACGAAAATAAATAAATGATTTAGTTATAAGATAAATAAATAAAAGAAATAAGCTATTATACGACTAAATTAATTAGTAAAAATATTTAAACAAAAATAAAATCTTTTTGAGACGACTTTCGATTAATCATAGAATACACTAGTCGTAGCATAATTATGCGAAACAGATATATTATCTAAAAAATTATATATATATATATATATACACACACACACACACACACACACACACACACATATATATAAGGACAAGATAAACTTAAAAATAATTTTAAAACACTTTAAACTTTATAAAATCAATTGTTTCAAGTTAGTAAGCTCGTTAATTAATATATATCGGAGAGGGTTAAAATTGGGTGTGAACATCATGTTCATAGTGTTTCATGAGAGTAGTCTTTCAATCAACACAAACACATTATCATAGTCATAGACAATTCATGCATAATATTGTGTAAGAGTATAGGGGAGAAGGATCTTGCATCAACATCATCAATATACAATAGTCATAGGATTATCACTATTTAAGTAGATCAGGAGTTCATATTCAATCCTCATCAACACATACAAACCCTAACAAGTTTCCCTTCAAGACTATGAATAAAGAACAACCGTAACTTCTAAAATTACAACCCTAGATAGAGAGATATCATCATTCAAAAACTTAATAATTGTAAATGTAGTCAATTTTGAAGCTTTCATAATCAATAAAGTCACACCTCAGTTCACAATTTAGAAAGACGGGGAAATCATGTGTCCAAGGGAGATTTTCATCATAATTCAACAATACTCCATTATTCCAACCACAATTCATCATAATCAACCATAATAAATGATAATTAAACAATTTAAATTCATCTGGAAGAAGACCCATGACACAAATTGAAACCTTAAATTTTTGGGGGGAATTTGAAGTCTTAAAAACATAGTTTGAAAGGGATCTTTGGGTGATAGCTACCCAAAGATGAAAAGAATTCATACCTTAGGTTGATTTCCATAATAAATTAGAGAAGAAAGCTACTCCTTGAACCCTAACTTGACCTTGGTTTTGCTTCTTCTATGGAGTTCTTAGAGAGAGAATATTTGGAGCGGAGAGTTGGTTTCTAGTTTGAGTCTGGTGATTTAAAGAGGTGGTCAATGGTTTATTACTACTTATATATGTATGATTAAATGAATTAAAATGATCCCACACTAATATAATAACTCTTGGAGTTAATGGCTTTGGCTAAGCATTGGACGAGACTTTAACAACTTTTGCAGGAAATGACTCACCACCCAGGACCGTAGGTGGGCTGACGCCTCATCCTGCAAGTCCGTGGTTTGGGTTTGCAGCCATTCTCTTGGCCAACTCAAGCCACCCACTCACGAGACCCATTCATGGGGCGTGAGTGGGTCTACAAGCCGTACTACAAGGGTGTGGTTCAGTACTGAAACTTGGGGATTTGGGGGAGGTTTGGCCTCAACTCACGACCCCTACTCACTACTTGTGGGTGCCCCTTTCGTGAGTCAAAATCTTTTTAACAGCTTTTTGGGCAGTCCATTGGTCCTCGTTGACATTCCTTGAATAGGAGCAACGTCGCGGTGTCTCAATTAAAATAGAAATAGTTTAAAAAATTTAAAACGGGTAAAAGGGTTAAAGGGAAAAGGGAAAAATGATTTAAATGGAGTTGCTACGTAATTTTAAGGAAAACTAGAAAACCAATTAACAAATTAACTCAAAAGAAAGTCTACGGAACCAATTGATGTAGGTAGGGGGTTCTAGTTATTTCGAAGATAAGAGGTTAAGCATCTTTCGAAATCCACAATTGTGGTTCCCGACTGAGCTTATTTTTCTTTTCAAATTGAGAAGAAGATAATAATAATATATTAGTAATATAAACATGCAATATACACAAGTAATAAAAGAAGATAATAATAATATGTGAGTAATATAAACATGCAATATGCACAAGTAATAAAATAAAATAATAACATAAGAAACAGCCTAAGGTTTGCCTAACGTCAATATTTACTTAATAATGAATAAAAAAATATAATTCGAGTTCTTCGAGTAGCTTCAATGAAAAGCAACTCTGTGTACCTGTAAAGACACTTGGTAAAAGTGTTAGTAATAAATAAATATGAATAAAAATAATTAAACCAAATAATAACTTAAAAATAAAAATCTGTCTTATGAACATAGGAGGCCTTAGAAATCGACGATAATTTCTTCATCATCCAATTTTAACAAACAATAACAATAATAATAATAGGGAAAAGGGTCTGATATACCCCTCAACTTTTTCATTTAGAGCTGATATACCCCTCGTTATAAAAGTGGCTCATATATACCCCTACTTGTAAACAAATGGCTCACATATACCCTTTTCCTCTAACGGAAATGAAAATAATAATAATTTTAATCTAAATTTTTATTATTTTTTAATAAAAAATATAATCCCATATAAGTAAATTTAATCCTCGTCAAACATATTTTTTTTGACTTTTTTTTGTTTCAATGACTAATTTATAATTATTATTTTGATAATCAAATTTATTTATGTTTCACTAATATTCTTGTAAAACTTATTGTAGATGACCAAATTTTTTCTTCGAATACGAAATTAAATTACAATACACACAAAAAAAATAGTTTAATTTTTTTTTATTTAAACTAAGAAATGAAAGAAAAAAACAAAATAAGAATAAGAAACTCAAATTATTATAATAAAAGAAGTCAAAAAATAATTTTTGTATGAAAAAAATTAAAATATACCTTGAACTTTGATAGAAGAATCATATATACCCCTAAATAATTTTTTTTAAAAAATTAGAAGTAACAAATATAAATTTAAAACTAATTTTTTAACTTCCGTTAAATGAAGGGTATATGTGAGTCATTTTGTAACAGCAGGGGTATATGTGAGCGTTTGTATAACGGTAAGGACATATATGAGCCACTTTTATAACGAGAGCTATATCAACTCTAAATGACAAAGTTGAGGGGTATATCAGACCCTTTTCCCATAATAATAACTATTAAGAGATATACTATAATAACAACATACAAATTAACAATTATCAACATAAAAATCAACAAAAGGTATAAAATTAACAAAATATTTAAAATGATAATAAAAACAGTAGCAACCTAACACATTTGCCCATTATTAAAACATTAAACAGAGAATCAACAATCCAAACAAAACCCACTAAATTTCGTGGCAATCATAAAAAAAACTAAAAAAAGAAAGTAATAAAATAACTATCAAATAAAAATCATTAGCAAAGGTAGAGAACCAAATAAAATTGTGACATATATTATCCTAAATGTATAACAAAATTAAAATAAAAGTGATAACCAACATTCACAAGACAATTAATTAAAATAAATAAAAAGCAATAACACATATCACAAGACCAAATGTATTTCAGAATCATAAAGACAAAAACGTAGCAGTGATTTGTTGGAGAATTGGCAATAAAAATACGAAGATAAATATGAACAATTTCAATATTGATAATAAATAGATAAGAACAAAATTATATTTACCGAAGCCAAACGTTTACAGGTAAGATTTGTATAGTTCACATATAAAAGCAAGCACAAATAAACAAAGAAAAATATCAAAACAGAGGGCAAAGGGGCTACTTATTTACCGGAATCGGAGTCGATTTCGTCGACGAAAACGGTTTTGGTCGGAGATGGAATTTTGGGATCGGCTTTTGGTGGGTCTGGCGGCTGGTTTGAACCGTTGAGCTTCGCCAGTGGATTAGATTTTTCGATTTTGAGCTCTGTCAGAGATGGAGTTATTGTCTGGTGGTTATCGCTGAAGTACCTACAAAAAAAAAAAGCAAAATATCATTAAAGGAAAGCAAAACGGGTCTGGTCTTGGTTGGGTTTTTGGTGGTGGTTTTGTCAGAGAAAATGGCTGGAAGGGTCTGGTAGTTGGAGAATGAAGGTGAAAAGGAAGTGGGTCTGGTAGAAATTTGGGGATGGAGCTTCGTGGTTGAGCTGTTGTGTTGTTATTTGGGTTGTTGAACAGCAGAATAGCGGTGGGGTGAGGTCGTGGTCGGAAACATGGAGAATGAGGTTGTTTATTGTTGAACCGGCTGCTGGAACTTGGCAGAGCTTCGAGCTCACTGCTCCGATAGATTTTTGGGTGGTTTTTCCGGTGGGTTGTGAGTCTGTTTGTCTGTGTCTGTGTGAAGTTTGTTGATGGAAGAAATTAAAAGTGAAAGAAGGAAGACAATGGAGTTGTTTGAGCTACTGGTTGGGAATATGAAGGGAATGACAAAAGTTTCGTTTGATTCTCAAATCAATAGGGAAAGGGAGCTATTGTGCGGTGGTGGACTAGCGCTTCGGTTGTTTGCTGGAGTTCCTATGATTGTGCCGGAGAAGGCAAAGAATACCAAGAAAATATTAAGTTGAAAATCTGAAAATTTCACTCCCATTATCTAAAATCTTATCCATCCCTTAACCTAATAGACAATTTTTTTAAAAAAATAGGATCCCATTGTTATACAATGGTCCCAACTTATGGGCTCAAGATTGTGGCCCATAAAATTGGTGGTTGATAAAATATATGCATATGAATTTTTGGACTGTACAAAATATCAAAACGAATATTAACAACATAACAGAGAAAAAATAAATATAAAAAATGTAATGAACGTGATCAATTACATATAAAAATGCAATTTAACAAAAATAACGATTTTATAAAAAAAATGAACAAATATTTGAACGTTTGATTGTGACAAAATAATATAAACATAACAATCGATAAAAATTCTAATACTTTGAGAAAAAGGACGATTATTTATAAATTGCATTAAAATGACAAACCGCATTTTGAACTATGCCTTTAAAATAAAATACTAAATAAGTATTAATTTTAAAATTATCAGACCAAAATTTGGCGTCAACAGTCCTCCTCAAGTACCCTTGGGGGGTCATGCCTTGACGTTTAAGGACTACAACATTAGTACTAACTTTGGGAGGTTATTTTAGGACCCTAATCTTTATGTTCAGCCCCATTTAGGCTATTAGACTACATGTTAGGCTCTGCCTTAGGTCATTAGATTTTTGGGGTGTTACATTATCTCCCCCTTGAAAATATTCGTCCTCGAATTATGATCTACACCAAACTAAGTTAGAAACTCTAGACTAACATCCCATCATGCGTGAAATATAAAAATGTCCAAAACTTTACAAATGCACTATTCACTTTATGCACTATTAAAAAGGGAGGAAACTTCAATTCCATCTCAAAACATGGTCAATGCAACACGGGAATGGGAACTACATCTATCAATCTAATATGCATGAAATGAAACGTTCATTATGCTCATAGGAGGAATCACTTTCTCCCACTAAGCACAATCTCAACACAACATCATGGATTCAATGTGCTACTTCATCATAAGCATAACCAAGCATGTTCAACAAATTACCTCATGAATTCAAATATGCCATTATTTTACCAAAATGCACAATCAACATGAGGAACATATATATCACGAAAGCTTAATTCATATTAAACATAAATTTCATCAAGCACATGCATAACATAAGAAAATCATGAAAAAACTCATACAATACACATGAATCCCAAAACACCTAAACTCAAGTGGAACTACTTACCTCAAGCTTGATTAGGAGTAGAAGGACATGAGGATAACGGGACTTCGTATCGACATTGGCCTCGCATGTAGCATCCTTAACTAAGTGATATAGTTTAAATACACTCCCAAACCATTTATATGATTGATGGATATATATCACCAATACACTTCTTAAGCATGGAAACATGAAATACCGGGTGAACCGTAGCCAATTCATTTGGCAAGTCTAATTCATAGACACCCTTCCAATATGCTTTAATATTTGATATGGGCCCACAGATCGGGGAATAAGTTTTCCCTTCTTACCAAATCTCATCACACCCTTCATAGGTGAGATTTTAAAGTAAAACCAATCACCAATCTCAAATTCAAGATCCCTTTTTTCTAACATCGGCATATGACTTTTGGAGACTTTGGGTCGTCTTTAACCTCTCTCTAATGAGTCAAACTTTTTCAATGGCTTTATAAAATAGTTCGGGACTAATTAGAGCAAACTCACCTACATCAAACCAACCAACCGGAGATCTACACCTCCTACCATATAATGCTTTAAACGGAGCAATGACAATACTTGAATGATAATTGTTATTATAGGCAAACTCTATCAATGGTTGATGATCATCCCAATTACCCTTGAAATCTATGACACATGCCCTCAACATGACTTCTAAGGTTTGAATAATGTCCCCGCTTGACCATCCGTTTGAAGGTGGAAAGCGTTACTAAGCTTTACATTGGCACCAATGCCTTTTTGGAATGCCTTCCAAAAGTGTGAAGTAAATTGAGTACCCTGATCCAAAATAATGAACAAAGGAACCCCACAATAAGAAACGTTGATGGGAATAAAGTGGGCTGATTTTGTCATTCTATCCACAATGACCCAAAAAGAATCATGTTGAATTCGAGTACGAGGCAAACCTACAACAAAGTACATATTCACATCCTCCCACTTCCAAGTGGGAATGTTTATATATTGGGACAAGCCTCCCGTTTTTAGGTGTTCGTTCTTAACTTGTTGGCAATTCAAACATTTGGCCACAAAACCCCCTATATCCTTCTTCAAGCTATTCCACCCATAGACTTTCTGTAGATCACAGTACATCTTGGTGGCTCCCGGATGAATAGAATACCACAAACCATGAGCCTCTTCTAAAATTTTCTCCCTCAATCCATCAACATCCGGAACACATAAGCGACCTTGGTACCTAAGCACCCATCTTCCCCTTGGGAGAGAGCCTCAATGGACTTGTTAAGAATTGATTCCTTCAACTCCATTAATATAGGATGAAGGTGTTGTTTAGACTTCACATCAACCACAAAGGATGATTTGGAGCTATGAGGGACTATGACACCACTCTTGGTGGAATCCACTAGTTCGACACCTAAATCGGCCAACCTATGCACATCTTGAACCAATTCCTTTTTCTGATTTCTACATGAACCACACTAACCATGGACATTCCACTTAGGGCATTCTCAACTACATTAGCTTTGCCGAGGTGGTAAAGGACACTCATGTCATAATCCTTTAGAAGTTCTAACCATCTTTTTTGTCGGAGATTCAAGTATTTTTGGCTAAACACATACTGAAAACTCTTGTGTTCGGTGAAAACATCTAGACTCCATATAGGTAGTGCCTCTAAATTTTCAAGGCAAACATCACCGCCTCTAGTTCGAGATCATGAGTTGGATAATTCTTTTCATGTACCTTGAGTTGTCTTGAAGCATAGACAATAACTTTTACATATTGCATAAGGACACATCCCAAAACCCACTCGAGAAGCGTCACACTATACCAAAAACCAACTGATACCCTCCGATAAGGTCAACACCGGTACGAATGTAAGTCTATATTTAAATTATTGAAAGCTTTTCTCACAGGCCTCTGACCACACAAACTTAGCTTTCTTTTGAGTTAAAGTTGACAATGAAGAAGCAATGGAGGAAAAACCCTCAACAAACCTCCTATAATAACCGGCCAAACACAAAAAGCTTCTTATCTGTAGGAGTTAAAGGTCTAGGCCAACCTTTGACCGCATCCTTTTTCTTAAGATCTACCTCAATACCCTTGCTTGACACAATATGACCAAGGAAGGAAACGACCTTAGCCAATACTCACACTTACTAAACTTAGCATATAATTGGTTGCTATTAAGGACTTGAAATACGATCCTCAAATGGTACATGTGATCCCCCTGAGTCATTGAATACATCAATATATCATCAATAAACACTATCAAAAACGTATCAAGATATTGTCGTAACACCCTATTCATTAGGTCCATGAATTCCATCAGGGCATTAGTTAGACCAAATGACATCACAAGGAACTCATAGTGCCGTACCTATTTAAGAAAGTTATCTTGGGTATATCAACCCCTCTCACCCTTAGTTGGTAGTAGCCCGAACTAAGGTCAATCTTTGAAAAATATCTAGTCCCTTGAAGTTAATTGACAAGTCATCTATTCTCGGAAGAGAATACTTATTCTTTATGGTAAACGGTATTTAATACATATTCCAAGGGACCCATCCTTCTTTCTCACAAATAACACTGGAGCACCTCATGGAAAGATACTCGGTTGAAATAAAACCCTTGTTTAGCAAATCATTCATTTGCTCTTTTAACTCTTTCAACTCGGCCGGAGCCATTCTATAAGGAGGAATGGAAATAGGTTTCTTATCCGGCAAAAGATCGATGCCAAAGTCAATTTCCCGTTGGGAGGAATGACGTGTAAGTCATCAGGAAAGACTTCTAGAAACTCACTCACCACGGGAACCGGTTCTAAGGAAGGGGTTTCAGAGTCAACATCCATCACCCTAACAATATTGTAATCCACCCCTTGGAGATCATTTTCCTAGCTTTTAGACAAGAAACAAATTGACCTCTTACTACTCCAGTCCTACAACCAATAGAGGCATAACATGCATACAACCAATTTATAACCTAAATCACATTAAAGTCTAACATGTCTAACTCTATCATATCCACCAAGGTAACTTTATTTGACAAGGAAATAGGACAAATCCTATAGACTATATTTGCCACCACCAAGTCACCAACCGAGTAGACATCGAGAAAGGTTCTAATAACATTTCGGGGAGTATTTCAAATTTCATAGATACAAATGGTGTAATAAAGGACAAAGTGACACCGACGTCTAACAATGCATAAACATCAATAAAAAATACTTGTAACTTACCAGTAATCACATCCGTGGATCTCTCTTGGTCACCTTGAGATTAAAGAGAATAAAGGTGATTCTTTTTGGGAGCATCAGAGTTTAAATCACTAGGAAGGGCTTGATTTCCCTCTCTACCTTGAACCTTTAGCATGGTACAATCTCTTACCATATGACCACTCTTCCCACAATGAAAATGCCCATCAGTGCCAAAAAGGCACTTACCATCATGTCTCTTGCCACACTTAGCACAAGTAGGATTTGTCATAGAAGATCCACCACTATTTCCCCTTGAGGTTAGGGTAGCGCCCTATCCATTTTGAACCTTTGATCATTAGAGGAACCTTGGCTGGAGAACCTTCTCTTGAACCTTGACCGCCCTTGACCCTCGAAATTACCCTTGGAAGAATTTCCATCATTGGTACTAGGACTCTTCACTCCCTATTCTTTTCTTGGAGTTTCTCATCCTCCATTTGATTAGCATACACCATTAGAAAGGATATATCCATGTTATCATAAAACATAGCCGAATGACATTCTTTTCTCACCAAGCTAGCCACCCCCGTCACAAACCAACTCATTTCATCCCTGGGATTCACCACCAAAGATGGAGCATATTTGGACAATTAGGTAAACTTTAGAGAATATTCTTCAACACCCATACCTCCTTGACGAAGATTGATAAATTCTTCCACCTTTTCTCTCTTGGAAAGAACCTATAAAGGAATGCTTTCTTGAACACTTCCCATCCTATGGGACCCGCTCCTTCCAGCCTATCCCTCTTCTATTGAGTATGCCATACTTGGTCCATACCCTTCAACTGACACGCAATTAGCTCCAGTTTCTCTCTAGAAGTCACCCCCATATCATCAATCATCTTGTAGATATCTTTCACGAACTCTTGAGAGTCTTCACCCACTTCAAAACCAAAGAACTTAAGAGGGTTCATTCTTGTGAAATACCTCAACCTCGAAGCCATTGTTCTCTCATGAAGGTTCACATGAGATTTAGCATCCCTATTGACTTGGTCCATCATGGCTTGAGTCAATATTTGGAGAGTCGAACTTATTTCTATATTTGTCATAGGACCCTTATCAATATGAGCTTGAGGAACTTTAGTATCTTGACCCTAGGGAGGAACTCCCTCATTCACAATCTCCTCTTCCATCTTTCTTACTTTCGCCCTTCTCGTATTCATATCCTATAGACATAAAAGAAGGGTTTAAAATTACTTTATAGAGTTAAACTCTAAGGCACGACTAAAGAGTAATGAAAGAAGTGAAAGTTCTTAAACATCTTATAGCCTCTCATTCATAAGTGTGAGGCTTTTCACACCCATGAACAAGACTCGACTAGGATTGGTTTATGAGAAATCATCCTAGAATTATTCTAAGCCTTATGCTCTGATACCGAGTTTTTCACGACCCAGGGGTACCCCCTAGATGTAACACGACATAATTGACCCCAGAGGGTTCTCATACAATCCCTTAGCATAATCATGAACATAAGTACATAGTAATTATGTGAAATTTAAAATTTTTTACAATAGAAGTCTTTTTTATGAAAGGAATATAAGAGTCTAAACCTTGTCTCAGAGAAGACATCTAATACAATCGAATACAATCCTATACAATCGAATACAATCCTAGGGACGTAGCCCTTTACATCATAGTCTTTAAAATGGGAAGTACAAAGGAACTAGAAATGAATAAAATCTTATCCTCAGACCATGAGGACTCACCAAGCTTGGAGAATAGTCAACCCAAGATTTTCTTGAAAAGAGAAGTATACCTCAAATACTGGAACCTACACTTATAAGAGAATATAGAGAATATGGGTTAGCACAAAAATTGTATTAAGTATGAAAGTCATGCATAAAAATCCTTAAAATATGCTTAAAAGGGACATTTAATTAAAAACCACGTTTTTTTTTCAAGTTTAAAAGTCATCATGCATATTTGTGAAGGAACATAAGTAAAACCAACACATACTTATCTTATTTTATCCTCATCCATATCCAATGTTCATAAGCTAGGGGATATTCATGTTCATAACTTGTAATAAGTAATCTTATTCATGTCAACAAATCATATCATGCATACATCGATTCACATATCTTTATAGAATAAGGAAACCACACCATAACCCCTTTATAAGTTTACTTGTGTAATGTACAAGTGAAGTCTCATACCCCCACTCACACTAACAAAGCTCATTCAGAAGTCATAGTATAGCTCATATTCATGTTCATGTTCATAGTCATGGTTCATATTCCTGTAAAATATGCATTAACTCATAAAGCATCATGTCATCTATGTACATACCACAATCACTCTCATAGCTTGCTTGTGCAAGACATAAGTGAAGTTTTATACCCTCACTCACACTAAGTAAAACTCCTTAAATAGTCATAGTACATAACTCATGTACTTGTTAATCGTTCATATTCTTGTTCTTGTCATATCATGGATCATGTTCTTGTCATGTAGGGATATATAGCCTTAACCGACATATACCATGTGAGCTACATGGAATCCGGTGTCATACCCCACATCTAAAAAGGTGTCCTACTTGCCTAAGGTAGAGTTCAAATGTTTTGCATTTGGTGGATCCACTAGCTAAAGACCTACACGGGCACATAGTTATGGGATTAAAAGATTACTACTAAAAACCGGGACTAACTGAGGTAAAAGGTTTATTTCTCATGAGTAACCATATGTCACGACTCAAGTCTATCGGGCACATGTTTTGCATTTAATGTGTATTATGAATTGTTATAGTGTTCTTAATGTGTTGGTGTGGGGGAGGGCTTTTTTAAAAACAGAAAAATGATTTAAATGATTAGGCATGTCGAATTGAGTTAAAGGAAAAATTAGGTAATTTAAGTTGAAATTTGGGGAATTGAGGTCAATTTGGGAGAATCGTTAGTTTGGAGGGTATTTAACATCGGAGGTATGAGTGATTTGATTTTAATAGTAAGGATACAATCAACTAATAAATAAAATTCATATACTTTTGACCCTTTTTCCTAAAATTTATTTAGTAATCCGGAGCTAACACACTTTTTCCCCCTTAATAAGAAGTTAAAGATTTTCTAACTTACCAATGATAGCGTCATCATTAACAATAAAAATGTTGGATTACTCACATTTTTAACCCCTCCCCATGAGCTTCCACCCCTTTTGCTCCCTTGGTGATCAGGGGTGGCCCATCTGGTCCCTTTTGGGTGCTCAAGCACCCATTAATCGTGTATAAATTATATACATTTGCATAGAAATTAAGAGGTAATGTATAAAGCTTAAGTGGAACTTTCGCAAATAGCCACTATGATAAATTTAATTATGCTTCATTGCTACAGTTTGCATATTTATGAGTTGTAGTTATAGTTTAAGTTGTCACGTTTGTATGATTCGCAGGTGTATATAATTCAAGTGTACATATGTATAATTTAGGCTTAAGTCATTATGGCACCTTAGAGTTGTCTGCATAGTTCGCATACACCTTAACTAAAACTTGTACTTATTGAACACTTATACCCCTTAAAATTGATACCTGTTTGACATTTTTTTAATAATCAGCCGAAAATATGAGATGCGTGCAATACAATTGTTGTGACATGGCATTGACATGACAAATGAATGAATTAAATGATGACATGTGACATTAAATCTCAAACGATTATTTTAAAAGTGAAATTCTAAAAAATAAGTAACTATTTTAAACTATTTATCTAACTAAAATAAAATCTAAAAGACCCAGCCACACCCACGGCAACCCCTCTTCTTCCTCAAACCGTGTTTCAGTTTCACCGGCGACATAGTAAACCATCGCCTTCACCTCTTTAATTATTCTTCATTGAACCTTACCACTTGAGCCTAGTTAGTATGTCATAGTTACACACTCAAGCTAAAAATTCTTTCTCCTTTTAATAGAATAGCATCAAAACTTTTCATTCATTATTACTAATCATTTATCATAATTATATGAAAAATAATGACTTTTGCCGGAAAAATTGATTCATACTACTTTTATCGAAAGCAGTGGAGTTATGCCGAAAAATTAGAGACTTAGATATCTATGTAGTAATTTAAAAAGAAAGCATGAAAGAATAGAAAAAAGCAGAAAGAATTGGAGAGAATGGGAGAAAGAAAGAGAGAAAGGTGGAGGGGCTAAAGAGATAAATTTTCTATCGCTGTATTGGGAAGAAGACCGGCATTTCTTTTTCTTTTTGTTAATTATTTTTTAAAAATAATAGTTGTACAAGTTGGAGAATTAAAAGAAAAGAAAAAAAATATTATTTCAAGCCTAGTTAACACGCTTAAAGAGGGTGAAACACATTTTTTTTGTCATGTCAGCAATTTGTGTTTAATAAGAATGACTTTTGAACAAATAAGGTGTGCAATAGAAATAAATCATAATTGAGGTGTCTAAGTGAAATATGCGGACAACTTTGAGTGCTCGTGGATGACTTAAGCCTATAATTTAGTTATTTTTGTATAAACTCGAAATAACGAATTTATACAATTACAAACATCAGAAGTGTAAACAGTTATACAAATTCTGAATTATAAAAAAGTTATACCAATTGTATTATACAAATTTCGAACTATACAAAACTAAAAAGTTGAGCCGCGTAATTATAGCTAAAAGTAGGTCACAAATTGTAACTATGACAAACTATAACTATGTTAAGTAATTAATTAATATATGTTGCTTATACACTTAATTTTTTCAAAAATTAAAGCCTGAGCGCCATGTACAAATGACTTGGCTGGCGTAGTGGTTACAAGTGGGGCCCAAGGCTGCTAGTTGATCTTATTCCTCTTAGCACCTCTTTCTATTTATTTATTTCAATTTGATTTTTTGATTTAGTTTTCTCTCTATGTTGATTGTACTTTTCTACTTATTTATTTCAATTCGATTTTTTGATTTATTTTTCTCTCTATGTTGATTGTACTTTTTTTCCTTTATGCCCTTTTGCTGACTTTTTCTACACAAAATTTTATTTAAAAAACTTCTCCTCTTCCTTTTTTTCTTTATTAATAATAATTTTTAGATAATACATAAATATATCCTTTAACTTAGTTTTAAATCACATTTATTTTCTTCAATTTTTTGTGTGCATAAGTAGATACTTAAATTTGTGTAAAGTTGAACAAATAGACACATGTTCTACATGTCATTTTTTTTATCATACGTGGTGTCCTATGTGTATAATGACATGTAATAGTCATGTGTTTACTTGTTCAACTTTATACAAGTTTAAGTATCTACTTGTACATACCCAAAGTTGAAGGACATAAATATAAAATGAAGGTAAGTTAAAGGGCACATTTATGTATTATGCCTAATTTTTATTAGTAGTTTTATTGACTTTTTTTCGCTATGATATTTAAATATGATTGTCTTTCTTAACACAAATGTTAAATTTGTGCACTTATATTTTGTAATTGATAGCTAAAGGAACACCCACAATCTTAAATTCGGAATCTGCCATTGTTGGTGACTCAACTCACAACTTTGGGTTGAAAGTCAGGGGTGCTTACAATTCCCTCTCATTTACATATTATAATACATTTTAAAGATACGAAATATGTAAGCAAATAATTCAAATGTTCTTTTTTTTTTTGTATTTATCATTGTATATTCACCAAGTTACATGTCTTCAGTGTCACCAGAAATCCCCACAAGAACAGCAGCCCTGCTTAAAATGATGAAATCTGTAGTTATCTCTTATTATGATTTCTCGATTTGTAATCTTCGTGATATGCTTCATTGTCGTATGGCAGTCCAAACAGATCCTAATGTTCTTGAACACACGTATAGTGGTTCCCTTAGGTAAGTTCAATAGGCCAAAGCAAACTGCTAACCGTTCACTGTGAAATAAGCATTTCTCTTTCGTAACCTTACCGAGTTCTCGAGTTGTTTTGTTCTCAATCTTTTGCATCAGATTATCCAATCTCGAATATACTTTTGGCGTATCTATATGTCTGGTATCACCAGAAAAGAATGTATGAATCTTTGCATTCACCTCCAACCAGCTACAACCGGGTTCCTTCTGGACTGACTTAGACTTCATCAGCTCTCTTTGATTGAGTGCATCCCTTACCTTGCCTGCTTCAACATACATGTTCGAGAGAGTGACATAAACTGATGCATCACCAGGGTCGTGCTCTAATATTTTACTGGCCGCCATCTCTGCCATTTCAAGGCAACCGTGAAACCTGCAACCTGCTAGAAATGGTCTCCAGATTGGAGCATTAGGTTCAATTGGCAGCTGGTTTATGAATTCGAGAGCATCCTCTAACTGCCCTGATCTACTCAGAAGGTCAACCATGCAGCTATAGTGATTCTCTTCAGGTGGAATTCCGCAATCTCTAGTCATAGACTCGAACAACTCTTTCCCTTGTTGAACTAAACCACAATGGCTACAAGCAGAAATAACCGCAAGGAAAGTGAAACTCGTTGGTAATATCCCTTTCTCTACCATCTTTTCAAACAAGAAAATAGCCTTCATTGGATTACCATACTGTGAATAAGCTTTAATCATTGAATTAAACGTCACGTCATCTGGTTCAAATGTTAGACAGAAAACCTTCTCAGCGTCCTCTAAATTACCACATTGTGCATATGTTTCTATTAATGAACTCGACACATGCAAGTTTGCCCCAAACTTCCCCTTAACTACCCAAGAATGCACCTGCCTGCAGATTGCAAGGGATGGAAGTAACGAGCAGGCCCTCAGAGTAAGTGAACATGTATATTCATCACAAGCAATATCATTATTTAGCATCTTACGGAACATCTCCAATCCGGAACCAACCTCACCGTTGTGAACAAGGCTGGTTATCACTGCATTCCATGATGCACAAGATGCTACACGTCCCATTTCCTTGAGCTGTTTTCCAGCATTACCCAGTTCTGCACATTTTGAGTACATCTCTATGATGGAAGTCCCGACAAATACCTTTGAGATCATTCCATTCTTAATTGCCTGGGCATGAAGTGCGCAACCATAATCATGATATTCTGCAGAAGCTGCACATGAAAGGGCTACAGAGTAGGCGTATTCATTAGGTTCAGTATTGTTCTTTCTCATCAAACAGAATTGTGTCAATGCCTTATCGAAAGCCTTTTGACGGTAAAGTCCAGATATATATGCAGTCCAAGATATATGGTTCTTACTAGCGAGTCCTTCGAACAAATTCTCAGCCTCCTCAATCATTCCAAAGTTGATGTACATCGTCAAAGCTGAATTTCCAACCACTGTAAGCGACATAAATTCCAGTTTTACAATATGAGCATGCAACTGTTTTCCTACTTGAACAGACTCACAAGCAGATAACAATATTGAGTATGTATAATGGTTTGACACGATATCTAGAATATCACCCATCTTGACAAAGAAAGCAAAGGCTTCAGATCTCATTCCATTGCTTACATACCCAGAAATCATGCTATTACACGAAGCCACATCAACGTAAGACAAACTACCAAATATCATCTCAGCACTAGCCATTTCACCACACTTTGCATACATATTAAGAAGGGCTGTAGCTACAAACTTATCGAACCAAATCCCCGTCTTAATTATGAAAGCATGGTATAATTTTCCAAGCTCAAAACATCCTTCACTACTACAGTACTTCAACTGCTCAATCACATATTCCTCATCCATGTAATTGCTAGCACGATCAAACCTGGACTCTCCTAATAACTCATCCGTTACATCGAAATTCCTATTGCTTTCCATAACCATTTCACCTCTATCTACACATTCAGTAACACACAAATCTGTAACTGAAATTCTAGTTCTCTTAACAATTTCATCAAGCAGTTGGCGTGCAGCAACTAATTTGAGAACAGACGCTTTATTTGAAGAATATATGTATTTTCTCCGATGGCCATTCACAGTTAAAGGTAAAGAACAAAACGTTAAGCTACTCATTTGGAGCTTCAAAAATTCACCCAAAAAATTTGAGCTAATAGAAATACTAAAATTGGAGCATAGTGTAGATACGATGGGTGTTTTGGTAAATGAACTTAATACATCCATGAATTATGATAGAGATCAATTTTCAGCCGTCCATTTATATTCTTGTAAAAGATAACATAACCAGAAGCGTGCAATCAGCAAAGGCGTATGGATTTTGCATCTGTTCTATCTCAAAAGCCAGTTAACAATTTTCATTTTCCTCAAAACCTAAGAGAGTTAACTTCAAAATTTGTTTGCAGAATTGAGTATGGAAGCTTTGCGGTACCTAGACGAATGTGCTTCTCGAATAGTCTAGGTAGCTATTATTGGAAGAAGAGGAAAAAATACAAACATATATTGGTTAAGGCAAGTCGAAAAGAGTCTCCGTATGAAGTTTTAGGGATATCTTCATCAGCGACTGCCGAGGAAATCAAAAAGGCATATCGCAAACTTGCTCTCAAGTATCATCCCGATGTTAACAAAGAGGTAAAAAATTTGACTTCTAGTCATTTCTGTGGCATGATTTGTTATTTTGCTCTAGAGAAAGAAATGTTTCTGAATCGAATTTAGCCATTTCATAGCGTTCAGCGCTTTCTCTGTTTCTGATTAAAACATTCAGAAATCCACATTTTCCTCATTTTGGATTGTTGTCAGAGAATTTTTAACCGGAGTAAACTGCTGTTACTATTCTGTATCTGTTGAATATAAATGCAATTGAGGCGTAGACTGGTATATACTTTCGTGTGGTCATTTAGCTTGGTGATTGTTGTCACTGAACTATTCTATTGATTGATAAAATTGATATTTTGCATAGGCTTAAAGCAATGCTTCCATGTGATCAAATTGCTGCTCATCTATGCTATATATATCACACAAATATTTGCAGAAGTGGTGATAGCTAAAATGTCTAAAGTTGTTTAGATGTGTTGGTATATGACATAACACTGTTTACTGTTTGAAACAAGAAAAGAAGAAAGGTGGAGATGATTAGGGATCGAAGTCTTGAATGTGGATTCCTCTCGACTTCTATACTAGTGGTTTGTCTTTATGTATGTCCTTTACCAGTTTTTGGCAGTTAAGGGTTGCAGAAGTGTAGCAACTTATTCACTGCTTTATTTTGTTCTACAAGTTAACTTTTATCCCTATTGGGTCGAGGCTGAGTTTTGCTGAGCACTTCCTGTTGGTAGTGCTATCTCAGCTCTTAGCCTTGTGAGAATTCATAAAACGAAGAAAGCTAAGACTCTTCAACCTCGGGATAACTATATTGTCGTAGAAAAGACGACATTTGTCATTGTTGCTTATAGCTGTAGTGGTTCAGCAGTATAACCATCCGATGCTTGCTTTGTATCTCACTTGTCCAAGGGCCAGGATTAGCTCTAGAAATAACAAAATATGTTAGTCTAGCGACAGAAATTCCATATATAGTGCAACACAATTTATTTTACTTTAGGAAATCAAGGCATCATATGTTAAAGGGAAAATGATTAAGTACCTCTAACCTATGCCCGAAATCTCAGAGACACGTATACTATACTAAGATCCTATTACCCTTGAACTTATTTTATAAATAATTTTTTACCCCTTTTCGGCGTACGTTGCACTATCTTCTGGGCCCAGTGCTTGCTAACAATTTTGTCAAGTTATCTGGTTGATAGTGTCACGTAGGCCGAAAAGGGTAGAAAATTATCTATAAAATAAGTTCAGGGTTCTGACATTTCCGGCAGGTTGGGGGTACTAATGCGTTTTCCCTATGCTAAATTACCTTTTCTTTTTACAATGCATATTCCTTGTTGGCGACAGGAAAGAAAAAAGAAAAACAGATTGCCCTCAAGTTAAAACAGGGATCGGAACTAAAACTTCTCTTCCTTTCAAATGAACAAAACCTATTTTTATTGAAGTACTTATCCAGATTCATTTGATGTCTTTCTGTATAGCAAAATGCTCAAGAAAAGTTTATGAGGATTAAGCATGCATACAACACACTATTGAACTCCAAAACCAGGAAGCGATATGATTCAAGAAGTGACACCTCAAGTTATTCATATTATAGTGGAGCAGAACGAAATAGAAGTGCTGCAGATGAAGAAGACTTTTATAGCTTTGGTAAAACATCTTTGCTTATTGTGATATTTGTTGCTGACTTATTCTTATGTTTTGTTAGTATGCGTGATTGCTTATGTCCAGACATATAAAAAGATAGTTTTCTACAAATAGTCCTTGGCATAGCCTCATAGTAAGCAAAAGTGGTTTTATCTGGCCATCTCAAAGTCAGGAGATGGTTCAAACCTCTATCTTTCTGTCCTCAAAAAGTACTAGATAACCCTTATAAGAATTATAACATGAATGGTTAAAGCATCTGTCATTCATCAATTAATGAACTAGAGTGTGTAATCTGATATGCCTCCAGTTTCTTGATTGAACTGTAAAGTTTACGAACAAAAGCATTTAGGTTGGACTTCTGGGGGATACATTTGCTGACTTTATAGGCACCAGCTCAAAAAGTAGAACGAAAATCTTACTTTATGAGGATTGAGGTCTTACTTTTACCATGACGTTTAGCTCTTCAGGCTTCCCTCACTCCCCAGACTTCTACAGACAAACAGCATGGGTGACGGGGGGCGGGGG
>NC_028645.1:12176425-12181631 GCF_001406875.1 Solanum pennellii | reverse complement strand
TGGTGGATGTCAAATCCACCACAGAACCTGAATTATGTAATAGAGTTGGATGTTTGAACCCAATGTTGAATATTGTTTGTGATACCTCAAAATAGTTACATGACACAAATATCTTTGAATGTAGCATTATTTCCATATTCAACATCCAAGTATAAGGCCAGTATTAAGTGTTCAAGAGGTTTCACCTACCATATTCACGCTAAGAAACTGTGTGTTAAAAAGAATGCTCAAAACGAAACAAAAAACAAGAGCAAGAAAAATAAAACAGAAATATACGTTAAACTATGCAGTAAGGCATTTTTATTTTTTTGCTTTACATTCTTATGTTTAACCCCTTCATGCTGCAGGTAGCTTTTTCAAGGATGCTCAAATAAGCATAGGTAGATTATAGCTAAAGATACAGTATCCATTATTGTCAACTGTGCTAGGATATTTATTCATTTATAGTTTGTCTTGCAGTTGAACGAGTCATGTGCTCAAGTCTAATTTCTTTCTGCAGCGGACTTCTTTAAGGATCTCCAAGAAGAATTTCGGAATTGGGAGGCAAATGTTGCTTCCACCGGAAAACCAAAGAGTTTATGGGAAGAATTAGCTGTAAGGATTTAAATAAATTCAACTTATGAGAAAGAAAAACACAATTAACAAATCTAGAAATGATAAATTCAACTTACTTTCCACGCGATAAAGAAAGAATCAGAGTTTTCAATTTGATTGTTGACAGGAAATTGGAGAAGAATTTGTTGAGTTTTTAGAGAAGGAGCTGAATATAACTGATGCAGATGTAGAAGATGAAAACAACAACGAGAGACCCCAGAAGGGCAATGCACAATCTGGAACTAGTAACAAAAAACAAATGAGAACAGATAAAGATAACAGTATAGAAGAAAATATTGATGAGATTGAAGCAGCTCTTGCCCAATTGAAAAAGGAATTAGGACTATGATGGCACTGAATCGATACTCGCAAAGAAGAGCAATGAAATATTGAACATCTTTTTGGTTGTGCCTGGCTGCAACAAAAATGGTTCACCTACTTTAAACATGTACCAACTGAAAATCAAAAAGGGTTTGCTTTCTTTTCCTTGAACACCTGCTGTGATTGACATTTTCTATAGTAGCCAAGGAGAACTGTCTGCTGCATCTTTTGACGTCTAAGAAATAGCTAGTATAATTGATGCTCAGACGAATACAATGATTTTGGTTTTTCACATGTGAGGTTTAATAGCAAACAGGAAGATACTTCTTATTAATTCTTGACGATGGAATGATCGGTATAGTACTCTTTAAACTACTACCGTATGATGTTCATGGCGCGATAAGGTTTCTGCACAGTTCAGTTTTGTGTTGGTTATTTGGACTATAGTTAACTCAAGCACATGAAAAAATGGTCAATCCTTATTTAAGTGTTCCATATTTTTCTGGCAAAAATTAGTAAGTGTTTTTCTTATGAAAACAAAGGGTGAAAAATTGGACTTATTTATATTAAAATAAGAAAAAATTACGTAACTAGGCAAACATGTGATATTATTTACCTTACACAACTATAGTTTGGAAGAATTACAATTTATAGTTATGAGTTAGGATTTTATCACTATTTCCTCTCTCCTCTCTCGCTCGCCTCTCTCCTCTTTTCTTTTCTCTCTAGCTCGCCTCTCCTCTCTCTCTCTCTTTCATATGTACCTCGCCTCTCTCAGCTCCCTAGTCCCTGCCCCTGCGGAAGTTAGTCCTAGGTATACATATGAGCCGGTAGTAGAAGTATCACAGAATTTGTAGCATATTTCCAAACCACCTTCATTTACTCAAAGGCTAAAGAAGAAAGTTGAGGATGGTAAGTTTTTGAATTCAGCTTATGTTTGTTTTCTTGAGTTTATCAGACGTAATTATTATCTGTTCCTTAATTTTTGCACACCTATTATTATTCTAGTGTATCTCATGTCATTTTATCAATCATCAAAATTACATAGAACCAAACACATTGAAATAGGAAAAGAAATTACAATAGCAGAAAAAATCATCACTAATTAATTATTTTTTTAATCATTAATATCATATTGTGAGGATTATTATAATAAAGCCCAACATAGTTTCTTGAAAAGAACTAATATCATATTGTGGGGTTTATAGATCCCAACAATACATTACATTAATAATTATCATATTTTAGGGGTTACACCAATAATCTCAAAAAATCTCCAAAAATTCAAATTTCATTTTGTGGCGATCGTCATAGAGGTTTTAAAAAAACCATTGTAATTATGCTCATGGTATGCTAATCGTAGTGTTTTTAGAAACCGCCGCAATTTTATTAGATGTTTTCTTAGCACATATATTGTTATGAAGTGACAGAGTAACTACTCAATTTGAGATTTGACCCAATACCTACATAGTAGAAGATATATGTCATTTTGAAACAAAAGATATTGTCTATATTCGTGAAAACATATAAACTGTCTGTTGCTTGTCAAAGAATAGAAGTGTGACAATACTTAGTGTTGCAACTCACGAGCAACGTATAAACTAAGATTGATATATGTTTTCTTTTTTTTCTCAGTAGGTATTTGGACTGCGCGATCCATTCGAGGGTTGCGCTTTGATTTTTCTTCATATTCAAGCTCGAACCTGAGACCTCTAGTTGAAGATGGAACAATTTCAGTACTCACTATAACCCAGTTTGGTAGATTGATTTATAGTTTGTTAACACTTTTTTAACAGGTTATGTGTTCCTCTTTTCCCTAGCCAAAACATAGTGTGGAATACATATCCTTTCATCGAGCCACATAAATGGACTATTTGTATTCCTTTCGTTCTTGTTTCGTTTTTTAATTTGTTTGTGTCGTTATTTTTCTTTTTCTTATCTGTTATAGAAAGAATGTTTTTTTCTTTCTTTAAATTTGTGGCAACTCTTTAATTCTAGCTTTTCACATGACATGTTCAAAAATATAAGATTAAATGATATTTTGATACATTCCATATATATTAGTTTAGGACCACACATACAAACATTGTTCTCTTTATTTATTTATTTTTGAATTCAGTGTCAAATCAGAATCAAACTGACAAATTGTAACAAAAATGAAGTATTGTCTTAGATGTTTATGTTTCTGATTGAATTGAACAAAACAGCTTCCAAGGCATTCTCAAGTTACAGGTTAATTCCACCTATAGTTACTAAACTTTATTCACTAGAAATAAAGTAATGAATTAAACGTTTGAATGTTATGCCTCAATACCAACAAAGCCAACTAGCAGAATCAATTTGGTAATCAGTGAAACGTTGAAGCTTTAAGAAATAGAAATTGATGCAATCAAAAAGACTTTTTAAGAACGAGACCCCGTAATACGATAAATGACCTTGAGAGAAGAAAATAAAAGTTAAGTATAGTGCTATGTAACAGTAAAGCATATAATGTTTTATGTCCACATATTTTAATTTAAAAGTAAAGAACTCGTATGCTATAGGAGATCTGACGTATCTAATCGAACAAAAATCACGTTTATGTATTGAGTTTAATTCATTATAACAGTAAAATCACTAATATCTGAGTTTTATTTCCTATATTAGTAGATTCACTAGACCTTATCTACTATAGTTACAAAATTCATTATCAAGATAAGTTTACTATTATGATGTTAAAGCTGTGTGACTTTTATTATTATAGTGATTAGTGAATACAATTCATTTCATTTCAAGTGACAATGTGACTTTATCTTTACAGCCATAAAATTAAATTACTTTTGAAATGGATAACGGGTTGTAAGTTGTAAATTGTAATAGTTCAATTACTATAGCTTAACCAAAAATAGTTAATGATTTTATTATCATAGCAGTAATATAGTTGATATTAACTTCAAACTATATTGGGATACATTTCTAAAAATAACTTATTTTAAAAATAGTTTTGTAAGTTTAATATTTTTTTTTAAAAAAAATACTTTAATTGAGAAGTAGCTTGTGTTTGATTAATCATTTTGAAAGTTTTTTGAATAAAAATTAATGCTTGATCAAGCTTTTAAAAAGTATTCTTTAAAAAAATTTCTCAAAAATATTTATTAAATAGCTTGGATATTCCGAATAAAGTACTTATTTTCTCTTTAAAAATTGGCCAAATACCTTATTTATTTATTTTTAGAAAAATACTTTTGGCCTCCTAAACATGTGTTTATGTGCATGTATATACACATAAGTTAAAATTGGTTCACAAAGACATGATCCCTCTTGTATCGATCCATTTTTATTTGTTATATTGTGCTTTTCGAAAGTTATTTTGATTAATTTTTAAAATTAAATTAGATTAAATTAATTCGATATTTTAAACAAAAAATTTATATATTCAAAAGTTACCCGAAAAATACTATAAATTGCAATATTTTATATATCAATATAATGAAAAAATACATCATAAAATATTAGTCAAAGTATTTATAATCTGACACTAAAAAAAATTATAACAATCAAAAGTGAACGAGAAATAATATATATTACCTTTAATCTTAAACTTAAGTAATCCTAAATTGCAGAATGGGAAAAAAATTAAGTGAAAACGGAGAGGGACCTTGATCTCGAATTTAATTGCAATAATTAAGCCGTGCAACTCCTTTCTAGACCGCTAGAGGTATTAATTAATTATTTCAATAACTTCCCTTTTTTTTTTGTTATTAAAAATGTTAAACTATAATTCAACAGCATATAATTAAATACCTACGTAATCTTTTAGGACAGTTAAAGAAATAAAGCAGATGTTAGATAATGGACCGCTTACACATGATTTATGAGCTTCATTAATTATCTTTATACTAGTTAATATATCCGCGCTTCGCGCGAACCTCATTAGATTTATGAATAATTTTTTTTGTTTAAATATTTTGAGTCAAATATTATTATCATTGAACCCAATAACTTATATTTTCAACTTGTTGTTCACTGTCTATGCTTTTAGTATTTTAAATATAGTTGATTTCCTATAATCTATTTGGTATGTTACCTTTAGAAACATGTAAAGAAAGAAAAATAATTTCATGGAAATTTTCTTTTTGTTTATGCGGCTGTAGTAAATTCTAAATTATATTTAGGAGGGAGTTAAATTATACGGTGTTCATAAAAAAAATATTAATGAAAAAAGTTACTCTAAATAATTGATAACCAATAATTTAATAAATTAGAAAACATATCATATATATATATATATATATATATATATATATATATA
>NC_028645.1:12123463-12162007 GCF_001406875.1 Solanum pennellii | reverse complement strand
TATATATATATATTGATTGATTGAAAATTCTAATTTAACATGAAATTATATATCTAATTAAAAAAATATAATCAAAAGAATACATGAATAAATTAATCTTCAAAATATTTGGAAATCATTCAAACTTTTTTACTAATATGACCATCTTCTTGATGAAATCTTGAAATAATTATGATTCCTTCTTCATTTTCATAAACTTATACCAAACTAATGCAACATCATTTTGATGAATCTTGAAGAATATATCTATGATCTTTATCAATATGAAGATCATATGGTGAACTTATTAAGTACAAGATTGATGAAAAAGATGAAGAAAAAAAATGTAAAAGAGGAAAAAACTATACTAATAAAAAGAAAGAATGAGAAAATGAGAATAATCATTGAACATAGATAGTTGTTATTTATAGTTTGTGTAAACCATAAGAATAATTAAAAATAAGTTGAAGAGACATATTATTAAAGTATGGAATGTAAATAGATGGAGGTTTTGTTGTAACTTATTAGGTATAATTAGAATAATAAATATGATTGAATTTTTTAATTAATAAACAAATTATTTAATGAAAAGAAATGTAAAAAAATAAAAAAAGAAGGAAAAAGAGAAATTGAAATGGAGGCCATAGAGAGGTGCCACATCAGCTCCTCTATGATCCTCCTTTATATATATATATTGATTGATTGAAAATTCTAATTTAACATGAAATTATATATCTAATTAAAAAAATATAATCAAAAGAATACATGAATAAATTAATCTTCAAAATATTTGGAAATCATTCAAACTTTTTTACTAATATGACCATCTTCTTGATGAAATCTTGAAATAATTATGATTCATTCTTCATTTTCATAAACTTATACCAAACTAATGCAACATCAATTTGATGAATCTTGAAGAATATATCTATGTTCTTTATCAATATGAAGATCATATGGTGAACTTATTAAGTACAAGATTGATGAAAAAGATGAAGAAAAAAAATGTAAAAGAGGAAAAAACTATACTAATAAAAAGAAAGAATGAGAAAATGAGAATAATCAACATAGATAGTTGTTATTTATAGTTTGTGTAAACCATAAGAATAATTAAAAATAAGTTGAAGAGACATATTATTAAAGTAGGGAATGTAAATAGATGGAGGTTTTGTTGTAACTTATTAGGTATAATTAGAATAATAAATATGATTGAATTTTTTAATTAATAAACAAATTATTTAATGAAAAGAATGTTAAAAAATAAAAAAAGAAGGAAAAAAAGAAATTGAAATGGAGGCCATAGAGAGGTGCCACATCAGCTCCTCTATGATCCTCCTTTATATATATATATTGATTATATATACACAGGTACTTTCCATGTACGGTAGACAGTTAATTTATATTTTATATGACGTAAAAATAAAAAATATGACAAGTATTTAAGAATGGAGGAGAGGGATTTAACAAAAAAAATTAATTATGGTCAAAGGGAGCCTTCATGTGATCATTAATCTGGATTTAGAGATATTAACTACTCCTTACCTAATCTGCCATCCAAATCGTTCAATTCATTAACAAATCAATAATAAAATCCTGGTAGACCATGATAATTTGGTTTTCTATACCTAAAACAGCCCTCTAATTTTGACACTAATTATCATGTCATCTTTCAATAATTATCTTAACTAGAACAATATTACAAATCATATTTTATCTTATCTTAAACCAAAAGGAGTACTAGGCGTCAACCACCTTCGAAATAAAAATAAAAGTTTAATTATGTCTAACATGTAAAAAGGATATGTAACACTATCTTTATTTTATCGGTAAAAACAACTTACAAAAGAAGCTAGCTACCCCAAAAGCAAATCAACCTTTTGGACTGTTTCATTAGATTTCAATGTAGAATTATCTAAAAAAAAGGAATTATCTAATACAAAATTTTGACACAATTGTGTACATTTAGTATATTTAGTAGAAGGCATGATACATATATTAGATCTTAAATTTGACTTTAAATTTTAATTTTGACCTTCAACTTTCATAATGTACAAACAAGCACTTTAACTATCTAACTTTTAAATAAATAAACACATGAGTCCTACATGACAAAATACACGTAGGACGAAAAATAATATTTAGGATGACATGCAAGACATGTGTGTCTATTTGTTCAATTTTATACAAGTTTAAGTGTATGATTGTGCACACTCAAAGTTGAAGGACATAAATATAATTCGAAACCAAGTTAAATGATATATTTATGTATTATGCCTTAGTAGAACAATCATTTAACTAATGCCATCGAGTTTCAATAGCTAAAGAGTAACCAAAAACATACTCAAGTATACAAATATGATTTTTTTTTTAAAGAACATAAAATATAATTTACATTTTATTAAATTCATCAGTTGTTTGAAAGTGAGAATTAGAAAGAAAGCCACGAGGGAAAATGGAGTTTAACATTACTGTTCGGGTAAAATTTGAAAAAGAAAAATATAGTGACAGTAAAAATAGGATTATGAGTGTTTCCAAATTTCAAAAACAACTTTAAACAATGTTTAAAATTTTTATGGTCAATCGTTGATTTTCAAATATTTTTTTAAAAAAATTAATAAATATTCTCAGATTCTAAATAAAAAAAAGATGAACCAATCTTTACATCAAAGCATTACTATCAAAGAACTTTTTCTTTTTCATATTTAATGATGCCACTTTTCAAGTTTTAAGATTACTTTTCGTTGCTATGATGAAACTTCCTAAATAAGGGACCAAATAACAAACGATATTCTATATATGGAAATATAAAATGATATTCTAAATTTTTAATAATCTAAAAATAGAAAGAATTCTCTACTGCTCTTTGAACTTTAGGATATTCTTTCTTTTTTCTTTTTGGATAAACTTGAGTATTTGCTTCTCATAATGCATATAATTGTATGCCCGTAACTGTTGAGCTAATTGCTTGGTTTGATTAGGAGGATAAAACTTGATCTAACGGCGTTAGAATTTAAAGTTGTAAATTTAAAATTTTATTTCTTTTAAGTTATTGAATTTAAAAGTAATAATGGTTTATATTCAATGAATTTCTTCTAAAAAATTCAAAATCTGAACAAAAATTACTCAATTTTATCGAATCCATAGTCAACGGAATAGCTCTGACCCCCAAACCTTGATCACCCGTTTTTGTTTTATACCCACTACTTTTTTTTATTATTCCCCGCTTTAATTTATGTGACACTTTTCAGATTTCGATATTCAAACAAGTCTTTATATTTTCATACATTTTCTAAATATTTTATATTTTTATAATTACTGTGACTTATATAACTTCTTAAATAGTTTCCGAATATATTTAATTTTGTTTAAATTTTTAAGGATTTCATGCCAGAAAATACAATCAAACTTAGACTATTCGACTAATTAAAAAATGCCACATAAATGGATACCGTATTATTTTATACCCACTACAATGAATTCCATATCCTAATTTTAATTTCTTGAAATTATGAATTTTTGATCTAATAAATAATTAATTAGATGGGCAATATAGTAAATCTGGGAAAAGCATGACTTTGAAGTAACTTGACCATGTTACTTTAGCTGAACTACCAAGAATGTAGTTCCACTTACTCCATATCCCAAATTGTTTAACATTTAACAAACCTTGAAAGTTCATTCTCACCAAACGCGCTAATCCTTAGAAAACAATTAATTTACATACATATATAGCTAGACTCCTCAATCACAATAATATTGAAGAACAAAATTAGTAACATCTCATGGCTAAAAGTCACCAATTACTAGTTTCTGTTCCATCAACAACAAGTTCTCCCATTTGGGATATCAAATGTAGTTTCCATTCCCTTATTGTTCTTTTAATCGTCTCGCTCGTAGCCGGAGTGGTTTACTTGACTGGTGAGAGTGGAAAATTATTGTTTGAAGATAAGAGTAATAGTAATTCAGGTAGGAGAAAGGAAAATGAGGAGTCATTAATGTATTCTTCTTCAAATAATAGTAAGTGTAATTTGTTTTCTGGGAAGTGGATTTTTGATAACAAGTCTTATCCTCTATATAAGGAACAAGATTGTAAGTTCATGTCTGATCAATTAGCTTGTCAAAAGTTTGGAAGAAAGGACTTGAACTACCAACATTGGAGGTGGCAACCTCATCAATGTGATATTCCAAGGTTTCCCCCCCTTTACTTTCAATTCATGATAAAAAAAAAGACTATTTCTTTTTCATGTTAGTATTATATAATTCGTCTATGCATAGTATAACATGCATGTCTGAAAGTTAAATAAAGGAGGGTTACGATACGATAGGTTGACAGGTCAAAACAAAGTTATCAATACAGGTTATAGCAGGTAACTTGTCTTATTATCCATGTTACTATTCACGCTCTTTATGGTTATGATAGTTAATGTATAAGGCTTGATAGTGTACAAAGTTTTATACATATTTTTAGGGTATATATAAAAGTAATTAAAAAGTAGTTGATAAATAGGGAAAACACATGGGAGTGACACTTCTATAAAAGAGTTTGTAAAGTAGAGTTTAGCTATAGTTTTGTTTTTATGTTTAGTTTTGTCTCATTGAAATACATATGCAATTAGTGACCATGATATGTTTTTTTGGGGGGTATTTTTCACAAAATAGCCAGTCAGATTCATGGTTTATTTTCTTAATGGTATACATGAATTATATACTGATTATACATGACTTATACATTTATCGGCTATTTTTAGTTTAAATGACTGAGTGAACAACTTTTATATAGGTTAATTGTTCTTTTTTGTTATTTTTGGATATAGTATATTTGAGCTTTGGGTGGAATGTTTTTGGTGTTAAAAAAGGTTCAATGCAACAAAATTGTTGGAGAAATTGAGGAATAAAAGACTTGTGTTCGTGGGAGATTCACTTAATAGAGGCCAATGGGTTTCAATGGTTTGCTTGATAGATACAGCAATTCATGATTCTTCCCTTAAATCAATGAATTACAGATACAATACTTCCTTGATCATTTTCAAAGTTAAAGTAAGTCTAAACTAATATTTCATTCTTTTCTAATTCTTACCAATTATTCCGGTCTTCTCAATTTATGTGACTCATTTTCTTTCATAATCAGTTAAAAAAAGAAAGATACATTTTTATATTTAATAACAATTTAACTTTAAAATGTTCATTTTATACCTTTACTGAATGATTTGTCATCACACAAATATTAATGATTTATTTTAAATCATAAGTTTTAATTTTTTTTCATTCTTAAATTTCGTATTAACTCAAATAAATCATATAAATTTGTGACAGAGAAAGTACAAAGAACTGCCCAATAATTTACAAATTTCACTTTGCTGTTTAATTTTGTTAGGTTAATAAATAATATAATTTTTAGTAGATGATCAATAACTTCCTAGTCTACCAAGGGACAAAAGTAGAAATTTATAAGAAATGATACTGCAATTTATTAGCCAATTGCATAAATAATCTCAATGTTTAGCCCACAAAAGAAACAAGATTAAGACTTAATTCATTCGTCCTATAATTTTTACTAGTCATATGTTCAAAATATTAATGGTTTGACCACAACTTCTGTTAGAGCAATATATAATAAACCTTAATTTTTCAAAGTTTAGGATATAAAAAACTTACTCATTAAATTAGGGTGAAAGTCCAATCAAATGATTAAAAGTTTCAAAAGACAAAGATAGTTTAATAGTCAGATGGTCATAGTTGGCTTTGCTGCAAAGTTAACTTAGAATATTATCTTAATTTAATTAAGGTACAATTATCTAATCGACAACTATTTTATGCGTGGTTATGAATCTAAGTTTTGACCTTTACTTCCACGTTAACTTTGTATCTGGTTTCAATTTATTTTTCTTATTTTTTTTTGGGATAATGCACAAGTACCTTCTGAACCTATGTTCGAAATCTCAGAGACTCACTTATACTATACTAAGGTCCTATTATCTCCTGAACTTATTTTATTAATAATTTTCTACCACTTTTCGGCTTACGTGACACTATCTTGTGGGCCCAACACTGATCGACTTTTTTTTTTCAAGCTAGTGCCACGTAGGTCGAAAATTGATAAAAAATTACTTATAAAATAAGTTCAGGGGTAATAGGACCTTATTATAATATAAGTGTGTCTATGAGATTTCGGGCATAGGTTGAATGTGTACTTGTGCATTTTCCTTTTTGTTTTTGTCTTATTCAAAAAAGAATAATATGGTAATATTTTAATTATAACTTTTTATATTATACATATTTAAGATCACAAGATTAAGGATATTTTTATACATTATACATTTTTAGTTTGAAATTGCAAGATTCAATTCTTCTTTAATTTTATTAAATTTCTTATCTGATCAAAACTAGATAAACAAATTAAAACGCTGAGAAAAATTATGAATATTTATTCGTTTTTTTTTTGTTGATGATTAGGATTATAATGCAACAATAGAATTCTACTGGGAGCCATTGTTGGTGGAATCAAACTCAGATGATCCAGTGCACCATCGTCTCCCTGAGAGAATTGTTAGAGCAAATTCAATTGAAAAACATGGTAGTCGTTGGACTAATGCTGATTTTATTGTCTTCAATACTTATCTTTGGTGGAGACGCCCCCATATCAAAGTCTTGTGAGTATCACTCAAAACTTACCAACCATTAATTATATCATTCAAAACTTCTCTATCCGGTGGAATTTCATTCACCACTCTCGTTTTGGTGGCAGTCTCGCTCTCTCTCTTGCTTTTATATAAACACAAATGTATAAAATGTATTTATGTTTATATAAAGCGAGAGGAAATTACATATATACATATATTTTTGTTTCCATCTTTCAAATCTCGCTCGTTACTCTCCTAGATGTCGCTCGCCACCCTCGCCTCTCTCGCTTATACATACAAAAACAAAATGTATAAATTGTATTTCTGTTTATATAAAACAAGAGAAAATTATATATATACACATTCAAATACATATATTTTCATCCTATACACTTATAATTATACAATAAAAGTATTTCTTTGCCCAATTTTCTTTTGTCTTTCTCTCTTTCTCGTTTTATATATACACAGATTATACAATTGATCTTTTGTATGCAGTTACTTTCTTTTGTATATGTATAGCGAATTATGCAATTCTTTTTTTTGTATATGTATAGTGAAATATACATATTTATGTTCGTTATAGAGCGCAATTATGCAAGCTATAGTTATAACATATAAATATGAACTTTATGTTTGCTATATGTGAAAGTTACTCTTAATTTTAAGAGGAGTTTATTCGAGGTAGTAATGTTATTTTTATCTCTATTAAGGGTGCAAACTAATCTCATAATAATTAATTCCGGGATAACTTATTCCCTAGACAAACAAGCCCTAAATGTTATTCTATCTAGGAGACCGAGAAGTATTGAAAACACTTCGAACTTGATACAAATTATTAGTTTCGTCCTTAAACTATTGACAATCTTTAAAACACTCCTAAACTTGGCGATAGTTTAGGGGTATATTCACTCATGTTGCAAAGTCAGGTGTATTTAAGTTTAGTTAGTCAAGTAAATGAGTATTTTTAAGCTATCAATAGTTTAAGAATGAATTTAATATTAGTACAAAAAATTTAGGAGCGTTTTTAATGCTTCTCTTTATCAAAGTTATGTGTAATAAATATTTACTGGCTTTTCAATTATAATAATCTATCATTATTCATCTTAGATGGGGTTCATTTGAGAAGTCTGATGGAATTTACAAAGAAGTAAAAATGTTACGGAGCTACGAAATGGCTTTAAAGGCTTGGGCTGATTGGTTGGAAATTCATGTCAATCGCACCAAAACCCAATTATTCTTCATGAGCATGTCACCAGTTCATGAAAGGTAATTTATCTCTTAACCTAATTAGTTTTACTTTTTCCATCCATAAAGTGGAACACAAATAGTTTTACTTTTTCTATCCATACAAATTAGTTACAAATGTCAAGTATGCAACCACAAGTTTTAGAGTTTTGCATTGGCTTGATTCTTATATGATTACTTAACTAATATTTATTATTTCAAAAGAAATATCTTTTTGATTTTAATTTTCTGTAACAAAAAAGAAATGATTTTTTAAAATATTAATAACTATTTAATTGAGTGACCATTTAATCGAATCATCTCGTTTGGTATCTAAGAATGTTTAAGTGAGACTTGTGATCCTCATTTAAAAATTGAGTTTATTTTAGGGAAAAAGCACAAGTAACCCCTCAAACTATGCCTGAAATCTCAGAGACACACTTATACTATACTAAGGTTTTATTACTCCCTAAACTTATTTTTAAATAATTTTCTACCGCTTTTCGATCTACGTAACACTAACTTGAATAAAAAATTCAATCATCATTGGGTCCACAATATAATGCCACGTAGGCCCAAAAGGGGTATTATAGAAAGTTATATATGAAATAAGTTTAGGGGGTTAATAGGACCTTAGTATAGTATAAATGTGTGTCTGAGATTTCGGATATAGGTTCAGGAAGTATTTATGTATTATCTCTTTATTTTAAAAAACTAACTAAATTATAATTACCAACATTTTCTAACTCTTTATGGAAAACTGTCTCTATTTTAAAGGGACCACCACCTTTTAAAAATTTAATTATTTCAAAAGCACTGCTCTCTCATTTTCAGTTTGTTTGTTCTACATTTGTTTATTCATTTATATTTAATAATTTTTAATTTTAATTTTTTAGATGACATATTTATGATCATAAGAGTAAAATACATTTTGATGCATTCCACATACTTTAAGTTTAAGACCCCAAAGGTTAAACATCTTTGTCTGTACTTTTTTAAACATCAATCTTATATATGTAAGCTGGTTTGACCGACTTATAAACTTACTAAAACACCCTCGCTCATAAATCAAAGGATCGTTCATTCGCCCCATCGACATTGAATCAACAACATAAGTTTTTTAATATCTTTGTATCAATCAACAGGGCTGAAGAATGGGGCAAAGCAAAAGGGAAAAATTGTTATAGTGAAAAGGAATTAATAGAAGAAGAGGGATACCAAGGAAATGGATCGGATCCAAAGATGATGAAAATAGTTGAATCAACTATGGATGAACTCAAACATAGAGGATTAAATGTTCATTTACTCAACATAACACAACTATCAGAGTATAGAAAAGAAGGCCACCCTTCAATCTATAGAAAACAATGGGATTCTCTTACTGAACAACAAATGGCAAATCCAAGTAGTTATGCTGATTGCATACATTGGTGTCTTCCTGGAGTACCTGATGTTTGGAATGAACTTCTTTATGCATATATTTTTAATAACTACTAATAGTTAAAAAGAAATTTTGGATTTTGTAAATGTTTTTTTTCTTTATTTAGACTATAGTCCCATATGACATGAATATGGACCAAACCGTTTGCATGTGGGGCTGTCTTCTTTTTTTTCTCTTTGTGATTTTTGTTGAAATCCAAAATTGTAAGTGGTATATATGGCAATTGTATATAAGTCATAAACTGACAAAGTGACAATTGCTATAAGATGTAATCTTCATTTATTTAGGTTACAATTTGGATTTTGTGGTCGATTTCTATGTTATACTTCAAATCTCTTTTTTCTGTCTTATTGATTTTCCCCAAAAATTAGTGGATTTAATACATTTAATTGGTAGTAACTTTATTTTACTGCTTTAATTTTTGAATAAATCCTAGTTAATTGTTGGTTTGCTAGTTTCATGGTACAATAACTTCCACTAGCTAAGTTTCATGGTACAGAGAATGAGGATGTGTTTGAGTTTATTCTGAATTGTTTCGGGAGATTCCATAAGTTGGGTATTGTGCAACAACATGAAGTAGAGTTTTTTGCTTTTCAGTTGTATGGTGATCCTAACCAGTGGTGGAGATCTCATGTGGAGTGTCATTCGTTAGGTTTGCCTCCGATGACTTGGGCACAGTTTCATGTCATGTTTCTAGAAAAATATATACTCTCAAGATAGCACGAATGGTGAGTTTCCAGTCCTTAAGCATGGTAGCATGTCTGTTGAATCTTACGAGGCTAAATTTCATGTATTATCTCGCTATGCTACCCAACTATTGGGCACTGGGAAGGAGAGGATTCATTTGTTTGTTAAAAGCCCGAATACTAATTTACAAGTTCTATCTATTCACATGAAATATGTAGGGAAGAATTTTAATGAGGTGACTGATTAGGTAAAGAAAATGGAGGGGGCCGGGTAGGTTGGACAAACTAAGGTTGTTGTGCGGAATTCGATATAATACGAGAAAATATAAACGCGAAAAACAAGACAACAGATTTACGTGGTTCACCAACAAATTGGCTACGTCCACGGGAAGAGGGAGAGCAGTTTTATTATGGAGAGGCAAGAACAGTAATTACAAAATAGGGTTTGCCATAGCGTCTATATATAGTGCTAAGCTACGCCCTAACAGCGAGACCCCCGTCATTTCTGTTTGTAACGGGTCCGATTCAAGGCATTCAACAAATCTCCACCTTGACTTGAATTCTCCGAACAGATTCTTCAGACGCACTATGATAGTGCCAGGCCTCCCCCTCTTCCTCAGAGTTGCCCCGCAGGGCAATTAACAGCTTCTGATGTTGAGCAAGTCCAAACAGTGTTGAAACTTGCTCTGTGGAACCGGCTTTGTGAACATATCAGCAGGATTATCAGCAGTTCCTACTTTCTTCACCTTGATTCTCTTCTCACTTCTCAGAAAATGATACCTTACGTCAATATGCTTGGTTCTCTCATGATGGACTTGATCCTTGGCTAGACAAATTGCGCTCAAACTGTCACAATACACCGTAGCCTGATCATGATGCAGACCAAGATCACTAACCAGCCCTTTCAGCCAAATCCCTTCTTTTGCAGCCTCTGTCAAGGCCATGTACTCCGCTTCCGTAGTAGACAAAGTCACTGTAGGTTGCAAAGTTGCCTTCCAACTGACGACAGATCCTCCAAGGGTAAACACATAGCCAGTCATCGATCTTCTTGTGTCAACATCTCCAGCATAGTCAGAATCAGAATAGCCAGTAACCAAGCACTGAGTATCACCTCCATAAATGAGACCAACGTCAGATGTACCTCTAAGGTACCGGAAAATTCTCTTCACAGCCTGCCAATGTTCTCTCCCTGGTTGTCCCATGAATCTGCTCACTACACTGACTGCATGTGCTAAATCTGGCCTTGTACAGACCATAGCATACATCAAACTTCCTACGGCACTGGCATAAGGGACTCGTGACATATACTCCTTCTCTTCTTCTGACTGTGGAGCGAACATGGCAGTGAGATGGATATTGGCAGCACTGGGGGTATCAATAGGCTTAGATGAAGACATGCCAAACCTCGCCAAGACCTTCTGAATGTAGCTTCTCTGTGACAAGAAAAGTTTCCTTCTCTCTCTGTCTCTAATGATCTCCATCCCTAGAATCTTCCGAGCGGCTCCCAGATCCTTCATCTCAAACTCAGCACTAAGTAAACCCTTCAGCTTCTGAATGTCATACTTCTTCTTTGCAGCTATCAGCATATCATCTACATAAAGCACCAGATAGATGAATGAATCATCCTTGAGCCTATTGTAGTAGACACAACAATCATATGAGCTCCGAGTATATCCCAACTTCACCATATAGCTGTCAAACCTTTTGTACCACTGCCTTGGAGACTGCTTAAGTCCATATAAGGACTTCTTCAACTTGCAGACGTGATTTTCCTTCCCTGGAACTTGGAAACCATCCGGCTGAGTCATGTATATCTCTTCCTCCAACTCTCCATGTAGAAACGCTGTCTTCACATCAAGTTGTTCAAGCTCCAGATTCTGATGTGTAACAATCGCTAGTAACACTCGGATGGAAGTATGTCTGACCACTGGTGAGAAGATCTCATTGTAGTCCACTCCCTCTCTTTGGTTGAAACCTCTGGCAACAACCCTGGCTTTATACTTGACTCCTTCTGCTGGTGATATCCCTTCCTTCTTCTTGAAAACCCATTTGCAAGTAATAATCTTTCTCCCCGAAGGCTGTATGACCAGATCCCATGTCTGATTCTTGTGTAGGGACTCCATCTCATCTCCCATAGCGGCAAACCATTTTTCAGAATCAGAACTTAAAATGGCTTCTTTGTAAGTAGACGGCTCAGATGTATCTACCTCTTCAGCAACCTGCAGTGCATAACCCACCATGTCCTCAAAACCATACCTCGTAGGTGGCCGAACTCCAACCCTCCTTGGCCGATCTTGAGCTATACTCCGATGGATATCTGATGGCATAGATTCTGGAATATCAGTTTCTGTCTGTGGCTCTTGATCCTCCTCTTCAGGTTCTTTCAAATCGCTCTCGTTCTGAATGACTTGAAACTCCACCTGTTTATCAAGACTCCCAGTTTCTGACGTAGTTGTAGGCTTCACAATGGTTCTAAGCAGAGAACTTTCATCAAAGACAACGTTCCTGCTCATAATAACCCTCTTTTCTGCTGGAGACCAGATTCTGAAACCTTTCACTCCATCTCCGTAGCCCACAAATACTCCCTTTTTAGCTCTTGGTTCTAACTTACCTTCACTGACGTGATAGTAAGCCGTACAACCAAAAGCTTTCAGATTTGAATAATCAGCAACTTTTCCTGACCACATCTCCATAGGTGTTTTGCACTGTATGCCTGTATGTGGTCCGCGGTTAATCAAGTAGCAAGCTGTACTAACCGCTTCTGCCCAGAATCTTCTATCTAGCCCAGCATTAGAGAGCATGCACCTTGCTCTCTCCAGAAGTGTTTGATTCATCCGCTCAGCTACACCGTTCTGCTGTGGTGTATTTCTGACTGTACGATGTCGAGCAATCCCTTCATCCTTACAGAATTGATCAAATTCAGACCAGCAGAATTCCAGCCCATTATCAGTTCGCAACCTCTTGATCTTCTTCCCTGTTTGATTTTCCATCAAAATTTTCCACTCCTTGAACTTCTGGAAAGCTTCACTTTTATGCTTCATCATGTACACCCAAGTCATCCTTGAGTAGTCATCAATCATGGACACAAAAAATCTGCAGCCTCCCAAAGACTCAACACGGCATGGACCCCAGCAATCAGAATGGATATAATCAAGTGTGCCTTTTGTTCTGTGAATGGCCTTTGGAAACTTGTTGCGATGTAGTTTTCCAAAGACACAATGTTCACAAAACTCTAGGCTTTTAACCTTATGACCAGCAAGAAGATCCTCCTTTGACAGAATTTGCATCCCTCTTTCACCCATATGACCAAGTCTCATGTGCCATAACTTAGTCATATCCTCCTGGTGAACTTCTGACGATGCAACATGGGCTGAACCTGTAACCGTGGAACCTTGTAGAAAATACAAAGTACCACGCATGACACCTTTCAGAATCAGATTTGAACCCTTCCAGACCCGCAAGACTCCATCTTTTCCCGACCAGCTGAATCCCTTGCTGTCCAAAGAACTGAGAGATATCAGATTTTTCGTCATCAATGGAACGTGCCTGACCTCGTTCAATGTGCAGAAGCTACCGTCATGTGTCCTTATCTTGATCGAGCCTGTCCCAACCACCTTGCAGACAGAACTGTTGGCCATCGAGATGCTGCCTCCGTCTATCTGCTCATAAGTCGTGAACCACTCTCTCCTAGGACAGATGTGATAGGATGCCCCAGAATCGAGAACCCACACATCTGAATGATGAGTGTGCTCATCCGCAACTAGGGCAATGTCTTCTTCAGAATTGGTGTCTTCTTCAGCAACAGCAGCAGAAACTGATTGTTTTTCCGATTGCTTCTTCTTCTTCGGACAATCAAATTTCCAATGTCCCTTCTCCTTGCAGTAATTACAAACATCATCTGGCTTTGCACCCTTCGACATCGGCTTATTTTTCTTTCCGCCGTTTTTCCTTCCCTTTCCGCTACTGGTGAACAGACCGGAAGGCTGTATGTCCGTACTTGTGCCGTTAGCCTTATGCCGTAATTCCCTGCTATGAAGGGCCGATCTGACTTCTTCCAGCGACACAGTATCTTTCCCAACAATGAACGATTGAACAAAATTCTCAAACGACATTGGGAGAGATACTAACAGAATTAGGGCAGCATCTTCATCCTCGATCTTCACATCGATATTACGCAATTCTAATAACAAAGTATTCAATTGCTCTAAATGTTCCCTGAGTTGTGTACCTTCAGCCATTCGTAAACCGAATAGACGTTGTTTCAGAAGCAGCTTGTTGGTTAGAGATTTTGTCATGTACAAACTCTCCAGCTTCAACCACAGACCAGCAGCAGTCTCTTCATCCGAGACTTCCGTGATGACGTCATCCGCGAGACACAGCATGATCGTCGAATGCGCCTTTTCCTCCAGAATCGCCATCTCAGGAGTAACGACGGCGTTCTTGTCTTTCAACAACGGCGCCCAGAAACCTTGCTGTTTCAACAAAGCCCGCATCTTGATCTGCCATAAACTGAAACTGTTCCTCCCTGTGAATTTGTCGATTTTCACGTTCAAAGCAGACATCTCGAATTCTCCAAGAACACCGATTAACCGAGAGGCTCTGATACCAATTTGTTATGCGGAATTTGAGATAATACGAGAAAATATAAACGCGAAAAACAAGACAACAGATTTACGTGGTTCACCAACAAATTGGCTACGTCCACGGGAAGAGGGAGAGCAGTTTTATTATGGAGAGGCAAGAACAGAATTACAAAATAGGGTTTGCCATAGCGTCTATATATAGTGCTAAGCTACGCCCTAACAGCGAGACCCCCCCCGTCCTTTCTGTTTGTAACGGGTCCGATTCAAGGCATTCAACAAAGGTATTAGCTAAGAAGTTCAAGACTATTGGTAACTTCGGTGGTATTACTCTAGATATCATTAACAAATTTATTTGGCTCGTCCTATTTAGTCAGTCTATCCAGCTTCTACAAGTGGCCATTCAGGGGTTATTTAGCTTCTAGAGCTCATGAAGCTTCTTATTCTTCCACCAGCAGGCCCTCTTATGACCGATAATGCTTCAATTGTGGTGATCTTGGTCATTTAAAGAGGGATTGCCCTCTCACACAGGCATGTAATCAGATGCAGTAGCAGACTAAGGGTGTAGTTCCAACAAGTGGAGGTGACAATGGTAAGGGACACCCACATGGTATGCGAGGTAACAATCAGAAAGGTCAACGAAGCATAGGTAATGATAACATGGGAAGGGTAGCGACACAACCATCTAGAGGGGTTGCTCTGATTGATATGATAAGGCCCATTGTTACGGCTTCCTGGGAAAGTCCGAGGTCGAGACATCTAATGTTGTAATAACATGTACTATTCGTGTCTGTGACTAGATGGTTTCTATTTTATTTTATATGGATCCACATATTCTTATGTATCTATTAAATTTAACTTGGGTCTTAGCTTGATTTGCCATGTTCTTGATGCTCGTATTCGTGTTTCTACTCCAATTGGGGAGTCAATGGTCGTGACTCATGTGTATCTTTCACATTTTGTGGTGTTTATGGGTTTTCATACTTTGATAGATTTAGTCACTTTGGATATGCAGGACTTAGATGTGATTTTATGTATGACTTAATTATCTTCTTATCATATTGTGTTATACTGTAATTCTAAGACAGTAACTCCAGAAATTTCAAGTAGGTATATACAAGAGTGGGAATCTGTGTACATGTCCAAGCTAGCAAAGATCACGTCATCTATTTAGGTTAGAAAGCTAATAGAAAAGAGTTGCTTCGCTTTATTGAATCATATTTGGGATATTAATGGAGAGTCTTTTTCTATTGAGTCAACCCTAGTAGTTTCAACTTGGACAAAACACTAAAATTCTCTCTCAAAAGAAAAGAACTGTTGACAACAACAGAGCCATTAGTGGGCATTTTTGCCACTGCCTATGGACAGCCAATATGTGAATATGTAACACTTCGGAAATTAGTAGGCTAAACTAGAGCCAAACTGAGGTTAACGTCAAGAGTAAAGGGCAATGGCCATGGCAAGGGGGACAAGGCTGCCCAAAATGTGCCTAGCCACTTCCCACCATGACCACGAGAGTCTTCACGACCCGTGGTGGGTGAGACAGTGAGCCCACAAAACTACCCCAAGGAAGGCTACCCTTCACGAGCCACTTCATGGCCCGTGGTGAAGAGCACGACCTGTGGAAGGCTCGTGGGGTTGCCTTCACCTTGTGGGTGCTTGTATCAAGTAGCATACATACTAGTAAAAGGACCACGGGCACCATCACGGGCCGTGGTGCCCTTGGCGGCACGTGAAGGTGGGTCGTGTTACCTGGCAAATCACTTTAAGTGAGGGTTATTTTGCAATATTCACATTTAAGTTTAATTGAAGTGAAGTCATTTCGGGTAAGTTTAGGGGTATATAAGTTATTTTTAAGACAAATTCACCAAAGGTAAGTCATAAATTCCAAACATCCAAATAATTTCCCAAAGTTCATGTCCTCTCCCAAAATTTCTCTCTCCAGAACTCTAGGAAGAAGAGGAAAGTTGAAGCTAGGGCTCGAAGAATCAAGGATTTTTCACTCAATTTCTTGAAGAATCATAACTAAGGAATGGTAGTTCTTCATCCACGGAGTCCCTCCAAACTCAATTTCAAAAGTAATAACTTCCCCAAAAGTTAGGGTTCTGCTTCAATCTCATGGATCCCTGTTAAATTTGTTTTTAATGATTGAATTATGATTTATTATAGATATATTGATGATTTTATATGGTTTTAGTATGAAACTCCCAAGAATCCATGAATTCCCCTATTTTTTTTCCCAAATTGGGTCTAAAAGTGTGGGTATTGATTGATGCAAGTAGAATTGAATGTAGTGAATTGATTAAATGAATCATGTTATTATTAATGTAAAATATAGTAATTCTAGATGTGTTGATTAAATGTGATCCATGGTCCTTGAAGAGAAAAGTATGAGTATTATGCATGTTTATGGGGCTTATGTATGAGAGTAAATTGAATATGATTATGATCTAATTGTTGGTTCGTCGAATGATTATCCGCATGTATACCTTTATGTATGAATATGGTATGATGTGAAAGCTTTCCTCACAACCATGATGATTCTAAGGTTGAAAGACTATTCTCACTTATTGACTCTATGAACTATCTTATGAATTAAACTGGATGGAGTGTCAAGACATTCTTCCATGAATATGAATTGAAGTCTAGACTTACTATGTACTACATGGAAATTATGCTTAGCACCGAGTAGATATTGAATATGAGATGAAACTCCTCCGTCAGCGGGTTTCTAGAAGCAATCTCATGAGATAGAAACTCCTACATCAGAAAAGGCAGGTTTCTACTAGCAATCTCATTGTCCCATAAACTATGTGCCCCCATAGGCTTTTAGCTAGTGGATCAACCTAAAATCTAACATGTTATGGTCTTACCTTAGGCGAGTAGGAAAACCCTTTTCGGTATGAGTAACATCAAATTCCATGTTAAAATCACATGGTCTATATCAGTTAAGGCTTATTCCCACTATTATCAGAATATGAACAAGAAAATGAACTATGAATTATGGTTACTCAATAAGCTTTACTTATCTTGGGTAGGATTATGTGATCTTATTCATGCATTGTACAAGTATGCTTTGGGGATACAAATGGTATGTGAGTATTTATGTAATGAATATGCTTCATTATCTTCAAAAATGATGTTTTAAACTTGTAAATGTCGTGCGTTTAACAAAAATGTCCTTTTTAGCATGTTTTCATGGATTTTATGAATGACTATCATACTTGGTGCATTTTTGTACTAACCCACATTTTCCTAGAGTTTCCCCAATTGTAAGGTCAATTTTTGAAGTTGTCACGACCGGAATCTAGACCTCAAACGAGACCGGCGTCGTTGACCTCTCAGACGTCGCAAACAAGCCTACTTACGTCATTCTTACTTTACATAGATTAATTTTAGCAGAAAATTTGAAACTTTTTGTTTCTTAACATACTTATAAAAACATTCTCATTAATACGCAATTGTTTACCATCAACCATCTAAAATTAAGAGATAAGCAACTGAAGAAATAGTTCAATTCTTATTAAGTGTGTAATTGCCAAAATGGCACCAATACATAGTCTGAATAAAAACAGGAAAGAAACGCTAGTGGAACATGCTCCACTAGCTCAACTCTAAAACTAAGCTAGAATATAAAACAGCAGCATCCTTGAAAGCATGAGGACCTACCAAAGCTGATGAATGCTGAACGTCCGTATAACTGCAGCGAAGATCCTGTAGCTCTATTGTCCACCTGCGCCTGTGCCTAAAATAGTAGAGTTTGTATAGGATTAGTACACACTTGTACTAAGTATGGGTATATGCAGGCACACACCAAGGACATGCATGTGAAAGAATAGCTCTTTCCTAAAAACATGATTTTTGGAAGTCAAGTCAGTGGACTTGCCAATTTGAGATTTGGAAGGTTTTCAAATTTGGATTAGGAAAGTCAGTAAGCTTTTCAGATTTGGAATAGGAAATTCATGCCATGAGACTAACACACATGATCATACTTTTCTTATTTTCACACAGCACATAACATTTACGCATAGCACATATCATATAGCATACAACACATTTTTCATGTAGCACATAACTTCTTTAATATCATTCATTCATATGCCATGAGACCTTGGAATCATGGACTTAACATCAAGACATCCCAGAAATGAGGGCTCAACAGATGGGACCGGAACTAGGGAGTCTTCATTAGCAAACACAGAGTCTGCTTCGTTCATTCATACGTACTCCATTTCATTTCATTCATAGGCCAGTTTTAACACATGCTATACCTAGTATGTAGTTTAAGAATTTCATTAGGTTCGTTGTGCAATGACCAAGAATGACCTAATGTCATTGCTTGAATCTAACTCAACTTTTGATTATCATATCCTAACACCTTTGGTATCATTCATTTCATTATGTGCATCATTTGAGGCTCGCCTCCTTCGTTCATTGGGAACTTTAACTTTAACCGACATAGATCATGTGAGAATCCTGAAATCCAGTGTCTCCCCCACACCTAAAAAAGGTGGAATCACCAGCCAAAGTGACCCATAACATGCTAGCGTACATGGGAAATTAACCCCGCTAGATCCCTATATTGGCTGTATAAGTAAAAAAACTAGGAGATGTAAGGAGACCCATACCTGGCAAGCCGGATAGTCTAATCTCATGAGTGTTACGTGAACCTCTGCCCTTCCCCAAAGAAGGCATCACCGCTCATAGCTAGCCTATCGGTGCTCAGTATAAAGTTCTATTTCATTCATCTCATCCTTCATGGAAGCTGGCTTCTAGTATGAGGACATTATAGCTCATTAGATGATTTCTCATATCATCAATAGTATTAAGAGTGTTAAGATCAATACTTTCATTAGAGTGTTCATAGAAACCGGTCTCTTCATTAACTTTACAGTCTCATTGGTGAGTATGTTTTGGTAACATTTACTTAGGATCATTTGAGATTGCTCTCATCTTTTACATTAGCCTCATATCATGTTGTCACCACATTCCTTATCATTAGCACCTTTTCTTTTCATAGTTACTCACCTCTTAATACGTGAATGTTCATTTCATCATATGCCAATGCACTTGGCTAATTTAGTGTGTTTCACACCCTCACTTAACCCTTTTAGGGTTTCATCATTTCATTGTTCATTTCCTTATTTCATTGTTCATCTCATCTTATGACAATGCACCTGGCCATTTAGTGTATCTTACACTCATACTTAACCCTTCTAGGGTTCATCATTCTACATCTTAGGTTCACTTACTTTTGAATGTATGCTAGACTTATGAGTCTATACATACAAGCCATGAGGCTTCATTCATAGTTCCTTAATTGATTCATACGTTCCTAAGATTATGTAGTACAAGACTTATATATCTTGTATATATGCCAAGATCTTGATTTCGATCTAAATAGGTGGCATTATTCTTGGATATTTTGTTCACGTATAACTTAGGTATCAATACGGAAGATTGCGAAAGAAAACCCAAGTTCGATTGACTTGGATAACATTTACATTTTTCATTGATTTTATTTTTAATCTCCATGACATTGGGACTCAATATTGAACCCCAACATTAACATTATACTATTAATTTTCTACCTATTTTAATTTGGCCGAAGGGTAGTGGGTTCGAACCACCACAACACCTTTTTATTTTTTATTAACATCACATGGCCCCTTGTCGCCCAAACCAATAGGTTGTGGGATCAAACCCCTACAGCCTCTTTCATTTTATTCTCTATTTTCGCTGTACATTGGGTGGTTGTGGGTTCGAACCTCCACAACCTCCTTATTTTAGTTTTAATTTTGCTAGGCTGTGAGGTTGTGGGTTCGAACCCCCACATCTTCCTATCTTTATTTTTTATTAAAGATTTCTTAACTAGGCGCCTTGGCAGTGAGGTTGTGGGATCGAGCCCCCACAACCTCACTTTATTTTCTTATTTAATTTTGCCATTCTCCTCTCCAACCCTGAGGTCGTGGGTTTGCTATCCACGCCTCACATTTTCTTTCCTTTATTTTTCTCTTCTTTTACTCGCTGCCTGGAGGTCGTGGGTTCGATTCCCACGCCTCCCATTTATTTAATAAGATCATTTTCCTCTCCTTTCCCAAATCAGTGGCCCAAGTTTGATTTCCCCCAGCCCCATTTTGGTCTTCTTTTCTCGCGAATTCCAGTAGCCAAAAGGTGAGATCACAGGTTCGATTCCTGGTGGCTTCACCTTTTTAAAATGTGTTAAATTTCCAGATTTTCATTATTAAACTTTAGTCTAAGTTAACCTTGCATAGTTGCTGGAAATTTTGGTCATTTTCGATTCATTTTTATCAACGTTTTCACTTGATTCATAGGGTGTATTCATATACTATTTTAACACATCTTTAGGCATATTTTTCATGAGTTTATTTGGCTAAAAGATTGTCACTCAGTCAGCCACATTTCCTTAAATGAACATCACGATTTTTCATGGATTTATGCACACAAAACAACAACTACAACCTTATCAAATTTTTTTGAGCATCAAGACGAGGCCCTTGCCACATTCACAAACTTGCACACACTCGCACATAACTTCAAACACACATTGACTGTCAATTTTCATGATTTCAAGAGGGAGATAAGGATGAAACGTGAGAGAGATCGTGAGACAGAGTAGTAAAATAACAGGAGTTTTAGTTTGGGAATTAGTCAAATTAGGACTCCTTTTTAATTTAAATAAAAACCTGATTTAATTAGATTAGTGAAAGGACCATTATGCCCTTGAAATTTCAGATTTTAAATAATAAATAAATCACCTTAAGTATTTATCCTATTCATTATTAGGGTTGTTACATTATCCCCCCCTTAGGAACATTCTCCTCGAATGACACTACCACTACACATCGTAATGCTAATCATATCATAACATAATCACTATGCACAATCAAGCAATAGCAACAAAATATGGAGAGATAAGGAAACATAGCCTTAGGACTAGGAAAGCTAACCTCAAGAGCTGAAAAGATGAAGGTAGCGGGATCTCATGTCGGCCTCAGCCTCCCACGTAGCACCCTCAACAAGATGATTTCTCCACAATACCTTCACTGTGGCAATCTCCTTGTTCCTCAGCCGCTTGCCCTGTCTGCCTAAGATCTCAACAAGTACCTCCTCATAAGACAAGTCTTCATCAACCCCCAAACCTTCCACAGGTAGAATCGATGCTGGATCACCTAGGCACTTCTTCAACATAGAGATATGAAAGAGTGGATGGACATAAGCTAGCTCCGCAGGCAATGCTAACTCATAGGACACTTCACCCACACGCTGTAGGATCTCATTTGTCCCAACATACTTCGGAGTCAACTTCCCTTTTCTACCAAATCTCATCACTCCTTTCATAGGTGATATATTTAAGTAAACCTGGTCACCAACCTCAAATTCTAAGGGACGCTTTCTGTTGTCTGCATATGACTTCTGTCGACTGTAAGCAGTAGCCAACCTGTCCCTAATCACTCTAACCTTATCTAAGGCCTCATGAATGATCTCTGGACCCTAAATGGATGACGCTCCAACCTCGAACCACCCAACTGGAGATCTACACCTTCTACCATACAATGCCTCAAACGGTGCCATCCAATGCTGGAGTGATAACTATTATTATACGAGATCTATCAAAGGCAGATGGTCATCCCAGCTACCTCTGAAGTCAATCACACACGCTCTCAAGATGTCCTCCAATGTCTGAATGGTGCGCTCTGCCTACTCATCAGTCTGAGGATGAAAGGCAGTACTAAGCTTCACCTGCGTGCCCAAGCTTTTCTGGAAAGATCTCCAGAAATGTGAAGTAAACTAAGCTCCTCTATCTGAAATGATAGACAAAGAAATTCCATGTCACCTCACAATATCATCAATATAAGTCTTGCATAATCCTCTGCTCTGTATGTAGACTTCACAGGAATAAAGTGAGCAGACTTAGTCAATATGTCCACAATAACCCATATGGAGTCATGCTGCCTCCTAGTCCTCGGAAGACCAACCACGAAGTCCATATTAAAGGACTCCCACTTTCAACTCGTAACTCAATAATCTGAGTCAGACCACCAGGCTTAAGATGCTCTGCCTTAACCTGCTGACAATTAGGACACTTAGCCACATATTCTGCAATGTCCTTCTTCATGCCATCCCACCAATAGATCTGCTTAAGTTCATGATACATTTTGGTGGAACTTGGATGTATGGAATATCTGGAACCATGGGCCTCTGCCACAATCCTGGTCCGTAAATCATCCACATCTGGTACACACAGCCTGTCCTGGTATCTAAGTATGCCATCACCTCCCAAAGAGAAGACTCATTCATTTTTAACAACACTGAGTCCTTAAGCTCCATCAACACAGGATCAAGATGCTGACCCTTCTTGACTTCAACTACCAAGGATGATTCAGAACTAGGATGAACTGAAACACCCCCACTAGTAAAGTCAACCAATCGCACACCCAGTCTGGCCAGTCTGTGTACCTCTTTTGCCAACTCCTTTTTCTCTTCCTCAACATGGGCTGTACTCCCCATGCTCATCCTTCTCAAACATCAGCCACAACATTAGCCTTACCTGAATGGTAGTGCACATTCATGTCATAATCCTTCAACAGCTCCAACCATCTCCGCTGACGTAGATTCAACTCCCTCTGTGTGAATACGTACTGGAGACTCTTATGATCTGTGAACACATCCACATGCACTCCATACATATAATGCCTCTACAGCTTCAGTGCAAACACCACAGCTGCCAACTCTAGGTCATGAGTGGGATAATTCTTCTCATGAACCTGGAGCTGTCTGGAAGCATAGTCTATCACCTTACCAACCTGCATAAGAACACAAGCCAAACCAACTTTAGATGCATCACAATAGATAGTGTAATTCTCACCATACTTAGGCAGAGTAAGCACCGGGGCTGAAGTGAGTCTGTCCTTGAGCTCCTGGAAACTCTTCTCACAAGTCTCCGTCCATTAAAACTTGGCTTTCTTCTTCGTCAAAGCTGTCAATGGGGCAACAATGGAAGAAAAGCCCTCCATAAACCTGCGGTAGTAACCTGCCAATCCCAGAAAGTTACGGATGTCAGTGGGAGTAAGGGGCTTTGGCCATTTCTTAACAACTTCAGTCTTCCTGGGGTCCACCTCCACACCTTGGTCCGACACAACATGACCCAGGAAGGTCACTGATCTCAGCCAGAATTCACACTTGCTGAATTTGGCATACAACTGATGCCGTTTAAGTACCTGCAAGGTTAGTCTCAAATGCTGTTCATTCTCTTCGTTGGTCTTAGAGTAGATGAGAATGTCATCAATGAATACTATGACGAAAGAGTCAAGGTATTCACGGAAGACTCTATTCATGAGATCCATAAATGTAGCAGGTGCATTCGTGAGACCAAATGACATGACTAGAAACTCATAGTGACCATACTGGGTACGAAAGGATGTCTTTGGGATATCTCCATACCTAACCCTAAACTGATGGTACCCTGAACGAAGATCAATCTTAGAGAAAAAACTAGACCCTTGGAGCAGATCGAACAAATCATCTATTTTGGGATATGGATACTTATTCTTTATAGTGACTTTGTTGAGCTGCCGATAATCGATACACATTCTAAGGTTTCCATCCTTCTTTTTCACAAAAAACACTGGAGCGCCCCAAGGGGATATGCTCAGCTGAATGAAACCCTTATCAGTGAGATCTTTTAACTGCAACTTCAACTCTTTGAGTTCTGCTGGAGCCATTCTATGAGGAAGAATTGAGATTGGTTTAATATCGAGTTCTAAGTCGATACCAAAGTAAATCTCTCGAAGGGGAGGGACTCCAGGCAAATCTTCAGGAAACACATCTAGGAACTCATTCACTACAGACACTGAGTCTATGGAAGGAATGTCATGATCTAAATCATTAACACTCACAAGATGACACAGTAACCCCTTGGACATCATTTTATTGTCCTTAAGATTTGAAATCAAGGGATTAGGACGACTCGAATTGTACCCTTCCCAGACTAACTCTTCTTCATTAGGGAAGCGAAATCTCACCACTCTACTACGACAGTCCAAGCAAGCATAACAACTGTGAAGCCATTCCATGCTAAGAATAACATCAAAATCATGCATGGGTAGTTCAACCAAGTCCGCACACATAGTCTTACCACATACAACTATTGGGTAGTCCTTGTATACTCTGTCAGTTTTTACACTTTCTCCTAAGGCGTACTGACCACTATAGGATCATGCAGAACTTCAGGTAGTATTTAAAAAGTAAGAGCGAGCACAGGAGTCACAAAGGAAAGCGTAGACCCTGGATCAAGTAAAGCATAAACAGAAGTTGAGAATACTTGCAGCATACCTGTGACCACATCAGCGGACTTAACCTGCTCCTCCATGCCCTTCAGGGCATAGAATCTGTTCCTCTTGGGAGGCTCGGCTGCTTCTTCACTCTATGGATTAGGCCTAGGCTGAGCATTACCTCCAGCCTGACCTCTATTCTGTGGACACTCTCTGATCATGTGCCCACTCTTACCACAACCGAAACAGGCATTAGTGCCCTGTATGCACTCTCCACTCTGAGCTCGGCCACACTTCACACATTTCTTCTTAGGACGCTGTATCTCACCTCCATTGCCCCTCTTGGGTTTAGGTTTGCCTCCTTTAGGTGCTGTACTCCTCTGAGAGTTAGAATTCCCAGAACTCTGTTGCCTCTTCTTGAACCTGCGCTGCTCACGGACGCCAAAATTGTTTCTGTGGCCTCCATGGCTGGGACCTGCCTAATCTTGAGGCCTAGGCCTCCTAACATCACGAACACCTCTCTTCTTGCGACTGTCCTCTACCTACTGGACATGCACCATTAACCTGGAAAGGTCCATATTATCACGGAGCATCGTAGACCGACACTCCTCCAGGTCTCCATTGATTCCCGTGAGGAATCTGCTCATCTCATCCCTGTTGTTCGAAACCAGGGAAGTAGCATACCTGGATAATTTTAAAAAGCTAAGTACTCTCCTCATTCTTGCTACCTTAATAGCTTAACAAACTTCAGGGAATACTCCCTGACCGTCATAGAGCCTTGTTTAAGGTTGATGAACTCCTCAACCTTGGATTCCCTCATCTCTCTGGGGAAGAACCTCTCCAGAAATGATGCCTTTAACAGCTCCAAAGTGACTGGCAGTCCACCCAAAACATGGCTATATTGCCACATCTTGCACCAAGTCTGTGCAACATCCTTGAGCTGACAGGAAACTAGCTCAGCCTTTTTAGTATTTGTGGCCCCCATAGCCCCCATAATCTTATGTACTTCATCCACAAACTCCTGAGGATCCTCTGATGTCTTAGACCCTGTGAAAATAGGAGGGTTCATCCTCGTGAAGTCTCACACCCTCTCAGCCATGCTGCGAATCAGTGGTTTTTCTCTCTGAACATCCTGCCGGTTGACTTGGACAGTCATAGCCTGAGCCTGCATCATAATGGCCTATGCCATCTGAGCCAGAGATGCCCTCACCTTAGCATCAGTCAACCAAGCTGGGTTAACTTGCATGACCACTCCTTCAGCTGGAGCCTGGGGTGGATTTTTATTTCCCCGTAGCAGCTGCTCCTCCCCTCCTCTAACCCTTAGCTCTCCAAGTGTCCATTCTTTGAAAAACAACAACGATTGATGTTAGACACGCTCATAACACCAAGAACTCAAACATAAGGAAAAGCACGATAAGATCAGCAGAAGGGAAATTTTCCTACGCATTATGCACTCTTTAATCCAGGATAGTGGTGCACTTCACTACCATGACTTAGAAACTACTTAATGTGGTTGATGTGAACTTATATTCCTCGGAATTTAACCTAGCGCTCTGATACCAACTTTGTCACGACCAGAATCTAGACCCCAAACGAGACCGACGTCGTTGACCTCTCAAAGTTCGCACACAAGCCTACTTACGTCATTCTTACTTTATATAGAATAATTTTAGCGGAAAATTTGGAATTTTTTGTTTCTTAACATACTTATAAAAACATTCTCATTAATACGTAAATGTTCACCATCAATTATCTAACATTAAGAAATAAGAAATTGAAAGAAATAGTTTAATTCTTATTAAGTGTGTAACTGCCAAAATGGCACCAATACATAGTCTGAATAAAAACAGGAAAGAAACGCTAGTGGAACATGCTCCACTAACTCAACTCTAAAACTAAGCTAGAATATAAAACAGCGGCATCCTCGAAAGCATGAGGACCTACCAAAGCTGGATGAATGCTGAACGTCCGTATAACTGCAGCGAAGATCCTGTAGCTCTATTGTCCACATGCGCCTGCACCTAAAATAGTAGAGTTTGTATAGGGTTAGTACACACTTGTACTAAGTATGGGTATATGAAAGCACACACCAAGGACATGCATGAGAAATAATAGCTCTTTCCTAACAACATGATTTTTGGAAGTCAAGTAGTGGACTTGCCAATTTGAGATTTGGAAGGTTTCCAACTTTGGATTAAGAAAGTCTGTAAGCTTTCCAGTTTTGGAATAGGAAAGTTATTCCATGAGAATAACATACATCATCGTTCTTTTCACATTTTTACACAGCACATACCATTTACGCATAGCACATATCATACAACATACATCACATTTTGCATGTAGCACATAACTTCTTTAATATCATTCATTCATATGAGATGAGACCTTGGAATCATGGACTTAACATCAAGACATCCCATAAATGAGGGCTCAACAGATGGGACCGCAACTAGGGAGTCTTCATTAGCAAACACAGAGTCTTCTTCGTTCATTCATACGTACTCCATTTCATTTCATTCACTGGCCAGTGTAAACACCAGCTATACCTAGTATGTATGTTAAGACATTCATTAGGTTCGTTGTGCAATGACCAATAATGACCTAATGTCATTACTTGAATTTAACTCACTTTTTGATTATCCTATCCTAACACATTTGGTATCATTCATTTCATTATGTGCATCATTTGAGGCTCGCCTCATTCGTTCATTGGGAACTTTAACTTTAAACGACATAGATCATGTGAGAATCATGAAATCCAGTGTCTCCCCCACACCTAAAAGAGGTGGAATCACAGGCCAAAGTGACCCATAACATGCTAGATCCCTATATTGGATGTATAGGTTCAAAGACTAGGATATGTAAGGAGACCCATACCTGGCAAGCCGTACAGTCTCATCTCATGAGATTTACGTGAACCTCCGCTCTTCCCAAAAGGAGGCATCACCGCTCATAGCTAGCCTATCGGTGATCAGTATAAAGTTCCATTTCATTCACCTCATCCGTCATGGAAGCTGGCTTCTAGTATGAGGACATCATAGCTCATTAGATGATTTCTCATCTCATATTTAGTATTAAGAGTGTTAAGCTCAATACTTTCATTAGAGTGTTCATAGAGACTGGTCTCTTCATTAACTTTACAGTCTCATCGGTGAGTACGCTTTGGTAACATTTACTTAGGATAATTTGAGATTGCTCTCATCTTTACATTAGCCTCATATCATATTGTCACCACATTCCTTATCATTAGCACCTTTGCTTTTCATAGTTACTCACCTCTTAATACGTGAATGTTCATTTCATCATATGCCAATGCACTTGGCCAATTTAGTGTGTTTCACACCCTTACTTAACCCTTCTAGGGTTTTATCATTTCATTGTTCATTTCCTCATTTCATTGTTCATCTCATCTTATGCCAATGCACCTGGACATTCAGTGTATCTTACACTCATACTTAACCCTTCTAGGGTTCATCATTCTACATCTTAGGTTCGCTTACTTTTGAGTGTATGCTAGATTTATGAGTCTATACATACAAGCCATGAGGCTTCATTCATAGTTCCTTAATTGATTCATACATTCCTAAGATTATGTAGTACAAAACTTATGTATCTTGTATATATGCCAAGATCTTGATTTCGATCTAAATAGGTGGCATTATTCTTGGATATTTTGTTCACGTATGACTTAGGTATCAATACGGAAGTTTGGGAAAGAAAATCCAAGTTCGATTCACTTGGATAGCATTTACATTTTTCATTGATTTTATTTTTAATCTCCATGATATTGGGACTCAATATTGAACCCCAACATTAACATTATACTATTAATTTTCTACTTGTTTTAATTTGGCCGAAGGGTAGCGGGTTTGAACCACCACAACACCTTTTTATTTTTTATTAACATCACATGGCCCCTTGTCGCCCTAACCAATAGGTTGTGGGATCAAACCCCCACAACCACTTTCATTTTATTCTCTATTTTCGCTGTATATTGGGAGGTTGTGGGTTCGAACCCCCACAGCCTCTTTATTTTAGTTTTAATTTTTCTAGGCTGTGAGGTTGTGGGTTCGAACCCCCACAGCTTCCTATCTTTATTTTTTATTAAAGATTTCTTAACTAGACGCCTTGGCAGTGAGGTTGTGGGATCGAGCCCCCACAACCTCACTTTATTTTCTTATTTAATTTTGCGATTCTCCTCTCCAACCCTGAGGTCATGGGTTCGCTATCCACGCCTCACATTTTCTTTCCTTTATTTTTCTCTTCTTTTACTCGCTGCCTGGAGGTCGTGGGTTCGATTCCCACGCCTCCCACTTATTTAATTAAATCATTTTCCTCTCCTTTCCCAAATCAGTGGCCCAAGTTCGATTCCCCCCAGCCCCATTTTGGTCTCCTTTTCTTGCGAATTCCAGTAGCCAAAAGGTGAGATCACAGGTTCGAATCCTGGTGGCCTCACCTCTTTAAAATGTGTTAAATTTCCAGATTTTCATTATTAAACTTTAGTCTAATTTAACCTTGCATATTTGCTGGAAATTTTGGTCATTTTTGATTCATTTTTATCAATGTTTTCACTTGATTCATAGGGTGTATTCATATACCATTTTAACACATCTTCAGGCGTATTTTTCATGAGTTTATTTGGCTAAAAGATTATCACTCAATCAGCCACATTTCCTTAAATAAACATCACGATTTTTCATGGATTTATGCACACAAAACAACAACTACAACCTTATCAATTTTTTTTCAGCATCAAGCCGAGGCCCTTGCCACATTCACAAACCTGCACACATTTGCACATAACTTCAAACACACATTGATTGTCATTTTCATGATTTCACGTACATAAACATATTCACATTCAACACAAGAACATCACACATACCTAAATCTACCAGCAACCATACCCAACCTACGAATCATTGGGAGCTGAATCTTAAGGGGTCTCTTGGGAAAGGAACCTAGAGGAAGGAAACCCATACCTTAATTTTCTTGTTCGAACGTGAAGTTGCTGCCCAAAACCCTCTCCAAAATCAGTCCAAGCTTCCTCAACGTCCACACCACTCGACGGACAACTTCTCTTTGCCTTAACGTTTTGGTTACTTTATTTTTCTTAAAATTTCATGTGAGTTCTTCAAGTGTGAAGAACCCTTGATATTACTTCTGTTCTTTGTTGTTTTTGGCAGAACTAACTTGAGGGAGAGAAGGATGAAACGTGAGAGAGATCGTGAGAGAGAGTAGTAAAATAATAGGAGTTTTAGTTTGGGAATTAGTCAAACTAGGACTCCTTATTAATTTAAATAAAAACCTGATTTAATTAGCTTAGTAAAAGGACCATAATGCCCTTAAAATTTCAGATTTTAAATAATAAATAAATCATCTTAAGTATTTATCCTATTCATTTTTAGGGTTGTTACAGAAGTAGGTGATCATTTGGTTCAAACTTGAATTCGACTATTCTCCTTGCTAGTGGTGATTCCTAATCATTTGAGGACGTGACATTTACTTTGAGTTTCTTTTAGTACTTTCAATGTCAGATTATGTTGATGGGGTTGTGACCCTATTTTGACTCATCAGTTGTAATATATGGTTAATTTAGACAAGTTAGACTTCCGCTTTTCCTTTATAAACACTTTTGGACTTAAATTCGTTTGTACTCTAATTGTTCGAATACTTTATGTTATGATATGCTTAGAGACTGTATGAGACCTCTTCGGGGTCAAGTACACCATGCTACGTCTAGGGGGTACCCTTGGGTCGTGACAGAATATGATGTACCTCAACAATTCGCCAACTACCATGGATAATATAGTGTGTGAACTGACAAAGGGTACATAATCCACATCTAGGACACTTATTGCAAACCTATTATGACAAATTCCGTGCTAAAATTCTGACCACGGAGCTCCTCAAAGGAAATCCTATTTTTTTTCTTCACTATGGATGAAGAAAAAGTGCTTGCCAATGTTTGTAGATTAACCATTATTGGTAAATTTTTACATGGTAGAGGCACCATCGAAGAAGTTCAAAGAGAATTTGGAGGCAGATTCTCTATTAGAGGTATGGTTAAAATTTGGCGTTTTGATTCTAAGCATATCTTTATAAATTTCTTTGATGAAGACAATTTCAAAAATATATACTTGATATGATTTTTTTATGATTTTGGGTACTACCATGCGATTACAAAGATGGACGAAGGATTTAGGCCAAATAAGGAAACAACACTCATTTCTATATGGATTCATCTGTTGAGTCTTCCATGACATTTTTACAACTCGTCAGCACTTTATGAATTGTTTCACCGATCAAAACCTAATTAACCATTAACAAGGAGTCTGATGTTAAGTCTAGACCAAGTTTTGCCAAAGTGAAAGTGGATGCTGATCTTGCCATTCAATTGAAATAATTGAACCATCCAATTACGGAACAAGGTCCAGGGGCGTCACACGTGCAACACGATAAAATATGTAGGCAATTATTTATGTATCTGATACTTCTTAAAAATTATATATATTTTTAAAAAATTCTTGACTTGGTTGGTACTAACATAATTTGAAGCGTACATGAAAAATGAAATGTTAAACTATTCAACAAAATAGTGAGGACCAACTTTTGTGACCTATAGATTCTATTGGTACCTCTTAAACAAATATCTTTCATTTTTTTAAAATTAAACAAATGGATTATTCATCGGAATACCGCATGTTAGCGGATACTTTTAGTGTTAACACATTCTCATAGTGGAAATGTGAACCTTTTAATTCTCTAATTTTTAAAAAAACTTTATCTGTTAGTCTTTTTAAATTAAGTTTTCTTTAGTTTCATTGAAATATTAAGCGAAGACTCTTTCTAAGTATTTTTCTAAAAAATGGTTTTGTACTTCGAAGAATTCAAAAAGTGATCTTAAAAAAGTAAATCACATTTAGCAGTTACCATAAAAAATATGTATTAATTACCTCGTATATATGATCTTTTTGCTAATTGCAAGGTTCTTCAACATTTTCAAAGATTGACATGAGGTCAGGTACCATAAATTGAAATAAGGTCCGAGGATATGCCTTAAATATCTTTCATAACTCAATATGGGCATTATGAGTTCTTGATAACATTTTGATTAACCAACGCACATGCGACTTTCATGAGTTCGATGAATGGTATCTTCAAGTCATTTCCAGATCCCTTTGTGATTATATTATAACAGTAATTTGATCTACTCCAATGGTAAACATCAGTTCGAAAAACATCTTCACATTGTTCTAGATATTTTGGGGAAACAACAATCATATGTCAAATTGTCGAAGTGCAAATTTTGTTTAACTTCTATTGCGTTCTTAGTGCATATAGTCTCACAAAAAAGGGTGATGGAGGATCCCCAAAAGTATGATAAAGCGAGTCGGGTCTCGCCTAGCTCTATGACTGCGCTTAGGAGCTTTGTGGGTCTGGCTAGCAATTATCACAGATTTTTCAAATCTTTTGCTTCAGTTGCCACTCATTTGAAAAGATTGACATAGAAGGAGGTACCATTTGTATGGTCTTACAAGTGTGAGGACATATTTAAAAATCCTAACACATTCTTGAATACATCTTCTATCATATCATTGTTTTTTGAATGTAAGGATTTCATTGTGTTTTGTGATGGTTCATATTTGGGAGATGTTTGTTTAGAGTTACTTTGATTTTATGATTTGTTTTATGACTTTGAATTGTTTTGTTATATTTCCCTATCTTTTCCTAGATATTTCATAAGCTAGATTTTAATTTCAGCTTCGCCTCAGAGGGACTCGGTGTTGCTGTTTGTTACAATGGTTAAGGTCGTAATAAAATATACAAAAGAAATTAAAAAAATTTCAAAGAAAAGGTAAAGAATGGTAGTAAGAAGCAATGTGATATAAGGGATTACGTATCGAGGAGTGTATATAGATACTTAGAGAAGTATTGCGAAACCCCCTAGACTTGACATGTATTATTAGTTTTATCCTAGGACTATTGGTGGCCTTTAAAATATCCATATAGTTAACTAAATTAACTTAAATACACTCTCGATTTGCCACATGACACAGAAAGTGATTTTAAACTCTTGTAATCTCTTGAAATATATTCGAGGGATGTGTTGAAAACACACCTGAACTAGATAAGAATTATTAGTTTCGTCCTAGAACAATTTATAAGTATTAACAACACACCTCTACTTAATTAATTGAACTTTAAGGTACCCCAATCTTGCAAGATGGGATAAATAAGTACGACAACCATCATACCTTTTTCCTATAATTTTTCACCCGAAATAATATATCTGCACTAAGATCCAAAAACATTAAGAAGACAATCATGTTATCGTAGTTCTTATAGTAAATATTAATTTTTATTAAAATAAATAGTTGGAAGAGGTGTAAGTAAGAATTTTTTAATAAATTAGAGAAGGTAAAAATATTGAACTAATTCTTGTCCCCTTAAGATTGAAGACTGTAACAACACTCCTTTAATTACTTTTTACATAATTGAACAATGAGGCCCATAAGCTATAGTAGTAAAATCAAAATGAAGTATATGCCCAATCCAACAACAGATGGGGCTAAATAAAGACAATATAAAAGTAGCTAAAAAGACAGCAAATACTAAAATGGTAGTGACACTGGAAAGGAAAAGTATCATGTTCTCAAAGTTTTCATATCGATTTGGCCACCGTGGCTTGATCTTTGATCAGTCGCTCACCATAATTGTGAAATCTCAACTTCTCCTGTCTCATATTGACATAAACTCCATTATATAAAGCTCCACTTCATACGAACTTCAAGATGACATCGACTGTGACATGTAGTCGGCATCTTCTTAAATCAATTTGTAAGGCTGTGAGATGCTAGAAAGAAAAGATACTGATGAGGTAGGTTTCCTTTCTTCATCCAAATTTCTATTTACGCCAAGTGATATATTTATAGAAATAAATATATTTTAAGCTCTATTACCTTGTATAAGTTGCACATTATTCAACGATTTCACAGATCCTTGTATCTTAATTGTAGACTAGTAGTGAAACGAAAATTCAATCTTATTATGTTGTTATGTTATTATTCTAATAAATATATGTGAATCATAAATAATTTCTCGAGTCTTATATTTAATGGGTTGAATTCCATAATCTCCATTCAAATCGTAGACCTATGTATTAAAAAGTTAACTCAATTTTCCTTATTTTGCTTATGTGATTTATGGGACTGCACAAACCTTTTATATAGATTTCATTTGTGGAGAAAGAAATGGGATCACATATCAAATACACTACTAACAACCTTCAAGTCCTGATTTCGTCCTTTTTTTTAAAACCTTTATGCTCCCACCAGGTACGAGATACTGATAACCAACAAAAATATAGCTTCAGAATTCAAAAGTTTGCTACTATTTTATCTTAATTGTGATCTCCTCTAGGGTTCTTATCGATACTTATATATCTAATTGTTATTTGGTACTTGTGAACTGTGAAAATTTAATTAGAACTCGTATAGTCTATCTTCTTGATTCTTTTGTATGGAGTGTTACATTTTTCTGAATTTATTAATTTTTTGCTACTATTGAGATTTTCTGACCCAATTTGTAATTATCAAAAGAAATCTCATGCGAAATCCCAAAATTCTGGAAACACGATGCAACATTAAAAAAATTGAGCACACATGGAATTCCACTATGGTGTCACCACTATATTGATAAGGCTTATGTTGACCTACCATATGGATAAGAATTCCACTATGGCCTCACCACTATAGGGCTTGCACGACAATTATAGTGGACTGTGTGAAATCATACCATAACTAATGTGATTTATTTTATTTTCCTCCCACTTTAGAAGAACAAAAATGATATGGACTTATTCAAAAACCCCTATGTAAGCACCCAGGGCATGAGAGCAATAGAGGGGAGAGTTACAACAAGAGAGGTGAAAACCCAAGGAATTTCAATCCTTGTTCGTCACATTTTTCTCTCTTGGAGCCAAAATCTCATAGTAATGGTTCATCAATAGATGCTTGACGCCTAGATAGAGTAGTTTTTTTTTTTTGTTTAAGATAAGAATTTAAACCTATATTTACCTACATCATATGTTATGTATGTTCAGTGTCTTCATGCATAGGATTTTGTGCTCTAAGTTGAACGGTTAGGCCCGTGCCTAAGGTGGTTAGGTCGATAATGACAATAAGAAATTTGAGGTTGTTCTATGATAAGGTTGTTTGTTGTCTTGGGAAGGTAAGTTATGGTTGAAGAGTGTAGGATGATTACAGAGTGTTTAGAAGGTTACCTTTTGTAAGTGATAATTATCCATTTTCCAAGTTATGTATGTATGTAAATGTATAATATCACTTGTGCAATGCATGTAAAAGAAAACATAAGAAAGAATGTGAAATGATATTATGTTGATAATCTTATGCAATGACTCAATTTAATTTACTTGTGGTTTCAAGTGTTATTAGTAATCTACTGCAGTGAACCAGTGATAGCCACCTTCAATCATTGGGCGAATAGTAGTGGTTGGTAAAGCACTTTAAAGACAGAAAAATTTCTCCCACATGACTTCTCTTCTACCATTGTATTTTATAACCATGTCATATGAATCTCCCTTAGATTCACATCATAGGCTGCACTAGAGATCTTTGGCACCCCAATGCTTCATTTATAGACCGGGCATCTAGGGGGACGTTCACTCCTATGCGGATAATGGGGTTGGGAGAATCCTATAGAATATTAGGGAGGATCACATAAAATCCCTTACCCGCCCGACCTAAAAAAAGGGATGAACCATCACCAAAGGACTCCAATTGAACTCCTAAATATGGTTATAGGAAATACTAATATGTTTCGTTGCTCCTCTCATCTTGAAAACCTATCGTAATGGCCTACACAACTAGTAATATTGTCCGCTTTGGGAGTAGGCTTTCACTAATTTAAAAAGTATCACTAATTGGTAATGTATTCTTACATATCTATCCAATATCTCTCTTATGTTCTGCTGATGTTGGACTTATAATCTTAAATTGAGGTGTCACATGAACCCCATCTATATGGACTGAACGTCATTGATGAGATTTTCCCCACCATATGGGATTCACCTACACTCAGCACTAAGGTTTCCCAATCTTATCAGTTGCATAAACACATGAGTGACTATACTACCATTAGTAACACCTCTACCCACTTTGGGTATAGACCCAGACGATTTTAACATGTGTCCCTGATTGATAAGGCATGCTTACTTATAAAACCCAAATCTATCTTATGTTTTACCGACGTGGTATAATCTTAAGGTGAGGTGTCACATAGACCTCTATGTAGACTTATAATCCTCACAGAGGTTTGCCTCACCGTATAGAATTTTCCTAGACTCAATATTTGGGTTTTTCGTGCCTTACCGTGATTTTCTTTAAACTCAATCGAATTTTGACCCATATCAACAACGATAACACAAGAGTGGCCCTGATACCAGGTATTTTCCTATATAAATCTATTCCAAAGTTGAGACACAGTACCTAAGACCACGGATCATCCCGGGATAACACTTGACATATCAAATATAACATATACACTATTGTAAAATCGAAACATATGCTTAATAAAGAATTCAATAAACTTTGTGATACTACATTACTAGTCTGAAAAAATCTTTATTACTTTATAATGAAAATATAAGTCTTCCAGGACATGGCCCTCAAATACCTAAAAATAAAGACAACATAAAAATATTGACAGTCTTAAACAATAGAGTCTCCAAATGAGAAGAGCTAACTAAAAGCTATCTGGAAGTGCTGCAACCTTACTCGCTACGATGATATCAGAATCTACATCATAAAAGGATGAAACATAGAGAAATGTATGCATCAATAAGCTGAATGTACAACGAAAGTAAGGGAGAGCACTAGCTAAATCATTTAAAGAATCATGAACAAATAGTAAAAGAATATTTCCAAGATCAAACATATGATCTTGGAAAACTTATTTCACTACCTTGTTCGTAATTCTTTAAATTATTTAGCTAGTTTCTTCTTATACTTACTTAGTACATTTCACAATGGACGTATATATATCTATGTGTTACATATTTTAATAATGTTGATTATGATATTCACGCCCAAATTCGTGGTGAGTGAGGGTACAACACTCTCAGTTATGTTTTTGTGAGCGCTTCTCATTTGGGGACTTCATTGTTTCAGACTGGCAACTTTTTTTCTTATGTTATCTTTGTATTAAGGTAGATAGGGTTACGTCCCGATAGACTTATATTTTCATTCTAAAGTAGTTGATGTTTTATTCAGGCAATAGTAATGTACTCTCATGGAGTTCATTGAATGGTTTATTAAGCATATGTTTTAGTTTCCAATATAGTGCATATAATATGCCTGATATTTTAAAGGATAGATCGGTATCATTCATAGTCCGAGGTACATTGTCTTAACTAGGGTATAGAATAGGGCCATAATAAACTTGGTATTAGAGTCACCTTTGTGTTAGCCTTGTCGATGTGGGCCAAAGTTCAACTGAGTTTAGGAAAATCCTAGTAAGACAGGCTAAACCTCAATGCAGAATCAAGGTAAATCACATCAGATGAAGGAAAACCTTAGCGAGGATGCTAATTTCCCAGAGGGGTATATGTGACACTCTAACTTAATATTATTGTCCTATATCAAAAAAACATATGAGAGATGTTGGGTTTATAAGTAAATACTCATTACCAATTAGTGACACATTTTAAATCTGCGTGGGCCTAAGCTCAAACCAAACAATATCACTAGCGGGCTCGACCATTACACTCACTTCGAAAAAAATCCCATCCGCTAGATTTTGTTCGACCTCTCGTGGTTAGTTATGTCGATAAATATCTCATAGGGGAAGTCTAGTCCGACAATTATGTCCATTAAATTATCTTCAACATGAGAAGTATGAAGTAGAACTCTCAACACATACTAAAAGGGGTGTGTAATAGAAAAATCCAATATTTAGACTAGATTGGAGGTTGCCAAATTCACCCGCTCGCACTATAGTGCACCTGTAGGTGTTATTGCGTTGGGGTGCGCTATTGTAGTTCTGCATGTTCTATAATGTGAAGGTAGGTGTGTGTGTGTGGGGGGGGGGGTTGTACAGTGACAACCTATCAGTTATAGCAGCCTACCACCGTAGCACGATGCAAGGGTGCCATAACGACCTTCATCATCCCAGAATGTGAAGTGGTGCATCAATGACACCCCTTGGCCCAAGAATCCAAAACAATTCTGCATATTACTGTTCCTAAAGTACCCCATTGTCTATATGTGAAATAATTTAGGAATTTCAACTTCTAAATCATGATTGAATCTTAGTTTTGTAACCAAAAAAGCCCTCTTACTTTCCCCACTATTTCTGAACCAATCTCGCCCCTATTTCTAGTGATCCTTACACCCAGAACACTTTAGTTGCATTGTAAATGTAATTGTAAACCACATATTTCAACAATTTCAATAAATACAATATTTAAAAGTGTAACGACCTGTTTAGTCGTTTTGAGCAGCAGATTTATTTCTGGAAAAACTGGCTAAGATTACGGACATCACGACGGACCGTCATAGGCACGACGGCCCGTCACAGATGTCTCGTTTCAGCATACTTAGAAATTCTGAAATTGGGTACTGAAAATCGACTCTCTGTAATCGGTGACGGACCTGCAGGACGTGCCGTCACATCCACGACGAGCCGTCGTAAGCT
>NC_028645.1:12078145-12116226 GCF_001406875.1 Solanum pennellii | reverse complement strand
AATTTGAGATAGATGTTCTTGTGATGATGACTTCCAGATTTTGGGGAATTAATAGATGTTGATTTGTGTTATTTAATGAGTTTAAGTCTTCCGCATTATTTTCTGTTGATATATGTTAAAATGATAAGGGTTAGATTGGTTGGTTCGCTCACATAGGAGGGAAATTGTGGGTGCCAGTCGCGGCCCCGGTTTTGGGTCGTGACAAAAAGTTTTTTTAATATCAATCCAAACTCTATTCTAGTATATCATTTCCTTTCATGCAATCACCCTTATTCATAAAACAAAGTAAATAGAGTAGAGTGCATGATAATTACCATAGTTTTGGCATTCTGATTTGAGTGATTGAAAAGGGTTTGGGGATAATTTCAATGATTTCAAAAGGAGAGAAATGGGCATAAAAAACCATTCCCCTTCTTATTTCTGTTTTTTATTTTGAGTAGTCGCTATATTGAGATCCATCGTAGTGTATGGGAAGAAAATTTTGTTGTGCGTTTGAAATTTGTTTTGGTAGTCTTGGTTACGTGGGATGTGCTAGCATTTAAGTAGTTGTGTATAGAGGAGTATTTCATTAACATCATCCAAACCATGCGGTATACCTCCTAAACTAGTCTATCTTCCTTCCATGCAGATGGTCATTCGGAGATGCTCAATTGATAAATTGGTATATATTGTAACTGCCCAATCTGTCGTTACTCAAAGGCATCTAATGTGCGAAATCCTAATTTTTTAAAATAGGGTTCCAAATCTAAAATTTAAGCACACAATAAAATTATCTTATTATAAAATTAATCAGGCTAATGTCAGACTACCATTATAGGAAGTCTCCATTATGGTGACACCATTATATACCTTGCATGGACATTATAGTAGGTTGATAGAATATAACACCTTAGTTAATGAAACTTATTTTATGTTCGTTTCAATTTTAAAGGAGTAAATGGACTAGGGATGATCTAAGGAATCTTCTAAAGGCACTCAAGGCATGACAGAAAGGCATGTAAGAGATTAAAACATAAGGGATGAGAACAACCAAAGAATTTTGGTCCACATTCATCATAGTTTGCTCTCACAGAGCCAAAATCTCATAGTTAAGGTTCAATAACAGATGTTTGTCGCCCATCTAGGCTATATTTTCTTGATGTGAGTATTTAGACCCTTATTTACTTATATCATACCTTATGCAGTGTTGTAGTTTGCATGCATATGCCTTTAGGCACAGAGTTGGGCGATTAAGATCGTGGCTAAGGTTGTTAGGATGATAATGACTATTAGTTATTTTAGGTTGTTCTATGGAGTGTTTGTGTGTCGTCTAGGGAAGGGAAGTTGTGCTAGGATAATCAGGGATTGTTCAGAAGGTTACCTTTCAGCTAGTGATGGTTCTGAGTTTTCCAAGTAATGTACGCATGTCTACTTATTTATAGTATCACTTGAGTAATGTATGTTGGAATAAACATAAGAAAGAATGTGAAATTTACATAGTATTGATAATCTCATGCAACGAACCTATTTATATGTGGTTTCAAGTGTAATTATTTATGGTGATTATGCATGTTGTTTGTGATTGTTGGTTTGATCGGAGTACCACATCGGTACAAAAATACTAACGGCTAGCTCGTACCACACATGGTATGAATACTAACACTGGTTGAATTTGGTACCGCACCTGTACACTAATCTTTTTTGTATGAATTTAATGAGAGGGCCAAAAATTTATGTGTTGGTTCCATCGGTGAATCGAGTTTACCTTTCATAATATTATCAATGCATGTTGGTCCATGAGTGGTTGGTATTTTTGTTTAAATGTTGGGATGGTCTTTTATAAACCGTGATTGGATGTTAAATATTCTAGATAGTGTCTTAGGAATGTTTTACTTGTCCAGGTTACTTGAAAAGTGAGTAGTACATAGTTATGAGTTTGAATGTTATCATGTTGGACATGTTTATCTGGGTGAGGATTGGGAGTTTGAGATATGTTATACTTGTGATTATGATTGTTGGTTTTTTCATTTACTAAGTTTTGGTTACTAGGTCAAGTTGATGATCTGGGTCTGGTGTATAGTTAAAATATTAGATTGGTTATTGTTATTTTGTGTTTAGGACATATCTGATAAGGGGGATTGGGTTATGGACCAAGGTGGTGGCATGAGAACTTGAGGGGGATTAGTAGGTTGGTTAACAGAGTTGGAAGTGGTTAGGGTCTTCCTTACATATGACATGTTTTAAATCAAGTTAAGGGTATTTTCATATTCAAACAGGATTTTAGATTATGTTTTATGAATTTCCGCATTGCCATTTTTAAAACTGGATGGTAAGGGTTCTCATATCTCTAGGTGTTAGAGTAGGTGTCTACACGAAAAGATGGGTTTGAACGTGACACAAATATGAACAATAATATTCTTTTTTTTCTAGAAGAGCTAACACTACATATCTTATTCTATTATTTGAGTTCTTTTTTATCTTCAATAATATTTTCTCTATTCTAAATTTAATTATCTGTATACTCCTTGATATTTAATCTCTCAAACTAAATTTCTTCAGAACAATTATTCTTGTATCCTCTTGCAATAGATTTTTTTTTACTATTGAATCTTTTTATAAAAATAGTTTCTAATCTCCACCTTAATCTATACATAGATTGTTCGTATAGAATGGATAGTTTTTAAGACCCAGTTTATCATATGCCATCCATTATAAAGATTAACAGTGCTACTTTATGAGTAATGGATTTTTGATAAAGGTTTGCATGGGTCGTTTGGATAATTTTTTTTAAAAAGGGTTATAAGATTTTTTTAATTTATTTTTAGAGAAGATCATTTATCAAAACTAACAAAACAAACTGGATTGTCTTGATGGATTTTATTTTTGATAAAAAACACTATTTGAGCACTATTAATTGGTGCAATTGATGATATATGATAAACGACAAGTAATCATTTCATATAAAATAGTCATGGATATATGAAGAGAAGATTAGAGTATCTTTATTTGAAAGTTAAAAAAGAAATACCATATATATTTTATTTAAAAATCAAGAACAATATTTGAGAAGTAATGTGATTTTTTTTAAAGTTTAATGACCCTTGGGGATCGGGGTCTTAGCAATACTCCATGCCTTATCATATATAGCAAAAAAGCAAAATACAAAGAGGGGGACATAAACCTTACCTCCTGATCTAAGGTGGTACACTAGTTAGTCGTCCTACTAAGGATGCCTATCAAGTTCCATTTCTAGAAAGTGAAACTTAGCACTGTGTACCTAATGAGATGACTCCTGTCATACATCATACTAGGAAACATAAACAAGGGAGACTATCCCCTTACAAAGTAAAAGGAAAATACAAAAAAGACACCTAAGAACTAAACCTAGCTAAGAATAGATAAGGAAGAAAACAACAAAGGTTAAACTGCAATCCTTCAATGGGCAGCCAACTGGATTGAGTTGATGCCATCATGAGAACTGTAACAGCTTCAAGGTGGTTGTTTGATTCTTTTCAGCTTTTTCCTTCTGAAGTTATAGACTCCTTTTCTCAAGAAGATAACTGCTTTTAACTATGGTAATAACTGTTGGAAGGTGTAGTAATGTTGCACCACATCTGAATTGTGATTGTTCTTGGACAGAAAGTCAGCTGTGCTGTTTGCTTCTCCGAAAATGTGATGACAGCTGAAAAATTCCAGTTGCCTAATGAGGTTGGTAAGCTCTTGTATACACTGTTGAAACTACCAGTGGGGGGTTTGAGATTGTGTGTTAACCATTTTGTGAATAGTTCTTAATCAACTTCAAGATCAATCCTTCTATATCCATGCTGTACGCACCACTCAATACCATGAATAGATGCTAGAGTCTATGCTTGATTGTTAGTACCCTCACCTAAAGGAATAGAGAAAGCATACACCAATCTGCCGGTGTGAACTCTCAGAATTCCCCCTCCCCCAATTTTGGGAGGATTATTGAGGGCACTGCTATCCGTATTAAGCTTCAGAGTGTTGACATGAGGAGTACCCCACTTGACTTGCCAAATTCTGACTTCCTTCTTGCAATGTTCAATAATTTTGATTATAGCATGCAAAGTGTGAGGCCAATGAGTATAAGGATAAGCAGTTATGATTAAATGATTGAGATCTTTATTAATAAGAAACTTGACTCTATATGTGCTAGATGGCTTGCCCCCATCTTTTTCCCCACATTTATTCTTCCATAGGTTCCAACAAATAATAATGGGGCTGCTTGGAAGAGAAGTTTCTGCACATCATTTTTGGTTTCATTTCCCCACCAGTTGTTAATAAGGTCTCTTAGGTACACCTGATCATGAATGATACCACAAGAAGCAGAGAAATACTTCCAGATATAGTTAGCAAAATTCCCATTAACAAAAATGTGGTTGATCTCATCATTTCCATGTATATTACAGCAAGAACAGTGAACTGGAGCAGCTCCAAAGGTTGCAATATTTCATTATTGGAAGCTTGGTTCTCAAATCTATCCACAAAAGAAAGGAGATCTTGAAGGGAATATGCTTGTGCCAGATGTGATTACTAAGGATGTTGCTATCCTTTTTCTGTCTGCATATTCTCCATGCTGAGTTGCATGAAAAAAATCCATACTCATTGGGTTTCCACACTGCTGTATCACTTACTCCTGGCTGAAATTGAAGTCTGAAGCTCAGATCTTGGGGATTAGGTGAAGGGGCACTTCCAGCCTTAGAAGAGTCTCATTCCAGTTTCCATTTGCTTTAAAGTAAGACATTGTTGTGCTAATTGCCCTTCGCCCAACCAGTCATCCCACCAAAATAGACTGTTACCAGAATGAACTCTCCAATTAATATGAGGTTCAATGAGACTTTTGTTTTCCATCATATACTTCCAAACAAGAGACGACCCAGTGCCCCATTTTTCAGCAATTTGATTGGCCCTTTGACAATATTTTGTTCTAAAAACTGACTTCAAAGAGAAGTCTTTGTTCTAAAGGTCCACCATTTCTTGAATTGCATTGTAGTACAAATATCCTCCAGTTTCCTAACCCCAATGCCTCCTTCCTCACAAGGGAAGCTTAGAGTTTTCCAAGACGCAAAATGATACTTCTTTTTCTCCTTATCCAAGCCCCAAAAGAAATCATCTATAACTCTCTTTATATAATTAAGAGTAGTTTTGGGAGGTGAAATTGAATCCATGGCGTGAATAGGGATAGATTGAAGCACATGCTTGATCAAGGTGACCTTCCCCCAAAACTCAATATCCTTGATTGCCAACCAATAATTCTTTTTAACACTTTTGCCACTAGGTCTGAGTAATAAATTATTCTCTGGCCTCCTATATAAAGAGGGCAACCCAGATAAGTTATGGGGCTATCTTTTTGAGAAAATCCAGTGATCTCATTTATCATGTTCCTAGTTTCTGGAACAACATTAGTGGGGAGCATGGAATGGGTCTTTTCCTTGTTAATACATTGGTCAGAAACAACCTCATAAGTGCTAAGAGTCTTCATAATGAGTTGCAAAGACCTTCAAGTAATGTGATTTGAGAATTGAATATCAAGGAGTTTATAAAGATAAATAAAATTGAGTGGAGAGAAAATATTGATCCTGCCAAACAAATCAAAGATGATCTAGAAATTCGTAATCAATTAGAAACAAAATTTGAAGTTATTATAACTCATTCACCTGAACACATCCCTGGAAGACTCATTAATATGACAGATATTTCCATTGCTCCAATTCTTATACATAACTATTTTCGACAGTTGGAGCTTTGCATTAAAGCATAAGTCAACGATGATAACAATTCAACTCATAATCAAAATAAAAAGCAACACAAAGAACTGTCTATTACCCCTCCCCCCCTCTTTCTGATGTAGTATAAATTTATTGTCCATTACGTGACTATGTGGCATGTAGAGTGTAGTTCAATTCTCTGATAGCGAGTGAGTTGATACAAAATGTAAAAATATATTTGTTTAATTAGAAATGTTATTAGTTCATTTCTTTTATTTATTTTATTGTATTTTCTCCATTCTTTAATTTTTTTGCTATCTTCTTCCCCAAAACTCAAAAAAACAACCGCCTCTTCTCTATCTTGTTCAACTTGGAAGACCCATTTACTTCACTCATTTTTTTTCCTTGGCTTCTTGGTTCTCTTTTTTCTTTTTTTTGTCCCTAATTTTTTCAAAAATAATAATAATTGTAAACCACCTTTGATAATATTGTTTTTTAAAATAAATAAAAATTATATAGTTTATTAGCATCTAAATAAACAAATTTCATCGATGCAAGAGTAATATAGTATTTCATTACCTCCATCGTAAGGGAATTTCTGCTGCATAATTATTTTTGTATTGGAAAGAAGATGGTAGATTGACGGTAATTATTAATTTTGAATTTATAACTTATTAGTAATTTTATGTGATTTAATAATGATTTGATTGTAATAGTGGTGGAGATGAAATTATATTTATGGTGTGATGATGGCTACTCTTTAGGATTGGCGGCGATTGAGGCCAAGTCAGCGACCTACAATGATGGTGGCTAAATGGAGGGCTGTAGCGAAGAAGAAGAGTAATGAAGAAAGAAGAAGAAAGAGAAAAAAAGGGAAAAAATGAAGCTAATAAATAATAAAAATGAAAATGAAAATAAAGATGAAAAAATTAAGACTTAAAACATTGCCGATAACAATTGTTGCATAATTGCACTTCCTTTTTTGCAATTGACGCTGGCTGAAATGTGGGATATTTATAACACTATAAAATTGTTTAAGGGGGTAATAGATACCTTGCAAAGTGAAAGTGTCTTTTTTAAAAAAACTAGTTTCGCACGTGTATTTCATGTGAATTTTTATAGATATGTTAGAATGACTAAAATTTCATGGAAATATATATGTAAATTGTAATGAATAAAAAAAATTTAACAATCACAAAATAAGAATAAAGACTTATGACAATAAAACATTCGTAGAAAACTAAATTAAGAAGTCTAATAGGGGAAAAAAAGACAAAAAGAAACAAATTTAAGAAAAAATACAACATAGACATTATTTTCATAAGACTGATGTATATATAAATGAAAAAATAAGTACAAAATTAGTACATAACTCTCTGAGTTTTTATCAATTCCTTCAATATCCTATCAAATTTCAAGAGTCTTCTTCATCTACTTTAACTATAGAATAAAAATAATAACCTAATAATCTTGGTAGGGGTTCAACTTTCTATCTTTTTTATTCATACTTTTAGTAATATACTAGTTTCTGTTAACGTGCGTTGCACGTTTATTTCTTACTATCGTTACATAATTTAAAATTGTGCTATCAAATAGAACATGTTTAAATCAAAAATATTAATTTTATCAATTATATTTCAGGTATCAATAAAAATAAATAAAAAGGGATTGCGCATTTGTCATCAAGCAAAAAGTATGTGAAATTAATTAATATAATATAATCTCCTTTAACTTTGTATAAGTTTTTTTTATGATCTAAATATCAGTGATAACCTTTTATAGCCATAAATGAATATTAAAAATACATGCACACTTATTAATGAGAAACGATAGAGTGAAATATTTATATTATTTAAGGTTCTAAAATTAAAAGACAGTACTATCAAAATTATATAAGACTAAAAGCAATTACATTTAAAATATAAAACTGACAGATATATAATTTAAACACTGAACTTCATACATACATCTATTTCAAAAGCTCATAATAATAGCTAAAAGATTACAACACCACAATGAGTTTATTAGAAATGCAAAAGAAATTAGAAACAACAATAATCTTCGTGATGGAGAATATATATCGAAAGAGATACGAGGACTTAGGCATGTTTAAAAAGAAGTCTTCAAGTTCCTCCCCCCACCTCATGTATTCTATTTTTTCATGTCTTTTTTGCCTATTATAGATGGAATAGTTTTTTGATTATCAGTTGAATGACAATATCTTTCATTTTTCAATGGTTATCACCTAGTTCTTAAATAGTAGTAAAAATGTCTGTTTAAATTTTATTTTTCAGTTCTAAAATAGTCTTTAAAATATAGATAGATGGAAAGATGAAAAATACAAATCATAGTTAGACTTAATAAGAGAATTAACATTACCACTAATAATTATTGATTTGAACTTGGAATCTAGTCTTGAATGAATAATTAAAAAGATGAAAAACACATATCATTGTAATTAGTAATAAATTGAGGCAATTACAAGTCATCTCAATAATGTATTACTAATTCATTCATATATAACACACTTTTAATATCTTAGTAATAATAAATCAAATAAATAAAATCAGTGGCAATAATCGGATAAATGGGGGGTCACTCCTTTCATATGCCAGTAATTATTCTAGGATATACATGTACAATTAAAATATATCTTTTCACATTCCAAACATTTAATTATTAATTAAGAATTAATTTAAGGAAATACAAAAGTCATCTATATTTTTATTAAAATGATACAATTTAATATTTAAACTAAATAATTAAATGCTTTATAACATTTTAATTTATAGTAAGGGTAAAATTGTAATTCAATTTTTAACTTTTTTTGTTCCCTTTTATAATAATATATGATGATAGGTCTTATTTTAATTGGGTTATTATGTATTTTCTCTTAATAGAAATAGTTGGAGTAGGTATAAGTAAGAATTTTTTTAATTAATTAAAGATTGTAACAACACTCATTCAATTACATTTTACATAATTAAATGATGAGACCCATAATCTATATTATTGCAATCAAAATGAAGTACAGTCCCACTACAACAAGAAATAGAGCTAGATAAAAACAATACAAAAGTAGCTAAAAAGACAGCAAAACCTAAAAAGGCAGTCAAACAGGAAAGGAAAAGATATCACCTTCTTGGAGTTTTCATATCAATTTCGCCATCGTGGCTTTAACTCTGATCAGTTGCCCATCATAATTGTGAAATCTGGGTTTTCCCAATCTCATATCGACATAAGCTTCCCTTAATGAATCTTAAGTTCATATGAACTTTAAGATTACTTCGACATATCAAGGAGTGTATATAGATACTTAGAGAATGATAATGAAACCAACTAGCAAAAATCACTAACGCTGCAAAGACCAATGCCCCAATTGCTCTACAATAGAGTTGTAATTCATTAGTTATTCCAGATGCTCGCCTAAGCTGAAAAAACCCACAGGTTATTTGTATTCCTCGGAAACCCCCGCCTACGTCACCATTTAATATTTCTTGGCCTACTATTGGCCAAACCACCTGGGCACTAGGCCCAATGTGAGTTGGATCACTTAGCCACGCTTTACAATTAGAAAAACGAGCACCGTGGAAATACATGCGGCTCAGCCAAAGAAAGATGATGGAGAGTTGACCGAAATGTGCACTAAATACTTTTTGAGAGATTTCCTCCAAATCACTGGTATGGCTATCGAAATCTTGAGCATCAGCATGTAGGTTCTAGATCCAAATGGTAATATCAATCCCTTTAGCTATTGTTCTTTAGAAATGACCCGGTCTGGCCCATTCCTCGAAAGAAGTTTTTACGGGATTCCTATCTACCAAAATTTTAACTTCTGGTTCCGGCGAACGAATAATCATTGAGTCCTCCTCTTTCCGGACAACACATATAAAGAGACCCGCCAACAGTCAAATAATTAGTGAACCTTAGAGATAGAGAGATATTTCTATAATTAGTTTGTTTCTCTTCTATTTTTCTATCTCCTATCTAGTTTTTTTAGTTATTTACTAGAGCAATTATGATCTGGAAGTCGATCCGGCACAAGTGTTCGGATCTATTATGACATAGCCTTGAGGTTCTCAACGGACCTTTTAACCTTTTAAAAACCTTTTTGGGCTTTGAATTGATCCAAAAACTATTTTTTGTGACCTAGTGTATATTCATAGAAGTTATTAAATGGAGCTCTTTAATTTTTTACCTAGAAGATTTTAATAACTCTAACTCTATTCAAAATCGCGCTAGTAGCCATTAGACATTACTAAGAGACATGCCCGGTATATATATATTTAGTGATTCGAAGGTTTCTTTTATTAGTTTTAATAATAATTTTGTTTAATTTAATAAAAAGAAGTCTATTTTGTACTCTATCTGTGTATCCTTTTTTATTCCTAAAAAGTAGCAGATGAAATAGAAGTGAAATAGAAGGCTTAGAGGGGAGAAAATGAAATTATGTGATTGGGTCTTCCAAAAGCAAAGGAATAATCCATTTTTTCGTTAACTGATCTGATGGGTCCAACAAATAATTAATTATAACAAATATCTAAATTCTAAATAAAAAGATAAAATACTAGACTAAGATTCTAAATAAAGGATAATAAAGCTTTATAACCATAGAAAAGTTGCTAGGCATTTTTATTTTTTCTTATTTTGACTTCTATGAAGTTTCGTTGTTTGCTACAGCAGATAAAAATCGTTGTGTTAGACGATGCATATGTAGAAAGCCTATTTGGTTCTAGTAGTTACTTTACTAGATTCTTCTTTTTTTCTTTCTATAGTGGAGATAGTCGCACGTAATGACAGATCACGGTCATATTATTAAAAGCTTGTGGTAATAATGGGTTTCATTCTAATGCTCGAAATTAATATTCCAAAGCTTTCGTATGTACTCATTACTTGTGTGGATAAGCCCTATATTATGTTCTCCATTACTTGTGTGGATAAGCCCTATATTATAGAGTATATAACTTCGATCATAGGGATCAATTTCTAGTCGCATAACTTCATAATAATTCTGCAAAGCTTTCGCGTAATTTCCTTTGTATTAAGCCGACATCCGTTACGGTCGTCATTCAGTTGAAAGAATCTCCGTTCCAGAATCATACGTGAGATTTTCACCTCATACGGCTCCTCCCTTATGTGCATAAAGAGAATAATACATAGAATCCAAAAAGATTCAACGATGAAAATATTCTCATTATGAACTCAGCAGGGCTAGTGTTTTTACAAGAAATCTCTAGCCAACCTTCCTGCAAGAGATTCTTGATTAACATCAAGCCTATTGGGACTAGATAGAAATGATAAGATAACTCCCACAATTTCTTTGTTTTTAACGCCTCCTAATTTCCATGAATTAGTCACTTCAATAAACATCAATGGTTATATGGGTATCTAAAAGACAAACGAGGTGGATGTTTCTTGTCCCAATCATTCTTTTAGTCCCAAGACCGCTAAGAAAAGTGCTGACTTAGAACAATGTTTTCGTGTTGTTGATTCCTAGGTGTAGAGCTTCTTCCCCTATGCTGCCTATTAGTGCTAGTAGATTAGGATTGACCCGTAATATAGAACCTCTAGGCATAACCTTTCGCTTAATACTAGAATCTATTATTGCAACATAGCATCTGAGGTTGCATTAATCGAGGATACACGACAGAAGGAATTGTTCTATTTCAAAACTTCACCTTCAAAAAGCGTAGATTTTTTTTCTCGAATCACGTGTTTTTCTCCTTGTAAGAGTGAGAGAAATGAATAAATATAAAATCAAAAAAAAAAAAGAGAATCAAATCGCACCATCTCTGTAATTGGTAAATGCCTCTTTTTCTCCGAAAATTGTCGGAATTACTCGTAATAAGATATCGGCTACAATTGAAAAGGTCTTATCAATAAAATTTCCATTTATCCGTGATCTAGGCATAGGTAGCAATCCATTCTAGAATTCTTTTCATTACCTCTCGTGGGAAAAAGATCCCACAAAGAAAAGAATTGTATAGTACGAAATAACATAAAAACTTCTTTTTTTTTAAAAAAAAACAAAAGATATAAATCCTTTATTCCAATTGTTCCTTTTTGACAGGAATCGAGAAGAAATAAGAAATATTTCAACGCGATTCGATTCATACTAATGTAGTAGTATATGAACTATTCCGATTTCGGTGAAGTTACAAATTAGAAAAACTCGAGAAATTTTGATTGAATCATGACATCAATTACAAAGAAGAAAAAAGATTGACTAATCATTCTATGATGAAAATAGAATAACTGCCAATTTTGTGTACATAACGGGTATACACTATACAATCGAATCTAAATTTTTGAGGAATTTCTATTCTAATAGAGGGGTAGGTATTTGTTGTTGAGAACTCCAAAACTGAAAAGGAATTAAAAAAATTTTCTAGTATGGAATCATAGCCTATAAAATTATAATTACAGCTATGATTTAAGAGTCCATTAACTATAGTCTAAAAGATATAGACCATCAATCAGTTGATTCGTTCTAATTCATAGAATTAATCCTNATCCGTTATAAAAATTATAAAAATAGAAAAATATCAGAAAAAGAAGGGAACGTTGTTTTTGCAAACATGAATTGTATTTTTTTTTCGTAAAAATTGTATCTTTATCCCGGAGCCTCGAAGGAAAGAAAAACCGTTCTTTGCTTTGACTTTGATGACAAATTTTCTATTAAAATGGATTGGTCGTACCTATCCAATAATGGAATATGGATTATGACTGACTCGCTATTCACTCGGTTTTGGGGTCATAATCATTATGTAGGAGAGATGGCCGAGTGGTTCAAGGTGTAGCATTGGAACTGCTATGTAGTCTTTTGTTTACCGAGGGTTCGAATCCCTCTCTTTCCGTACCTTCTCTTAATTCGTCAATTTTACTAACAACAAGGACTCAAATAGCATCGGATACCATTATTCCAACAGCTAGACCCTTCTTTGATCTAAAGATATAGATTCTCAATTCCTAATTGCTGTGACGCGTAAAATAGAATACTCAAAAATAATCATAATCAAAATACTGTAAAGAAAAGAATAGACAAGGAATGAAAATAGATCTTTGTCTATGATACAAAATGGGGGAAATCTAGATCAAACTCGGATTGATCTTACTTAACTTACTTAACCTTAGGTTAGTTTACTTCGCCTAAAGGGAAGAAATTTTGGCGGACCCTTGGTTTAAGTCTGAGGTTAAAGTCTGACGANAGAATAATATTCTACGACTAGCATTTCATTTATTTTCAAACCGACCCATTTACTATCTATTATTGGATTGACTAATCCTTTATATTGGAATGGCTGAAGGGTCAAATGATTTGGTAATTCCTCATGAGGGGATGAATCGAGAGAAATTTGAGTCAGAGCTCTAGATTTTTGTTCATCCTTTGCCGTAATAATATCTCGGGGTTTGCAGCGATAACTCGGTATATCTACTATATGACCATTAACTAAAATATGTCGATGGTTAACTAATTGACGGGCTGCGTGAATAGTGGAAGCCATACCCAATCAAAAAAGGATGTTATCCAAACGCATTTCAAGTAATTGTAGTAAAACTTGACCAGTTGACCCCTTGGCTTTTCTGGCCATACGGACGTATTTAAGTAATTGTCGTTCTGTAAGATCATAATGAAAACACAATTTTTGTTTTTCTTCTAGACGAATACAGTCGCGCCCCATTTTTTCGTAAAAACGGGTTTTGTGCACGACCTAACAACTCTTTTGGGATTTTAAGTTTGGAGTCGTCACCTAACGAATTAAGGCGCGTTAGGGAACCTATCTAACCTAACTAAGTCTAGCTAAGCTCAACGAGCCAGAGGTCAGGGTAAGAGTTTAAATTAACTCGAGGGGAAGGTGTTAGGCATCCCTCGAGGTCCACAGATGTGGGTCCCGGCGGTATCTCATGAAATCTATGTGGGGGTTACAAGTAGCAAATAAGGTCACTTCATTTATTAGTTTATTTAATCTTGCTAAGTGATAACAAATATAAAACAATTAAGACTATTTTATTTTTTTTTAAATTTAAACATTCAAGGCTAGGTAATAGCAATAAATAAACAATCAAGTTTATTTTAATTTATTTTAAAATACGAGACTAGGTGTTAAACAAATCAAACAAATAGCTCATATTATTATTTTAAATTAATATTTAAATATGTGAGTCTAATTGATAAAAATATTAAACAATTGAAAAAAAAATTATTATTATTTTTTATTAATTATTTACGCATGTAAAACTAAGTGATAACAATAAATAAATATTAAATAAAAATTTAAAGATAAGCGATGGGATAGAAAAGAAGCAAATAAATAATCATACAATTTTATTATTTTTATTTTAATCTACCCCAAATAAATTACTGAACAATTAAAATTACTTAAATTATTTATTATTTGAGCATACGGTTTATGTGATTAAAATATTGATCAAATATTAAGCACTTAATGAAGAGATAAACAAAAGGCATAAGATGCACAAATAGATATAAAAATTCAAATTAATTCACTATGCCACACCAAACAAGAATAAGATGCGTGAAAATAAAATTTTGAAAAAATGAACAAATTTTGGATAGAATTTTATTAAAAATGTTTGTTTCTTTATAGGGATGATACCACGATATTGTTAATCGTGCTCCTCCACCATAGAAAGAATTTTGTTTTGAGGTCGATCTTAAAATAATAAAAGTTTATATTTTTGAAAATGATTTAAAAGATTCAGTTTGCATATAGGCACATAAATATTTACATATAAATACACATAATTTCTTTTGAAAATCTAGGTTAGGAGATAGTGCTTATATTTTAAAACAAATGTCATAATCAATTCAAAGCTTTAAAGGAGGATTGAACAATGATCTTTTAAAAAAAAACATGTTGCAAAACTTTGTAAAAAAGAAAAACTAGTAGAACATTGATGTAGTAAATTTATTAAATGCAAAAATTTTACTATGAAATATATTCAAAAGCCAAGTAATTTGTTAAATGCAACAAATGATTTTATTTTATTTTTATTTTTATGGTTAGATCTAAATTACTTTATCACATAAAAAAATTTGTCAAATAAATTAACGAACCTATAGGCATGCTTTCTAATACAAATAAGTTTGCAAAATAAAAAAAAATATGATTAACATACAACTTCCCTTCCCCTTAAGCGATCCCCAAATATATTTCATATGCGAGATATTAGAGTTATACAAATATTACAAAATTCTGAATAAATAAATAAAAAATATATAGATTCAAATATATGAATTAAACGAAGTAATCTCTCTTCATAGCTAATCTTCAACTTGAACTTCAAGTTTGAAACCTGCCAAAGCAATCAAATGGCTACACAAGTAATCACATTTATTTAGGCAAGATGAGAGACATGCAATTGTTTAACAAGTTATATATAGAGAGGAATAGAACAATAAACTTTTGTAAATGTATGAATGCGAAAGGAATACTAACCGGTTGAGCAGAAAGGGATGGTAGCAATGAGAACGAGTTGACCCAACTTCTATTTTAACAAAGCAAAGTAGCCAAGTAGTAGCAAAGAAGAACACCGGAATCTTAATTTGTTTAAGAGTAATAATAGTATGAGTGGTAAGAGGATGAGAGCTCTTGTGTTTAGAGGGAGTGAATGAGTTTATGAAATAATGAAGGGAGGAAGTTTTATTTATATAGCAAAGAGGGGCAGAGCACATAAGGAAAATAAATATTTTTAAGGAATCAATTATAATACCATTTCTTTATTTTGAAGGAAGTCAAATCAGCCAAATTATTTAAATATTTTTTACCAAATAAAAGTGTTTGCAACAAATTTTAAACATATGAAAAATAAATAAACCATAGAAATAAAATATGAAGAAACATAAATTTTATTGATTAAGATAACGGGTACAATTCTGTTGATCCCTTGATTCTACTCTCCTAGGATTTATCCATGATTCGAGAGTCGTTAGTGGCGTATTTCTCGAACTAGGATAATTTAGATTTGACCTCTCCATATGAATAATCCATCAATTTGTGGAGTATTCTAGATCTTGATCTCTTTATGGTTTTTTCGAGATGCCTTTTAAGGGAATTTAGTACCCTTTATATAGGCATAAACTAGGGTTTAGGGTTGAGTAGCATCCAAGAATCCTAATCTGAATTGAACACAATTTGTAGAGTCCCAACTCGAATTGAACGCATCTTCTAGAGTTCCACAAAATTTCAATGTCTACAAATGCCCCCTGCTTCAAGGCTTGACGGAGTGTACACTTGTTGAAACTCAAAGACGAGGCTTGAAGTTCTCATGCTTCCACCTTTGCAGCTTCAGATTTTCAGATTTGATTTAGGAGAGAAGAGATGAAGGGCAGATTTGGTCCCACTGGGCGTGTCAGAATTTGTAGACAATAAAATTCGCGTCGAGAAAACAATAATCAAGAACGGAAAATTATAGCAACAATCAATTTTATTATTTCAAATGCGAGTGTTACAATCTCTATAATTCCTCTGAATTCGCCTTTTCAAATATAAATTCAAGGGCTTTAAAGCTTGTTCTTGAATCTATGATTAACTTGAACTTGAACTTTATCTAGATCTTGACTTTTATTTGAACTCAAGGGCTTCGAGCTTGTCCTTGAATTAGGTGGTCTTGATCTTGATCGTTCTTGAACTCGAATGCTTGAATTCTTAAACTTGTAGCTTTGTAGAGAATTAAATGGCGTTTGTACCACAGAGTTTCTCTAGCTTCTTGTTTAGAATTTTCTATCTGTCTCTTTTCTGAATTATGAGGACCCCTATTTATAGTTTTAGAATAGAGGAGTTGCGATTGGAATAGGATTCCGTTCAGCCAATCAGATTTAAGTGACATGGCATATGGGCTTTATGGAGCGGGCTTGCCATCTTTGACACGTGTCATGATTCTATTGGTTTTCTTATTTGACTTGGCATGCCACATCATCTGCACACGTGGTGCCAAGATGGGCTCTAGAATGAGATGAGATTGGGTTTAACAAATTGGGTTCATCCAATGTAGCCCAAATCAATTAATTTAGACTTTAATTAAATCCATATTTATTGGACTTAAATATTTAACTCAATTATATCAATCCACAATATTTATTTGGATTAATATTTTTATGAATTCAATATAATCCGAATCATTTTATAAATTTATATTTAATGAATTTTAAATGATTACAAATGCCCCCTGCTTCAAGTCTTGTCGAGATATTTTATCTTTTAGAGACTAGGCTTGAAGCATTAACCGGTTCTAAATTCACCTTAGTTAAAAATGAATTATAATTGAATTAACAATTGTAATCCTACTCAATTTCATATTCCTATATATGGTTTATTGCCCAAAACAAAAGGAAATCATAATTCAATTAGGAATTGTAATCCTACTCAATTTCATATTCATATATATGTTTTATTGCCCAAGCCCAAAAGAAATTGTAATTGAACTAGGAATTGTAATCATACTCAATTTCATATTCATATTATGTTTTATTGCCCAGGCCAAAAAAGAAATTGTAATTGAACTAGGAATTGTAATCCTACTCAATTTCATATTCATATATATGTTTTATTGCCCAAGCCAAAAAGAAATTGTAATTGAACTGGGAGAAGGATTCTATCCCACCACATGACATCTATAAATAGATACATTGTCTCCATAATTTTATCTTCAATTACGGATTGTGAGCCTACGACGAAAAGGGCATACTCAAGGTAATTTTCCTTCTTTTTTATTTATTTTCGTCACTTTTTTTTACAGCTTGACATGTCTGTCGTAGAAAATTCATATCTCATTGTAGAAAAATCGAAATCATGAACCGTTTGATTTTTCAGAAACTAGATTTTTCGATCTCTAACATACCCGAAATTCAAAATTTAATACCTTCAGAATCTTTATAGATGATTTTTTGAAGTTAGCTCTAGATTCTGCCATGCTAAAAATTCGTCACTTTTTTACAGCCTGACATGTTCGTCGTAGAAAATTCATATCTCATTGTAGAAAAATCAAAATCATGAAGCGTTTGATTTTTAAAAAACTAGACTTTTTGATGTCTAACATATCCAAAATTCAAAATTTAATACCTTCAGAATCTTTCTAGATGATTTTTTGAAGTTAGCTCTAGATTTTGTCATGCTAAAAATTCGTCACTTTTTTACAGCCTGACATGTTCGTAGTAGAAAATTCATATCTCATTGTAGAAAATTCAAAATCATGAACCGTTTGATTTTTCAGAAACAAGACTTTTCGATCTCAAGCATATCCGAAATTCAAAATTTAACACCTTCATAATCTTTCTAGATGATTTTTTGAAGTTAGCTGTAGATTCTGCCATGCTAAAATTTTTCAGATTTGTGTGACTTACTAAAATTCTCGTATCTTGACGTAGGAAAAGCGAAATCACAATCCACTTGGTGATTGCTAATCTAGACATAAAGATCTACAACATATCCAAGATTCAAGATTTAATACCTTTCGAGTCTCAAACATCTTGACGGGTAACGATCTCTCCTTCACTTGTATTTCCTTTTTTTTTTTTGTGTAGATCAGCAAAAGGAATTTTATATTTTATGGAGGCTACATAATGGAAGGATTTATCACATAAAAATGTGCTTAACGTCCATGCCTTAACAAAATAAATAAATAAAACTCTGAAGGTGTTCCATGGCCCCGAATGCTTAACCAACTTGATGCTTTACTAAAATACCGTGTAATGCTCCCCCCTTGAAAATAACCTCAAGGTATTACAAGGTCCCGCTTGCTAAACCAACTTGAAGCTTTTACTAGAATACCGTGTAACGCTCCCACCTTGTAGATAACCTCAAGGTGTTACAAGGTCCCGCATGCTTAACCAACTTGCAGCTTTTACTAGAATACCGTGTAACGCTCCCGCCTTGAAAATAAACTCAAGGTGTTACAAGGTCTCGAATGCATGACCAACTTGAAGCTTTAATAGGATACTGTGTAACGCTCCCCCCCTTGAAAATAATCTCAAGGTGCTACAAGGTTCCAAATGTTTAACCAACTTGAAGCTTTGATAGGATACCGTGTAACGCTCCCGCCTTGAAGATAAACTCAAGGTGTAACAAGGTCCTGAATGCTTAACCATCTTGAAGCTTTAATAGAATACCATGTAACGCTCCCGCCTTGAAGATAACCTCAAGGTGTTACAAGGTCCTGAATGCTTAACCAACTTGAGACAGGATAAACCCGTGAAAAGATCCCTTTAAGGTGCCAAGGGACAAATATTGTCCACCTTAAGGCATGGAAATTTGAAGATCCTTTTAAAGATAAATCCGTCGGAACTCTAGCTTAAGGTGCAAAGGGACAAATATGGTCCACCTTAAGGCATGGAAATTTACAGATCCTTTTAAAGATAAATCCGTCGGAACTCTAGCTTAAGGTGCAAATGGACAAGTTTGTCAACCATAAGGCATAGAAATTTAAAGATTCGTTGAAGGATAAATTCGCAATAAAGTTAGATTAAGGTGCAAAGGGACAAATATCGTCCACCTTAAGGCATGAAAAATTTAAAGATCCTTTTAAATATACACCAGTGAAAAGGTCAACTTAAGGTGCAAAGGGACAAATATTGTCCACCTTAAGGCATGTAAATTTAAAGATCCTTTTAAAGATAAATCTGTCGGAACTCTAGCTTAAGGTGCAAAGGGACAAATATTGTCTACCTTAAGGCATGAAAAATTTAAAGATCCTTTTAAATATACACCAGTGAAAAGGTCAACTTAAGGTGGAACGGGACAAATATTGTCCACCTTAAGACATGGAAATTTAAAGATCCTTTTAAAGATAAATCCGTCGGAACTCTAGCTTAAGGTGCAAAGGGACAAGTTTGTCCACCTTAAGGCATAGAAATTTAAAGATTCGTTGAAGGATAAATTCGCAACAAAGCTAGATTAAGGTGCAAAGGGACAAATACCGTCCACCTTAAGGAATGAAAAATTTAAAGATCCTTTTAAATATACACCAATGAAAAGGTCAACTGTAGGTGCAAAGGGACAAATATTGTCCACCTTAAGGCATGGAAATTTAAAAATCCTTTTAAAGATAAATCCGTGGGAACTCTAGCTTAAGGTGCAAAGGGACAAATACTGTCTACCTTAAGGCATGAAAAATTTAAAGATCCTTTTAAATATACACCAGTGAAAAGGTCAAATTAAGGTGCTAAGGGAAAAATATTGTCCACCTTAAGGCATGGAAATTTAAAGATCCTTTTAAAGATAAATCCGTCGGAACTCTAGCTTAAGGTGCAAAGGGACAAGTTTGTCCACCTTAAGGCATAGAAATTTAAAGATTCGTTGAAGGATAAGCTCGCAACAAAGCTAGATTAAGGTGCAAAGGGACAAATATCGTCCACCTTAAGGCATGAAAAATTTAAAGATCCTTTTAAATATACACCAGTGAAAAGGTCAACTTAAGGTGCAAAGGGACAAATATTGTCCACCTTAAGGCATGGAAATTTAAAGATCCTTTTAAAGATAAATCCGTCGGAACTCTAGCTTAAGGTGCAAAGGGACAAGTTTGTCCACCTTAAGGCATAGAAATTTAAAGATCTGTTGAAGGATAAGCTCGCAACAAAGTTAGATTAAGGTGCAAAGGGACAAGTTTGTCCACCTTAAAACATAGAAATTCAATGATCTATTGAGGGATAATCCGCAACAAAGCTAGCTTAAGGTGCAAAGGGACAAATCTCGCGCACCTTTAGGCATGGAATTCAATTACATACGCATTTGGAGACTTCTACTTATATACTTGAAGTCTTACCTTCATACTTAGAGTATTTGAATACTTCAACCTGTATACTTAGAGAATTTGGATACTTCAAATAATAAACTCGAAGAATATAAAGACTCCAATTTTCATACTTGATCTAATTTAAAGACTTCCACCGTACTAATAAGAGATTCATATTTTGTAAGGGTTTGCCCCTTCCATAGACCCATCAATACTTCGTGCAAGTCTTAAGTTTGATGAGACAAAAGATAAAAATAAAATATATATCGCTTTGACTTTCATGCAATAGATCAAGTGGGAACATTTTTTTGGACACTCATGCAACTGAACTTAGAATATGGTTCTAAGCGCCTACGTACCTCAATAAAGAGGATCAAGTCACAACGTAGTTCTGGGGATTTGAGTGATTATTCTTTTTTTTTTTTTTTTTCTTTTTTTTATGGTGGTGCCTTACACAGTTTATACTCTTGCGGGCCAGGAGTAACATGCAGTTTAGGCTCGTACTTTAAGGAGCATCATCTTCCTTCAAGGATAGTATCTCTTTAGAAATTTGGCATTAATAGGACCGATCCTTAAGCCATCAGCATCAACAAGCTTGTAAGCACCATTTGAATATGCTTCTTGTACGACATATGGTCCATCCCACTTTGAGGTAAATTTGCCCCCAGACTTGTGCGAAGTAATGATTGGTCTTCTTACCGCGAGAACTTGATCTCCAACTTGAAAGCACCTCAAGCGAACCTTCTTATTAAAAGCACGAGATAGACGAGCTTGATAACATTCAAGGTTTTGTTGGGCTTCTAACCTCTTTTCATCAAGTGCTTCTAACTCAGCAAGACGCAATCGAGCATTTTCTTCCTCAGTGAGCCCTTCTTGAATAGCAAGTCTTAAGGAGGGTATTTGACGCTCGAGTGGCAGGACTGCTTCAACTCCAAAAGCAAGTGAATATGGTGTTGCTTGAGTTGGTGTGCGATATGTTGTCCTATATGCCCACAAAGCTTCTTCCATCCTTTCATGCCAATCCCGTTTGGATTTGGAGACAACTTTCTTGAGCAGGTTGCATAGAGTCTTATTGAATGCTTCAGCAAGACCATTAGCGGCAGCATGGTACATAGAAGATTTACGCTGCTTAAAGTCAAAAAGATCACAAATCTTGTTCATTAACTTGTTATCAAATGGTTTGCCATTGTCTGTTATTATATAGCGAGGGATGCCAAAGCGATAGATAATATTTACTCGGATAAAATTTGCAACATTCTCTTTCTTCACCTCTTTAAGAGCGACAGCTTCAGCCCATTTTGAAAAGTAATCAGTTGCAGCCAAGATGTACAAGTGTCCACCAGAAGACTTTGGTAATGGTCCTACAATATCCAGTCCCCAAGCGTCAAATGGCCAAGATGCGATGGTTGGGTGCAATACTTCGGGTGGCTGATGAATGAAATTCGCATGAAATTGACAAGCATCACATTTTCTAGCATAATATAAGCAATCTTTCACCATGGTTGGCCAGTAATACCCCATCCTCTTTATGTGAAAATGAAGTTTTGGTCCAGATTGATGTGATCCACATACTCCTGAGTGTGCTTCTTGCAGAGCTTGAATCGCTTCTTCCTCTCCCAAACATCGTAATAACATACCCTCAAATGATCTTCTATATAATGTATCCTTGTAGTAAAGGAAACGAGGTGCACGACGACGTATGTCAGTCCTTCTTCTTGGATTTTCTGGAAGTATCCCATAACATAGGTAGTCAATGATGGGTTGTCTCCAATCTTCCTTCGCAGCTTCAACAATGGCGACGATATGATCAAGCTTATTTTCAATATATTCTTCCTCATTTGACGGTGGTACTATCCATTTTTGACAGACAGTTACTTGCGTTTGATCAGGAAGGGTTAGCGTTGAAGCTAGAGTAGCCAATGCATCAGCTTTCTTATTCTCTGTTCGACGCACATGTTGAAGGGTTACATCCCCAAGCCATCTTATCAACTTTTGAGCATAATCATGATAAGGTCGCAATTCAGGCTTTTTTACCTCATAACTTCCTAAGAGTTGATTAATCACCAATTGAGAGTCACCAAAGACCTGTAAATGTAATTGTTTCATGTCAACGGCCATTTCAAGTCCAAGTAACAGTGCTTCATATTCAGCGACATTATTGGAGCAACATTGCTTTAGAGTAAAAGAGAATGGTAGAATCTCTTCTTGTGAAGTGATGAACACCACGCCAGCACCAGCTCCGCCGCGATGTGCAGCCCCGTCAAAGTATATTTTCCAAGGAGGTTGAACTTCAATTAACATCGCATCTTCATCAGGAAACTCATCAATTAACTCCCAATCATTTGGTATAGGATGGTCTGCTAAGAAATCCACTAGTGCTTGTCCCTTCACGGATTTTTGAGGGATGTACACAATCTCAAATTGATGGAATTGGAGGTACCATCTTGCTAGTCGGTCACTAAGGACAGGTTTTGACATAACAAACTTGATGAGATTTGCTCTAGAAATAAGGCGGACAACATGAGCTTGAAAATAATGCTTCATCTTTTAATTGAGAAGACCAATGCCAAGCATAACTTTTCAATTGGCGAATAATTTAGCTCATTTGGCGTCATCGTGCTACTTAAGTAATAAAGAGCATTTTCTTTGCCTTCACTATTCTCTTGAGCTAACAGGGCTCCTACAGACCTTTCTTGTGCTGCAATGTAGAGTATCAACGGTTTTCCAGGTATAGGGGCTGCCAAAAATGGAGGTTTCACTAGATACGATTTGATACTTTTAAAGGCTTCGCTACATGTTTTGTCCCAATTAGAAGGAACACCTTTCTTCATGAGATGATTCAATGGTTGACATCTCCCTGCTAGATTGAGATGAACCTTCTCAAGTAGGCTAACTTTCCTTGGAGACTTTTTAACTCATGAACATATCGAGGTTCACGCATCTTTGATATTGCATCGACTTTGGCTTGATCAATTTCAATTCCTCGATGTCTCACAATAAATCCAAGGAACTTGCCGGAAGTAACTCCGAAGGCACATTTCAATGGATTCATCCTTAGTTGATATCTTTGGAGTAACTCAAACACCATCCTTAAGTCTTTCAAATGATCACCCCTCTTCCTCGACTTTACTACCAAATCATCAACATAACATTCAACATTTTTATGAAGCAAGTCGTCGAAGATATTTTGCATAGCCCTTTGATATGTGGCGCCAGCATTCTTCAAACCAAATGGCATCACTTTGTAGCAATAAATACCTTTTGGAGTGCGAAATGCAGTGAGTTCTTTATCTTTTGCTGGCATGCGGATTTTATTATATCCAGAAGAACCATCCATGAATGACATTGACTCATAACCAGTGGTGGCATCAATCATCAACTCTGGAATGGGAAGAGGAAACTCATCTTTAGGGCATGCATATTGAGATCTCTAAAGTCAACGCAAACTCGAATTTGACCATTCTTCTTCCTCACAGGAACAATAATTGAAATCCATGTAGGATATTTGACCTCACAAATAAATCCCGCCTCAATGAGTTTCTTAACTTCATTTTCTATCAACGGAATCAAGTCTGGTCTAAAACGTCTTTGAGCTTGTTTAACAGGACGAGAACCATTTTTGACTGCCAATTGATGGACCGCTACTCTAGGATTCAATCCAGGCATTTCTTTATAACTACAAGAGAAGAAATCTCTATATTCTTTGAGTATATTCATGTAAGCAACTTCTTCATCAATTTCTAGAAACGCACTCAAGTAAGTTGGCTTCGGGTTTTCATCAGTGCCAAGGTTAACTTCCTTCAAAGGATCTATTGTGATCTTTACTCCTTCTTCAAGTTCTGGTGGAGCATCTTTAGCATCTTCCTCTTCCACATGATCATTGTCATTGACCGATATATGACAACACGAGGAAATATCTTCTACCTCTTCCTCAATCTTCTTTTGAGGCAAAGAATCATACTTATTTTGGATTGTAACATGATTTGAGAAACCTACACTTTCTTCATCTTCCTCGCGCTCTTTGGTGTAAAACACAGTATGAACCTTTGCCTTGAGTTCCTCTTTACAGGAAACCACAAGTTCCACTCGTCGCCTCATCCTAGAAGGAATCGAAAATCTAAAATCCTTTCGAATCAAATGTGAAGTAGGCCTTGTAACTTTTAAATAACTTTTCAGGTTCTTGTTATTCCTCTTCAGAGGACCTAACCTCTCAAACACAGAAATTTTTATTGTCACTTCACCAAGTCGATCAAAGACGAAAGGCCTTTTATTGGGAGCAGTGACGTCATCTTCAAAAGTTATATGATTATTACTGGCCCTTCTTATGGAAATGCAAATTGGCAGCGGTTGGCTATAACCTAGGCCTTCACGCGCTTTCCTAGTTGTATCTTCTGATAGGAGTTTCCCTAGCACTGATGGCTTGCTAGGGTTGTATCCTGCCTTCACAAATTACTTGTAGGCATTGGGATCAAAACCTTCTCTTGTGCGTTTTGTAGGGAGAGCCATATCTAGCACTTGATCTTGAGCGAATGACTTTTCTGGAAACTTAGAAGACATGTTTATTGCATCAATCCGTATGATAGGAAGAGTTAGCCCTCTTAATGCATTTTCTTCAAGGTTAGGTGGTTGATCTTTTTTTTTCTTCTCTATTGGAACATAGCAAAGCCTAGATTCTGCTTCTTCTTTAAAGACAGGATCTTCCCTTCATTAAGAATGGGACAAGAGTCTTTAGTGTCAATTTTCACCTTTTCGATAGCTGCATCAATTCTTTTACTTACGATATTATCAATCTTGATTGATTTGACGTCATTGGATTTGACCCCTTTAACAACATAACTTCTCATATAGAATTTCGCATCCGCAAAGTGTGTCTTCACTTCGGTGAAAGGATTATCATCTGCAACTATCTTTCTTTCAATTCCACCTTCAAGATATTTCAAACATTTATAGTAAGAAGATGAGACAATTCTATTCTCATGTACCCAAGGCCTGCCAAGTAATATGTTGTATGATGTCTTTGCGTCAATCACATGCATTCATGTGCCTTATCGCAAATCCCCCATGTGGATCTCTAATTTAATAGAGCCTATGGACCTCTGCCCACCTTGATTAAATACTTGTATCAACAGACGACTTTCACTAAGTTCCCCAGTCGTGATGCCAAGTTCCTTCAATGTGTGGANTTTTACAGTAGGAGGCACCTTCATTGTTTGTTCTTTATCCACATTGAAACATGATGCCTCAACATTGCCTTGAGTAGACTTTGTGTCGAACGAGCTTGGCAAGAATTCCCCTAGAGTCACAAGACGTTGAGGTTTTTGGTAGTGATGCACTTCAACCTTTGCCCTTTTGGGGAGCTTGATTGATTTTTTCTTCTGTGATTTCTTCATCATTTTTTCTCTAACCGGTTGCTCGGATAATTCTTTTCGTAAGCTTGACTTGTTGCGTCTTCGCCTAGTTACAAGAATCCAACCCTCCTCACCATCTATGTCAACATCCTGTTCTATTGTCTCTTCTTCATGCTTTTCAGAGATATATATTTGGACCGGATCCAGTGACCCAAACGTGATAGAGGTCTGGTTAGAACTAGCCTTCTCATCATCAAGGATAATTTTATTTTCGTTAGCCAATCGCATCACTCTATCCTTAAAGACAAAGCATTTTTCAAGAGGATGACTCACAAGTCTGTGATACTTGCAATAATTTGGGTCATCAGGTTTTCCAGCTTCATCGGGTCGCTTCATTTCTGGAAAGTCAACGAGCTTTAACTCAAGAAATTCATCAAAAATTTGAGAAACGTCAGAATCCATGAAGGGATACTTTTTTCCTTGCATCTCCCTTAGCGTCCACTTTTGATTTGAACGTGCTTGGAAAGTCGTTCTCACATTTTGTTTTACGCCCTCATTCGTGGTGAACTTTGTGGGTGACACATTTACACTCATGGATTCTTTGTTGTCATTTCTGGCCAGAAACTTGCTCCATCTTTTGGGTTCCTGCTTGTCCCTTCATTTGCGAGGATCATGGACAATAGTCATATCATTTTCGGCAGATGACATGCTCAGCTCCATATCATGAGCGCGAGTAGCTAAATCCTCGAAAGATTTTGGTTTTATTCCTTGCAAGATGTAAAGAAGCTCCCAGTGCATTTCTTGAATACACATTTCAATTGCAGAAGCTTCACTGAGCCTATCCTTGCAATTTAGGCTCGCGTTCCTCCATCGATTTATGAAATCTATGACCGGTTCATCCTTTCTTTGGTGAGTATTCATGAGTTCTACCATGCTCACCGTGCGCCTTGTGCCATAGAAGCGATTGAGAAACTCATGTTCTAGTTGCTCCCAACTATCAATAGAGTTAGGTTCGAGATCCGTGTACCAATCAAAGGCATTTCCTTTTAGAGAGCGGACAAACTGTTTGACAAGATAGTCTCCATATGTTCCAGCATTATTACATGTCTCCACGATGTGCGTGACATGTTGTTTCGCATTTCCTTTTCCCTCAAATTGTTGAAATTTGGGAGGTTGATAACCAGCAGTCATTTTAAAGTTATCAATCCTAGCAGTGTATGGCTTAGCATACATATGAGAAGACTTGGTGGAGACTTCATACTTATCTTTGATAGTGCCTTCAATAAACTCCTTCAAGCGATCAAGTCGGATCATTCCTTCAGAAGAAACTGGCATCTCTTTAACAAACGGGGCTTTCTTAGAAGGATCTTCGATTTCTTGAACTTCAATGCCCTTTCCAGGTGCATGGCTCGCATCTCCATCTAAAAGTCCTTCTATCATGTCCATCAACTTGTCGATTCGAGATTCTTGGTGTTGTACATGCTTTGTCAATCCTTCAACCAACTTCGTCAGATTTGCGAGTTGTTCCTCAGGAGAGGAAGCTACAGTCACCATCGTTTGCATAATCATCAGAGATGCAGGTGAGTAACATGGATTGTCGCGTAAGTTAATTTTCAGTGGACTCACGTTACGCGATATACATGGAGATGATTCACAAGTTGAATCACAGTTCTCCCTTGTGGTAGAGTTCTTGGAACCAGATTGCTCAAGTAGAGCCAATGTCTTCTTGATCTTTTCAGCAACACTACTTCCTCCTTCTAGAGAATTTGTGGAGGAACTTGCTCCTTTTGGAGTCGAAGACCCAAAAACAGGGGTTGATGCAGACGACACTTGAAGCATTTGTTGCCCTAGTGTAGCAGCCTTGCTTCTTGTAACAGCTCCAAAACTTCCAAAGGTAACACCAAGGATGTCTTCAACTTCGGTAGAGAACTTGGAGCTAGTGACCTTAGAGGCGGTTGATCGAGAGTTGTTGTTCATGTTGTTCATGGAAGTCATCTTGATATTTTTGACGTTTGAAAAGTGAGAGGTAGAGATTGTCCCACTGGGCGTGCCAATTTGTTTGCAACAAATTTTAAACATATGGAAAATAAATAAACCATACAAATAAAATATGAAGAAACATAAATTTTATTGATTAAGATAGCGGGTACAATTCTGTTGATCCCTTGATTCTACTCTCCTAGGGTTTATCCATGATTCGAGGGCCGTTAGTGGCGTATTTCTCGAACTAGGATGATTTAGATTTGACCTCTCCATATGAACAATCCATCAATTTGTGGAGTATTCGAGATCTTGATCTCTTTATGGTTTTTTCGAGATGCCTTTTAAGGGAATTTAGTACCCTTTATATAAGCATAAACTAGGGTTTAGGGTTGAGTAGCATCCAAGAATCCTAATCTGAATTGAACACAATTTGTAGAGTCCCAAATCGAATTGAACGCATCTTCTAGAGTTCAACAAATTTTCAATGTCTACAATAAGAAAGTAATAAAATAAGAAGAGTAATATATATTTCTTTAAATAAAGAGGAACCAAAATCAGAAAAATATTTAAAATGCTCATTACCAAAAATAAATAAGTAATAATAAAGTTAGGAAGACAATATTCTTTTACCTTAAATAATGAATAGCCAAACAAAATTCTTTTAACATATATAAAGAAGAAAGGAATCAGATTAGGAAGAGTAATATTATTTTCCTTAAGCCAAAATTAGAATTATTTTTTAAAATTATTTTTTACCAAATATGAACAAGTAATAAATCAGCCTTTACTTTATATATATTTTTACCAAATATAAATAAATAAGAGAGTATTTTTTCCTTAAATAGAGAACTGAATCAGTAAATAATTCCGCAATTACCAAATGAAGCTAGTAATAGATTTTTCAATTTTTTAATTAAGGTGAAGATAAACCAACCAATAAGAGTTAATAAAGCAATCACAGAATCTATTTACCTTAAATAGGGAGGAAGGATCATATAAGAGCAACATTACTAAATTATGTGGATTGACCAATTAGGGAAGGAACTGATTTCACACAATCAAGAAATAATAAAATGTCATTCACACAAATAAAAAAACTTAAAGGAAGGATATCAAAGGCGGAGACAATATTCAAATAATATTGTATAATAAACTGCCACAATCAAATGAATAAGAAGACGGACAAGGCGATAACCAGTTCAACATGAGTCATTGGAGAAAAGTCCGACAAATTAATTGATTATTATCAAATAAATAATTTAAGCAAATATTAAGACGTTAATCACGAGATGATTATCATCGGAGTCGCAACAAATTGAATGGGAACAGATTATGACCCAATTAAGACAACTAAATTAGAAGTCGAAAAACGCAAACATTTTCAAGTATGACATAGTGATGAGGAAGGAAGAGGAAGAAGAATAATTTAAAATTTTATGTTTTGGGTCTTTTGGTGTTAAAGGGAGATAGGAAAAGTTGATCTCAACCGTTGATCTAATTTGAAATGTAGGGCTTGGATTAGATCTAGGAATTATTTTTTAAGATGGATGGATGAGATTAAAAGATGAAAAATTAAAATCAAATTGGTTGGGGGATTGGAATGGCTAAAATTGCAATTAAATTGGCTAGAATTTAAATGAAAGAGTGGCTATGATTGTAATAAAATTTTAATTGGAGTGGCTAGAACTGGAAGAAATTAAAGAATAGGCTAGACTTTAAATAATCTTAAGGAAAGTGTAGGAATTACTATTTAATTAAAATATTACATATATTAAAATATTTTTTTATAATTGAAAATCATTTAGATTTTAAAACATTTGAAATTCATTAATAATTTAGAAATATTTTAATAATATTTACGATAGTTTTATTGAGTAAACTTACTAGAATATATAATTTTTCAAGTAAAATTGACTAAATTCTAAACTTTAACTAAATTTTAAAATGCGTATTTAATCGAATAGTATTCCTAAAAATGGTTAAAGGTCGGTCAAAATTGGTTGTCAACAAATACGATATTGATATTTTTTATCGGAACGCGATTAGTTTCTTGACATGTATTATTAGTTTTATCCCAGAATTGTTGGTGCCCTTTAAAATATCCAATAAGTTAACTAAATTAACTTAAATACATTATCGATCTTCCACATGGCATAGAAAGTTATTTTAAACTCTTGTATGACCATGCGTCTCTTAAAATCAATTTGAGAGATGTGTTGAAAACACCCATCAACTTGATAAGAATTGTTAGTTTCTTCCTAGAACAATTGATAGTATTAACAACACATGCCTCTACTTAATTAACTGAACTTTAATATACCCCAATCTTGAAAGATGGGATAAATAAGCACGACACCCATCACACCTTTTTCATATAATATTTCACCCGAAATAATATATCTACACTAAGATCCAAAAGTTTTAAGAAGACAATCATGTTATCGTAGTTCTTATAGTAAATATTAATTATTATTAATATAAATAGTTGGAGCAGGTGTAAGTAAAAATTTTGTCATAAATTAGATAAGGTAAAAATATTGAACTAATTCTTGGCCCCTTAAGACTGAAGACTGTAACAACACTCCTTCAATTACTTTTTACATAATTGAACGGTGAGACCCATAAGCTATAGTACTAAAATCAAAATGAATTATAGGCCCAATCCAACAACAGATAGGGCTAAAGAAAGACAATATAAAAGTAGCTAAAAAGACACCAAAACCTAAAAACGCAGTCAAACTGGAAAGGAAAAGTATCATCTTCACAATGTTTTCATATCGATTTCGCCGCCGTGGCTTGATATTTGATCAGTCCCCTACCATAATTGTGAAATCTCAACTTTTCCTATCTCATATCAACATAAGCTTCATTTGTGAAGCTCCACTTCATATGAACTTCCAGATCACGTCGACTGTGACATTTTGTCGGCATCTTCTTAAATCTACTTGTAAAGCTGTGAGATGCTAGAAAGAAAAGCTTCTGATGAGGTAGGTTTACTTTCTTCATCCAAACTTATATTAAGGCCAAGGGATATATTTATAGAAATAAATATATTCTGAGCTCTGTTATCTTGTATAAATTGCACATTATTAAACGATTTCACAGATCCTTGCATATTACTCGCAGACTAGTAGTGAAAAGAAATTTCCATCTTATCATGTTGTTATGTTATTATTTTAATAACTATGTGTGAATCATAAATCATTTTCTCGAGTCTAATATTTAATGGGTTGAATTACATAATTTCCATTCAAATCTTAGATCTTTGAATTGAAAAATTAACTCAATTTTTCTTATATTAATTATGTGATTTATAGGACAGACAAACCTTTTAGAGAGATGGAGAGAGCAATGGGATCACATATCAAATACACTACTAACAACCTTCAAATCCTGATTTCGTACTTTTTTTAAAATCTTTATGCTCCCACCAGGTACGTGATACTGCTAACCAACAAAAATATAGCTTCAGAAATCAAAAGTTTTTTACTACTTTATCTTATTTGTGATCTCCTCCAGGCTTTTTATCGACACTTGTATATCTAATTGTTATTTGGTACTTGTGAACTATGAAAATTTAATTAGAATTCGTAGAGTCTATCTGCTTGATTCTTATGTGTAGAGTGTTATATTTTTTTGAACTTATTATATTTTTGGCTACTATTGGGATTTCTGTCCCAATTTGTCATAATACAAAGGAATTTCATGCGACATCTCAAAATTCTGAAAACACGATGCCAAATTTAAAAAATTGAGCACACAACAAAGATGACATATTTTATATTGATCAGGCTAATGTCAACCTACCATGTCGGTAAGCATTCCACTATGGCCTCGCCACTATAGGGCCTCCACGACAATTATAGTGGACTGTGTGAAATCATACAACTATTAATGTGATTAACTTTATTTTCCTCGTCATCTGGAAGAACAAAAAAGATATGGACTTCTTCAAAAACCCCTATGTAGGCACCCCGGGCATGAGAGCAATAGAGGGGAGAGATTACAACAAGAGAGGTGAAAACCAAGGAATTCCAATCCTTGTTCGTCACATTTTTCTCTCTTGGAGCAAAAATCTCATAGTAATGGTTCAATAATAGATGCTTGGCGCCTAGGTAGACTATTTTTTTTGTTTAAGATAAGAAGTTAAGCCTATATTTACCTACATCATATATTGTGTATGTTCAGTGTTCGCATGCATAGGATTTTGTGCTTTGAGTTGGACGGTTAGGCTTGTGACTATGGTGGTTAGGTCAATAATGACAATTGTGAATTTGAGGTTGTTGTATGTGATTGTGTGTTGTCTTGGGAAGGTAAGTTATGGGTGAAGAGTGTAGGATGATTAGGGAGTGCTTAGAAGGTTTCCTTTAGTAGGTGATAATTATCCGTTTTCCAAGTTATGTCTGTATGTATATGTATAATATCACTTGCGCAATGCATGTAACAGAAAACATAAGAAAGAATGTAAAATGACATTATGTTGATAATCCTATGCAATGACTCAATTGACTTTACTTGTGGTTTCAATTGTTATGAGTAATCTCCTACTGTGAACCAGTGATAACCATCTTCGATCATTGGGAGAATAGTAGTGGTTGGTAAAGCACTTTAAAGACGGCAAAATTTCTCCCACATGACTTCTCTTCCACCATTGTATTTTATAACCATGTCATATGAATCTCCTTTAGATTGACATCATAGGCTGCACTAGAGACCTTTGGCACCCCAATGCTTCATTTATAGACCGGGCATCTAGGGGTATGTTCACTCCTATGCGGATACCTTACCCACGTGAGCTGAAAGAAAGGATGAGCCATCACAAAAGGAATCCAATTGAACTCCTAAAAATGGTTATAGGAAATACTAGTATGTTTGGTTGCTCCTCTCATCTTGAAAACCTGTCGTAACGGCCTAGAGAACTAGTAAATATTGTCCGCTTTGGGCTTAGGCTTGCACTAATTTAAAATGTATAAATAATTGGTAATGCATTCTTATTTCTCTATCCAATATCTCTCTTATATTTTGCTGATGTTGGACTTATAATCTTAAATTGAGGTGTCAAATGAACCACATCTATATGGACTGAACGTCATTGATGAGATCTTCCCCACCATATGGGATTCACCTACACTTAGCACTAAGGTTTCCCCATCTTATCAGTTGCATAAACACATGAGTGGATATACTACCATTAGTAACACCTCTACCCACTAGTGATATTGTCCAGTTTGTGATTAGACCCGAACGATTTTAACATGTGTCCCTTATTGATAAGGCATGATTACTTATAAAACCAAAGACTCTCTTATGTTTTGCCTATGTGGGACTTGTAATATTAAGGTGAGGTGTCACATACACCTCTATATAGACTTAGAAATCCTCACAGAGGTTTGCCTCACAGTATAGAATTTTCCTAGACTTAATATTTGGGCTTTTCGAGCCTTACCAAGATTTTCCTTAACTCAATCGAATTTTGACCCATATCAACAATAATAAACAAGAGTGGCTCTGATTTTTAAGTCGACACATGGTACCTACGACCACGGATGATCCCGGGATAACCCTTGACATATCAAATATAACATATACACTATGGTAAAATCGAAATATATGCTTAATAATTAATTCAATAAACTTTGTTATACTACATTACTAGTCTGAAAAAATCTTTATTACTTTATAATGAAAATATAAGTTTTCAAGGACATGGCTTTAAAATACCTAAATATAAAGACAACATAAAAAAGTTGACAGTCTTAAACAACAGAGTTTCCAAAGTAGAGATGCAACAACTCCTACTCATTGGATTAAATACATGAAAAATATCACTAAAACTAAAATTCAGGACCAAATCTCTTGACTCCTACTCGTTAAATTAAATTAAATAAATTCCAATTTTACTCTAATAGCTCATCAAATTAAATACTCCAGAAAATATCGCAAGAACTGAAATTTCAAATTTATCCTTCAGACACCTACTCATCAAATAGAATCAATTAAAGTTTAAAATTTATCCTCATGACTCTTACTCATCAAATTAAATAAAATATAATATTAGAAGAATTGACAGAAAGTTCTAATCATTGTGGGTCCTACTCATTAAGAAATTGAATGAGACTAGTAAAAACAGTGTAGAAGATAACATTTCAATTATCTAAGTGATGAAGAAGAACACAATTCCAAGATATTAATGGAGTTAAGATATCCCTCTCCTCATAAGGAGTCTGAGGTGTAATCATTCTCCTCTAAAGAGAGCTCAAAGAACATAGAGCATAAACCTGATACTGCAAAAGGAAGTGTTGATCTTCCTTCATATGTAGGGCCTTCTACCATGGTTGGGTAATAAACATCTGAATACATAAATCTAGATTTTTGCAATTTTAAAAAGGAAAAGTATGAGCACTGCTATAAGGTTGGGAAGGTATTGGCTTGCAATGATAACCTGGATGCCATTCCTAGATTCAATGCAATCATCAAGAAGATTTTGTCTCATGCATTTAAATTCCACATAACAAGGTTAGTTCTAGAGCCGCTAAATAGAGGTGAAACCAAATGACTATATGAGGGATTTCTATCTTCTTGTACTAGGTAAAGATTAGGGAACTTAGAAGACACTTAAGATCATCGTATGCTAACATATTTGGTATCTGCAATGAGTGGAAACAACTACTATGTAATAGAGATATTAACATTGGAAGGAAAAACATGGGACCTTGTTGAATACATGTATATGAACTAGCGTCCTAATCTCATGATAGATAAAAAGTTCAACTATGAGTTTGTTGAGGTCTTGTCAGACAATGTTCATGCTATTGGTGGTCATGTTGCATACTTGGATAAAGTAAAAGTTTTTACTTGTCTTTTTCATCGAGAAGGAGATCCATTTCTAGTTCCTGCAAACGATATGTTTTGATGTTACAATTCATATATGAGAAAAGAGATATGATGAAGGGTCTAGTTTAAAGGATCCTTCAGGAAAATCATTCCTCTCCATTCATGTCATCTTCATAGAGAGAATTTTGTGAGAGAATCTAAGCATATGCTTTGCCGGAACTAAAAATGGATCTCCTACTCGATGCAAAAGGCAAGTAGAGCTTTTTGCTTTATCCAAGTATTCAGCATGCACATCATTGCACCAACATAGTATGACAAGATCTCAACAAACTCGTAATTGAAATTATTATTGCTCCCAAGATGAGGACACCAGTTCACATCCCAATCTTTAAGGAGGTCCCATGGTTTTCCTTCCGTTGGAAATATCTTTATTTTTTTGTATATGTTTCTATTTATATCAAATACCAAATGTGCGAACATAGGATGATCTTCAATGTCGTCAGAGTTTTCTAGTTTTACCTAGCACAAGAAGCTTGAAAAACCTCAGACAGCCAATTAGAATAATACTTGTTAAGCGGTTCTTGCTCAAACCATGTTATGAGAAATTTAAATGCAGGAGAAAAAATCTTCCTGATGACTGCATAAAATTTAGGCATGGCATCCACGATATCAAAGACAACCCATACTTTCCCAACCATAAAGTAGGACTCGTCTTTATATTGTAAAAATCTCTAAATATTGATTTACATATCTTATTATTTTCGACTCAGTCATAGTAGAAATCCCTACATCTGAAGGAAGATCAACACTTCCTAGTCTCATCTTCATCATATGTTTTTGCAGGCTCTCCTCATAGGAGAAATGCTGCACCTCAGACTCCTTAGTTGCAGAGGGATATCAAACCACCTTAAATTTCTTAGAAGCATCTTGTTCTTCATCACTTAGATATTTGACACGTTGTCGACATCACATACATCTAGGATGGTGTTTCTCATTGAGAAATTTAAAATTTGCCCATGATAAGCACCAACTTCACAATTTTCACTAGATTCTATTGTTGTCTTCACAACTGTCCCAACCCGAGCCTACACCCTGGACACGGATGGTACTTAGAAGCATTATTGTTCCCCAAAAGAACCCTTATCATGGATAACTACAAGAAGAACACTAACTTGAACATACATAAACATCAAATTGAAAGAAACATTAAAAAACAACTTACTAAATCCTAAAACATTGCTGAATATATCGAATATCCAAAAATTGTCTATCTATGAAACATCTACTATACAAATATGGGTGTTGGGAAAATACCCATGAGTCCTTAAAAGAACTAATACTTACTACTCATAAACTGGAAGACTCCAAAAGCAAAGAGGTCTTACTCAAAAGCTTGCGAGCAGATAAATTGATCTCAACAGACTCTTGTTAAGGATCCTAAGAATCTATATCTACATCAATAAAAGATACATGTGAAAGACATGCATATATTGAATGTACGACTATGTAATATAGTCGAATAACAAATAACTATATGGAATGACTGGAATAGATAAAAATGTACTCAAGCTGAATATAAAGAAATAAAAGAGTTAAATCATTTCAAGTTTATAAAATACTTTCTCATTTATGAAATCATCATAATAAGTGATATATCAAATTTAACTTTAACTCTTGAGGATATTCTCTAACCGACAACCATCACTGAATTTGTAATAAAATATTTGCTTTAAAAGAATCTCAAAATTTATTACTTAAAATAGAGTTTATGTTGAAATATATACATGAACTACATAACTCAAGGATCTCAATAAAAATATAGAAAACTCAATACTATGAATTCAAGAATTTAGAACTCAAGAACATAGAACTCAATGTTACTATTCATCTCAATAATAATAAATTCATAAGGTTTATGTTGAAGTATAGACATGAACAAATTCAACTCAAGTTCTCAATGCATAACATATAGCAATTCAAAGATTAGGAATAGAATTTTAAAAATGTTCTGGAACTCAATAACTCAATCAACTCATCTCATGAACACTGAAATTTAGGGATCGAATCCTAGACTATTATTTTACTGATTTAAAAGTATATGTAGGGTGTAGGGTGTGAGGAAAAACTTGTCTAGCACTATTATAGCCTTACATACCTGAAAAATGAAGGTTCTTGAAGAATCTTTAAGAGATTCGAAGAAGAACTTGATTTGAAGTCTTGAGATTTTTTGAATTAATTTCTTGAAACTCTATGACCAAGAATTATGATTTTCATTATTGATTCATAATTATAATGGAGGAATTGAGTTGGAAATAATGGAATCAATGGAGGAATTTCCATTATAGATCCTTTGTAGAAGTGATTTGACTTTTAAATTTGGACCTTCATGTTTTTGTCAAACTTCTTGAATTGATAGTAAAATAATTATTTATAAGTCAAATATATTTTTAACTCATTTTAACTTTATGTTGTGACATGGCGTATTTGATTTAGCTCCTGAAATATCAACAAATTGTGATTTTAATTCATATAATATTTTAGTAAGCACCTTCAATATTTAATTAAATGAAATACTCGTTTGTGATATTTTGCATGCGAAGATTTAACAAATTTTAAGCTTATTAATTATTAAATCATTTAATTTTTTATGTACTAGATTGAATTTTTTTATTGAGAATCAATACATAAGAATAATGTAATCTCTAAAAATAGTCGAGATGTAAAATACTTAAAATATAAAACGATTAAGAAAATATCACAATAATTAATATTTTAAATTTAGCTCGTTCATACTAATCAACTATAATTAAATAAAATTTAAATTCAAACTTGTGGCTCCTACTCATATTAAGTTATATGAAAGTCTAAAATTACTCTTTTGAATCCTACTTATCAAATTAAATGCTTAAGATAATATCACAAGAGCTATAATTCAAAATTTACCCTCTTAGGTCCTTACTCCTACTCATCAAATTGAATAATTTAGGAAGTATCACAAAAACTAAAATTTAAAATCTACCCTCTTGATTCCTTCTCATTAAGTTAAATTAAATTAACTAACAAATTTACTCCCATAGGTCACTAAACTAAATGCATAAAAATATCATAAGAACTTAAATTCAAAATTTTTCCTTCTGATTCCTACAAATAAAATTAAATCAAATAAGACTTAAAATTTATCCTCATGAATCCTACTCATCAAATTACAGAAAATAAAACGTTGTAAAGAATGGTAGAAACTATTAATCTTTCCTAGATCCTACTGATAAACACTCAATTACACCTCATCCAATTCCAAGTGAGATGATTGTGAACCCGCAGGGAGCAGTACAAGTTTGAGTTCAATTATGAAGTTACCATATAATCTAGTTGGTTAGAAGAACAAAAATTATCGAATTAAATTAGATAAATGAGTGAGTGACAAAAAATGTGAGATCGGGGTGGGGGGGGGGGGGGG
>NC_028645.1:12030201-12077938 GCF_001406875.1 Solanum pennellii | reverse complement strand
GGAGGGGGGGTTGTTTGTTAATTAGCAGCTAAAAAAATACGAAAACAAGGGAAATCAACAAGTTAAAGATGTATTCCTGGGATGTGATCTATTAAAGACTAAATTCTCTGTATGGGTAATTGAAAATTACAAAGATTGCTAAATCTCAGTAGGTAGGCTAGACTATATATAAAATAATATCTTTCTCTCGAACAACAACTACGATTCAATCGACGTTTGTCCAACCTCGGCAAGCTTAACAATATAAAATTCCAAAACCTTAATTTATCTACTCAGTCGAGCTAAATAGGTAGAATTGAGTTTAAGATTCACTCTATCAAGTTGAACCCACATAAACCCAATAACTACAATCATTAATTGAAAACAGTGGTTCTAAAACCTTTTTCTCAAGAAAGCAAAGAACTCTAAGATAGAATTGCATTTGCAACTTCAATTTATAGATTCATAAAAACCATCAATTAAATAAACTTTCATTAAGCATTTAAATTAGTAAAAAACAATACCCATAAGCTAATTAAGCCAATAATTTTATGATTACACCCCAATAATTGGGGTTTTAGCTACACACCATAAAAAAAGAGAAACAATTACCAACTATATAAGCCATGAGATGAGTAATTATTTTCGAGTTCTCCAATGCTTCAAATACAATTAAATAATAAACCCAATTTTTTCCCTCAACCAAGTCACAGAAGCTTAAAAGTTAACAAAGGAATCTCAAAAACTAAGAGAAAACTAATATTGTACAGACTTCCGGAATCCAAACTCTTTTTCTTTTAAAAATTCAAATTATAGTTTCCCAATTTTTGTCCTTCAAGTTCATTAGGCGAAGTAAGTTGATCTTGCCAAAAAGGTCGGGGATCCTGTCCATCACCAGTTTTCATAGGCTCTCACTCCTCAGGGGTTCTTTGACATTAGGCGGTTAAAGTTGATGCCACTGAGTAGGTCAACGATCTTCCAACTGCCCATTTCTATCGCCAAGTAGGTTCATCCTTAAGGCTGGCACACTAGAACATTGGGTGAGCTAAACAGTAACTCAACAGTTCGCCGAGCGGTATTGGCGACAACCAGGATTGCCTACCTTAAACATCTTAAGCTTGTTTTCTTCTTTATGCCGATAATTTCCTTGACTTTCTCCTTAGCTTTCATTGCTTTACATTAACACTTCACCACCAATTTATGTCACGGCCCAAGGATACCCCCTAGATGTACACGATGTATTCGAACTTGAAGGGGTCTCATACTGTCACGCCCCGAGTCTACACCCTAACATGTCTGTTACTCAATCACTATTGCCGACCTTGAGCGGACCCTTGGCCTGACCTACTTAACTCAACCGAATACTTAACTCAATCTAAAGCAAGAAACATTCTCATAAGGAGAACCTAAAATAAAATATCTTGGCCAAAATGGCACTTAGGTCTCACAATAGAGTATCTATAATGCAGATAAAGATAGACCCAAAACTAAAATGTCTGACTGTCTATTTGTCTATGTAACCTCTATAATACTAAGATGCAGGTTATGAAAATCCCCATAATATCCTATAAAAAACTTAAAAGAATGTAAATGTGTCCTCAAGAAGGCAAGAAAGCTCACCACTAACTTCGAGTGCTCAGTTGGATCAACGATGTGCTGGATGATGCTGATCCTGGTTACCTGCTTTTGCATCATGATACGATGTAGAAAAACTAAAATCAGTACATTGATTGTATGAGTATGGGAGTTTGAACGCTAACTCATGAATAACTTTATTAAATATAAAGTACTAAGACACATGCAATATAAAAAAACTTGTAAAACAATGTAAACACTTAGTTCGTTAAAATAAATTGTAATAACAAACTCAAATTTACTTATATATGAAGTAATATAGTTTATGTGGGAGATTCTCTAAGCGAAAACCACCATTATGAGTCTAAGTTGTGATACAACGTGTTGCCCATGCTGCTGAAACTTTTATATACTTTGCCATCACATCTCCTTAACTTAGTGGATCTACTAGCTTAACTTATGTGATCATCTAAAAAGTATGACCCTTTAATACCCATGATTGCTACATGATTTTCATGGAGACTTGAGTTAATATGAACTCTTATCCCCACATCGATGCGCAATACTACTCCCAAAATGTACTTTAGCTCATGCTTTTAAAAATAACTTTCTTTCTTTGGGTTGAGCTAATTTCTCAACAGGTCGCTTTAAAAGCATTTTTTGAATCAATGTTCCTTTTTCTTGATCAAAACTCTTTTTTGAAATCTTAGTTTCCTCTTAATAGAAATGTGAAAACACTTACAAACCTTTAGGGAATACTTAGTTCCGTTATAAGTTTTGTGAAATGAACTTAAATATTTACTCATTGCTTAACTTGAAACTTGAGTCTTAAATCAACTCTTACTGAATAGTTAGTTCCCTTATATTTTTGAAGGAAAGACTTCAACCTTTTTACTCTTTACTTTAACTTGAAACATGAGCCTTAAAACAAAGTTGAACAGTTTAGTAAACACTCTTAGAAAACTTTTATGAACATTGTTTTGGATTAGCTTCTTAACTTTAGACTTGACTCTTAACTTTTTTGACTTTGATCTTAACTCTACTTGAATTGGATTATGGATTAACGGTTATGATTCCTTCTTTTTGGTGATTTCTAGGTGTTTAGAAAACATTTTAACTAATTAGAATCACTTGAAGGAGTTAATATACCTTAGACGGACTTAAAAAGGCGAAATTACGACAACTGAGCAAAAAACACCGATTTGGGTGCATTTGGGGCAAGCTGCGCCAGACCAGTTTGTCTGAGGCATCTTTCAAGCACACAGTAGGTGCACCGCCCCAGGCATTCTGGCTTAGGTGAGGCACACCGCGCCTGTTGCTACCTAGATGCGCCTGAACATCTTTGTTCTCTCTCTTTATGATCCTAAAATGCCTAAACCTCCATAGTTCTCTTCCAAAACCCTTAGGATCATCAATAGATTCAGTACCCAATAGATCTAACTTGAAAAACAACTTGGAATTTATGAATCAACATCAATGGGTATTCAAACAACTCAACCAATAAGGATTCAACAAGATTCAACAAGAATTCACTTCTAATCATGTAAAAAGTTCCAAAACCATTGAATTGAAACAAGTTTTTGGTGTGGATAAATTAGCCCAACACGAAAGATCTCACATACCTTGATAGTGATCACTCCCGACGAATTCCACTCGCAAATCCCTGGCGTTCTTGTTGAATCCTTGACTTCTCTCCCTTTGCTTCTTCTCTTCTCTCTTCTCCTAGATCTAAACGTAAAGTTAAACTTTGTAATCTGACAAAAGCTATTTTTACCCAAAATAAATCCCTAAAATGAAATAAGAAATTAATTGGTGAAAACACAATTTTTCCCTTCCTTAAATCAGGATTCTGACCTTCCTCAATCCTACAACCCAACTTCCGATTGGCGTATCTCCTTATACAATATCGAGAAATGCAAAAACTCAGCAGCATTAGAAAGACCTCTCCAAGGGCTTTCCAACTTTATGAAGAAATACCTCTAACTCATCCTGATCTAGGAGCTATGGTTGTTTTAAAATGACCAAAACTCACTTCCTTAACTTAGAATTTTTTCCAGATTTTCCCTTTCTTACCAAAAGGGATTATTTTTGTTTATGATCTTATTCTTAGATACTTAGAGTTATGAGATATTTAAATGTCTCCCCCTTTGGAACATTCGTCCTCCAATGAGATTTCTTTCGTTAATCTAAGAATAATAACCTCAAGTTTTACTCTAAATAATCAAAAGCAAGTAACAACATGTTTACTCATTGTTTATTATTAAGAAGAAAATTAGTACTTTAATCTGCATCCTTTTTGGATTCAGAGAGATGTGGATATCTCTTGTTTATATCCTGTTCAGCTTCGCAAGTCTCTTCTTCAACAAATTGGTTCCTCCAAAGGACCTTGTCTGACGCAACCTCCTTTGTTTTTGACTTGCGAACTTGGCGATCTAAAATCTGAATCGAAATCTATTCATAGGATAGGATATCCTTAATTCCAACATTTTTAGTTGGTACAATCAATGAAGGATCACCCATGCACTTCTTAAACATGGATATATGAAATATCGGATGAACTACGCTAACTCTTGTGCTATTTCCAAATCATAAGCTAGATTCTCAATTCTCTTGGATATTCCATAAGGATCAATATGTGGGGGACTAAGTTTCCCCTTCTTACCAAACCTCATAACACCCTTCATGGGTGAAACTTTTATGAATACCTAATCATCCACTTCAAACTCCAACGGCTTTCCCCTAACATATGTGTAGGATTTTGACGACTCTGTGCCGTTTTAAATCTCTCTTGAATCACTTTTACCTTCTCCATGAACTAGATCTAGCCTTATCAAGCCTGTTTCACCAACTTCAAACCACCTAATAGGATATCTACATCTTCTCCCGTAAAGAGCTTTATATGGAGTCATTTGGATGCATGAATAGTAGTAGTTGTTGTAAGAGAATTCAATGAGAGGTAGGTAATTTTCCAAATTCCCCTTGAAATCAATCACACAAGCCCTCAACATATCTTCTGAGGTATGGATAGTGTGCTCTACTTTCCCATCTGTCTGTGGATTAAAATATGTGCTTAATTAAACTTTAAACCCAAACCTTTCTCGAAAGAGTTCAAGAACATAAATTGTGCACCTCTATCTTAAATGGTCAAAACTGTACTCCATGATATCTCAACTCCTCCTAGATGTATAACTTTGCATAATCCTATGCCGAATGAATGGTCTTTATAGAAAGAAATGGGATGATTTTGTCATTCTATTGAAAATCACCCAAATTGAATCACGTTGTCTGCGAGACCTTAGCAAGCCTGTGGTGAAGTCCATTTTAATCATCTCCATCTTCCATTCTGGAAGTTCTATATTCTGAGCCAACCCTCTAGGCCTCTGGTGTTCTACTACCACTTTTTGCCAATTCGGGCACTTGGCAACGAACTAAACAATGTTCTTCTTCATACCTTCCCACCAATTTACTTCTCTCAAATTCGCGGTACATCTTTGTGGAACTCGGGTGAATTGAATATCTGGATCTATGAGCTTTCTCCATAATCCTCTCTTGGAGTCCACCCACCCTTGTTAATACCAATCTACCTTGATAATTCAACACACCGTCTCCCCCTTGTTCAAAAGCCAAAACTCTTTGCTCACGAATATTCACCTTCTAATAAAGATAACTTAAAATAAAATGAATTTGCCAAAATGGCACTTAAGTCTCACAATAGAATATATGCTATGCAAATAAAAAGAGACTTAAAACTAAAATTTCTGACTGTCTATGAAACCTCTATAATACTAAGATGGATGTTGGGACAGACCCTACAACATCCTACAAAGAAAACTAAAAAGCATGTAAATGTGTCTTCAAGAATGCAAAGGAGGCTCACCACTTACTTTTAGTTCTCAGCTGGATCAACGAGGCACTAGATGATGCTGATTCTGGTCACCTACATTTTCATAATGATATAATGCATTCCAATAGGCATTAGTATATTGAATGTATGAGTATGCAAGTAAGAAACCTAACACAACTTAAGCTTGAAAAGAGTAAGAAAAACCACTTACCTTGGCACTGCTCAACTCATGAATAACATGACTAAATATAAAACAATAAGACACCTGCAATATAAAAAGCTTGTAAATCAATGTAAAAACTTAGTTCGTCAAAGAAAATGAAACAACAAACTCAATTTAACTTATTTATATAGTAATATAGTTTCTATGGGAGATTCTCTAACCGACAACCACCACTATGAGCCTAAGTGGTTATACAACCTATTACCAAGGCTGCCACAATTGTCCTATACTTTGCCATCGCATAGAACTTCTTAACTTAGTGGACCCACTAGCTTAATTGACTTGATCATCTAGAAAGTATGATCCGTTAATACCCATGATGACTACATGGTTTTCATGGAGACCTAAGTTATATGAACTCTCATCCCCACATCGGTGCTCAATACTACTCCCAAAATGTACTTTAGTTCATGCTTTTAAAAATAACTTTCTTTGTTTGGGTTGAAATAATTTCTCAACACTTAGCTTTAAAAATCTCTCTTGGAATCAATGTTCCCCTCTTCTTTTTCAAAAAAATCTTTTGGGAATCTTAGTTTCCGTTTAACTTAAAATTTGAAAACATTTATAAACTTTTAGGGAATACTTAGTTCCCTATAACTTTTTAGAAATGAACTCATCTATTAACTATTTGATTAACTTGAATCTCGAGTCTTAAATCAACTCTTAGGGAATATGTAGTTCCCTTATATTTCCTAAAGGAAAGACTTCAACCTTTTTACTGTTTACTTTCATTGAAAATTGGGACTTAAAGCGATGTTAAAACGTTCAATAAAGACTTTTAAAAACCACTAAACTCTTCGCTTTGGATTAGGTTTTTAACTTTAGACGTCATTCTTAACTTCTTTAACTTGGATTTTAACTCTCCTATAACTAGATTATGGATTCAAGGTTATGGTTCATGTTCTTTGGTTATTTCTAGGTGTTTAGAAATTATTTGAAGTAACTAGAATTACTAGAAGGTATTAGATACCTTAGAAGGGCGTAAAAAGGCTAAACTACAGAAATGGGTGAAAGACACCGATTTGGGCATGTTCGGGGTGCACCGCGCCAGATCTGTCGGTCTGAGGCACCCTTGTGGCACACTATAGGTGTGCTGCCCCATGTCTTCTGGCGCAGATGGGACGCGCTACGTCTGGTGATACCCATATGCATCTAAACGTCTTTCTTCTCTCGTTTTCTGATCCTAAATCACCTAATCCTCCATACTTCTATTCCCAAACCCTTAGGACCATCAATATCTTCAATACACACTAGATGAAACTTGAAAAAAAACTTGGAAATTATGAATCAACATGAATGGGCATCGAAAGGACTCAACCAATAGGGATGGTACAAAATTCATCAAGAATTCACTTCTAATCATGTAAAATATTCTGAAACCATTGAATTGAAACAAGTTTGCTGTGTAGATGAATTAACCCAAAACAAAAGATCTCACATACCTTGATAGGGATCACCCCAACGGATTCTACACGCAAATTCTTAGCATTCTTGGTTAATCCTTGACTTTTCTCCCATTCGTTCTCCTCTTCATTATTCTCCAAGCCCTAAGCGTAAGTTAAACTTTCTAATATGAAAAAGCTACTTTTACCCCAAATAAATCCCTAAAGTAAAATAAGAAATAAATTGGTTGAAGTACTAGTTTGCCCTTCCTTAAATCCGGATTGGTACCTTCCTCAATCTGATTGCCTAACTTCCGATAGCATATCTCCCTTAAATGATATCGAAAATGCACAAAATCAACGGCATTGGAAAAATATCTCCATGGGTTTCTAACCATATCGAGAAATACCTCTAACGCATCTTGAGCTAGGAGTTATGACCGTTTGAAAATGACAAAAACTCACTTCTTGAACTTAGAAAATTTTCTAGATTTTTCCCTTTCTTCCCAAAAATGATTATTTTTAGTTTTTTAGCTTATCACATAGCATAACAATAAACATAAAAAATGATGCAGAATTTAAAACTTTTACAATCAAAGTCTTCTCATTAATATCAAAAGTAAGAGTCTAGACATTATCTGAATGAGCCATCTTCTACAATAGAATTGCAATAGAAGTCATAACCCTTGACAATATATTCTCTAAAATAAATGTAAGATAAAATCTAAAATTGAATAAGTCTTGTGCTCTAACCATGAGGACTCACCGAGCGGGAAGAATAGTCAATCCAAACTCTACTCGAAAAGCAAAGTATACCTCAACGACCGGAACATGCATTAAAATCCTTAAAAAGTGCTCAAACAAGACATTTAGTTGAAATGATGCATTTTTAACTTAAATTATAAAAAAAACCAAATCTATACTAATGAAATGCAAAGGAAAGATCCCATAACCCAACCAAATGCCAAGTACCACTTTAATGTCACAAAAATCCTACATATATTACCTTGACCTCATCATTAGACAACATTCATAGATAAGGAAACATTCATATTCATAACTTATAATGAATGAAGTTATAATTAGCAAAAATTCATATCATACATGAAATTCACATATCATAGTAGCATAAGGAAACCATCCTATAACCCCTTTCCAAAGACTACTTAAGCAATGGATAAATAAAGTTCCATATACCCCCCCCCCCTTTCAGACACACTAAGTACACTTCTTAAGAAGTCATTGGTGTAGGTCATGTTCTTTTCATATATGGAAATATAGCCTTAATTGATATAGACCATGTGAGCTACATGGAATCCGACATATTACCCCACTCCAAAAAGAGGTGTCCTACTTGCCTAAGGTAGAAATCATGTACAAAATTTTAGGTGGATCAACCAGCTAAAAACCTATGCGGGAACGTAGATATGAGATAAGGAGATTGTTACTAGATACCCGTATTTTCTAATGTAGAAGATTACCATCTCATGAGACAACTATGTGGGGAAGCTGGACTAACTAGCATAAAAACATCCATCTCATATTCATATCCACTCGAGGCTAAGAGTTATAAACTTTAAAATTCATGTTAAGTATTTATTTAAGTTCATAATCCTGAAAGAATGCACTAGGTACTCAAACCAACATGGTGTCATGATAGCTCATAAATTTATTAGGTGAGAATGTCCTTTCAACATTAGAACCGTTAATATGTGAGTAAACCTTTCACATCATATTAATAGTGTATTCATGAGAATAGCCTTTCATTCAACACAACAATACTATCATGGTCGTAGAAATTTCAAACATAGTCATGTGTAAGGGTAGAGGGAGAATGGTCTTACAACGATACAACCATTACACAATAATAAATAGGATCTTTACTCTCTAGGTGAATCATATGCTCATACTCAATTCTCATCTTTATGTACAATACATCATAATTTTCCCTCCAAGGCCATATATCAAAGTCAATCCAAACATACAGAATTACTACATTAGTTAGGGGAAAATAATGATTTAGTAAATAAATCAATATAAACATAATTAATTGACGTACTTCTGTAATCCTTCAACCCACATTATGAATTCATAACTTAAATATATGGGGGAGTCATGGTTTCTTGGTGGAATTTCATCATAAATCAAAAATTTATCACCAATTCAGCTATAATCTACAATAATCAACCGTAAATCAATAATGAAAATGTTTTGAAAGAGAACCCATGACTTAGATTAAAACCCTAGGTTTCGGGGAAAATTGAAAGCTTGAAATCAACTTTTGAAGGGACTATATGGGTGAAAGCTACCAATAGATTAAAAACCACCATAATATGACTAAAAAAATCTAAGAAATTTGAGGATAAACCTTTGAATTCTCCTGACACTAGTTTCCATTCCACCTTTCTTCTTTTATGAGTTTTAGATAGAGAAATATTGAGAGGAAGAGAACTTTTTGTTTGATTTGGGTGTTTTAGTATAATGACTAGTTTTTTTGGTGAATTTTGACTTAAAACATCTTATATATTACCTCTAAAAATACCCAAAACAACCTCACTTAATTGAACTAAAAAAGGATATGACTTAACTACCCTTCATTAATTGACCACGCCCAAGTGTCACGAGCCACCATCGCTAGCCATGGTGAGGAGCACGATCCGTGGTACCCTTATGAATGTGAGCCAGTGTCTAGGAAATTAGAGCAGGAAGCTCACTAGACAAAGGCAACCTAGAGGGGCTCTATGAGTCTTGGTCAAGACCACGAGTTATGGTCCCTCTCGTGGTCCTTGAGACTTGATCTAGGTTGTTTTAAGACACAAGATACCTTTCCCAATTCATATTCATGAAGGTATCCACGAGAAGTAGTAAATACCACAAGCCGTGATCCTGGTAGTGAAGTTGAGAAAGTTACTATGCCAATTGGTAGATTTCTCCTTTTGGGAAAACTCTTCTCCACGAGCCTTCTCAGGAGACATGGTAATCACCATGAGAATTGAAGTGGATTGTGAAAAAGATCCTTTTTCTGGCAGATTTTCGGGAGCATAGTGCAGGCTATAATGACACACCACAATCCATGGTCCCCACCACGTATCGTGGTCACTAGGGCAGTGTCTTGGGGTGAGTGGTCTGTTTTCATCCTCTCCCTTGGCCCTTGCCCTTATCTCACGACATTAACCCTCACGTTAGGCTCTAGTTTCACCTACTATTTTCAGGAGTGTTATAATATCTCCCCCTTGAAAATATTCATCCTCGAATGACACTTTGGACACCTTACGAAATTATAGACTCAATGCTCGCAGGCCATCATGCATGCAACATAAAAATAATGCACATTTCAAAGGAGGAAACATCAACTCCATCTCAAGACATAAATAATGCAACACAAGGAAGTAGAAGCTACATCCACAACCCATTACGCACTAAACTCATCATTTTAAATAACCATAGGAGGAACTACCTTCTCCAACTCAAGGAAAGTTCAACATCATCGAGTCAATATGCCATTTCATCACAATCATAACTAAGCAAATAGGTTTTATCGCGAACTAAAAACTCTTCTGCAATTTTGGATTTTAAAGAGTCGTCACCTAACGAATTAAGGCGCGTTAGGGAACCTATCTAACCTAACTAAGTCTAGATAAGGTCAACGAACCATCAAAATGGGTAAGGGTTCATATTACCTTGAGGGGAAGGTGTTAGGCATCCCTCAAAGTCCACAAGTGTGGGCCCCGACCGTATCTCATGCAATTTATGTGAGAGTTACAAGTAGCAAAGAAGATCACTTCGTTGTTTATTTATTTAATTCACATGCTTTCTAGGTGATAACAATATTGAAAAATCAAAAATATTTTATTAATTTAAACATACAAGTCTAGGTAATAGTAATATTAAACAATTAAGATCATTTTTATTTAATTAAACATGCGAGACTGTGTGATATAACAAGTTGAACAAGTAGCTCCTATTATTATTTTAATATTTAAGCACGTGAGTCTAAGTGATAACAATAAATAAAATATATATACTAAGCATTAAAAAAGACAAAAGCAAGAGGATAGAAAAGGGACAAATAAATAAGCAAATGATTATTTTTTTGCTTTAAACTACCCCATATAAACATAATTTCAATCAAATGAAGGGATAAACGGAAGGGAGACTCTAAGAGATCTTTTGGATCAACACTCGACTTTTCTTTTTATTTTCCGATAGGTTACCGTATAGGGACAGACAAAACTAAATTTTGTCTTTTCAAGCCTGAGTCGATGTCATCATCTCCAAAGGGCCAACTACCCCTACCCCACCACCGCATGCATTTCGTACCTATAAGGTGCCTAGTCATCCCAACTTAATGTCCAAGAGGCATTGGACTCTTAATAGGGTAGGTTAAGACAAAATAAAATATAAGACCCTACTAGACACCAAGTCAAATAAACAAGACAGTCATTTTAGCATGATAAGCTTCAATTTGGCCTCTAAGTTTTAATTATACATGCTTACATATAGCACATAATTGTGAAAGGTCTCCATGTTAGTGTGTGGCATACGAACAGACAAAGTTATAATAACAAAAAATTAATTATGAGATAACAAAAAATATGATATTGATGCAGATTTTAGTTTCAAAATAATTAAAGTGAGCATAAATTTATAAAAGATTTTTATCTTTTGATTCCAAGCAGTAAAGAAGTGATCCCACATGCATATATATTTCAAAGCAGTAGAAAATTTAATTATTAAGGCAGAAAATATTATTTAGAACACTAGACTTTTATTGTTTAAGGTATACAATTATTTTAAGGATGACAATAGATTTATTACTGATGCAGAAAAATATTTTTAAGTAAAAAATTTGTTATAAATGCAGAAAATTGCTTTTAGAACATTGATGGATTTACATACTTATTATAAATGTTGAAAAAATATTTTTTAGACAGAAAAATAAGTACAATGCAGAAATTAATATAGAGCAGATTTTAGATGCAAAAGAGGTTAATTATGATGCAGAAAAATATTTATTATTATTTTTTTAATGATTTTTTCTAGGCAAATTAGTATGACAATTTTTAGGAAGAAACACAAAATAATAATGTATGCAGAAATTTGTTCTTTTACATATAACTGAAAATAGTAGCATATTATCTTGTTTTAAAATGCTGAAAATTATTAGAGAATGACTTTAGTGAAAAATCTTATTTAATTAGATCCCATAAGCATGGTATCTAAGTGAACATCTTGAAACTTATTCATAAAAATTCACATTTACAAATAAAGGAAAGATTGACATTTAAAATTTTTATTCCTTTCAAAATGAGTTCGCATGCTAGAAATTAGTTAGTGATTCCTAAGAACATGAATTCTAGGAGATTGGAAAGTCAAAATAAAACATACAGACTTGTTTTCAAACACGGAAAAGTTTGCTAGATAAAAGATAGATAACACATAATTCCCCTCCCCTTATACGATCCCCAATTTATTTCATATATGAAGTTAGCAAGTTTTACAAATACTAAAAAATATGAATCAAGTAAACACGTTAAAATAAAGTGTTTCATCTAAAATTTTCTTCTAGGCGACTCTTCAACATCTTGAACTCTAAGTTCAAAACCTGCTAGAAGAGGTAATGTAACAAATATAAAATGGAGAAATAATGATAATATAAAATACTCATGGTAAAAAATTACTCATATATACATATATAAACAACACACAGAAGACATAAAAAGGACAAAGCATAGGCATAGACATATTACCACACATAGGGAGAAAGGATAAGGAAACTAACTTGGATGTTTCCTTTTTGTTTCCAACACAAAACAATGATAATAAAATAAAAATAAAATTTAAAATAAGAAACAGAGCTAACCAATTACGCAGAAGGTTTATCAACAATGAAGTATTGATAGATTTTCCAAACCATTACAGCAACACATTTAAGAGAGCATTTGAATATTTCGTAGAAAATTCTTATATTCTTTTAGAATACAGAGAGTATATGGGCAAGTATTAGGATGTGAGAGTGAATGAGCAATGAGAGAATTAGTGATGAAAGTGAGTGAATGAGCAATGAGAGAATTAGTGATGAAAGTGAGTGAATGAGTTTGTGTCAAATAATAAAAGGGAGGGGTCTTATTTATATAGCAAAGAGGGGGATCATATAATGAAAAGAAATATTTAAAGGAATCAATTAATATACCAATTTCCTTATTTTAAAGGAGAGCCAAATCAGAAATATTTTTGAAAATATACCATTACCAAATATAAACAAGTAAGCAAATGAAAAGATAGGAATAATTATTTTTTTCTTAAATAAAGAAGAGATAAAATCAGCTTTATTCTAAATTATTTTTTACCAAAATAGACAAGTAAAAAATCTAATATGACAAGAATAAAATTAGGAAAAACAATATTATTTTCCTTTAAATAGAAAAGCCAAATAAGATTTTAAATTATTATTATTAATAGGTTATTACCAAATATAAACAAGTGAAAATAAAGAAGAGCCAAAATAGTTACTTTACCATATTTAAACAAGTAAGAAATGAGTCAGTTTCCATACAAGGAAAAGGGGATCTATTAATATTGTTTTCTTTATTTTCAAGGAACAAAAAAATAGACTTAAACAAATATTTTATTATAAAAAAGTAAGAATAAGGTTAGGAAGAGTAAAATTATTTTACCATAAGCAATGAACATTAAATTAAAAGTGTTAATTCATCATCCTAAAATTCACAAAGAGAGGTTCTAAGAATTTTCTGTTTAATTTAGGAAAGACAATAACAATCCCGATTTATCAGAAAGTCTTAATCTCAAACACATCAAATTGTTCTAGTATTCAACTAAAAAAGCCCATTCAACATCATATATTATTATAAGAGGGAACAAAAAAAGTTAAAAGCTGAACTACACAATTTTACCCTTTCTATAAATTAAAATGTTATAAAGCATTTAATTATTTAGTTTAAATATTAAATTGTATCATTTTAATAAAAATGTAGATGAATTTTGCATTTCCTTAAAGTAACTCTTAATTAAAATATAAGGAAATAATTAAATATTTGGAATGTGAAAAGATATATTTTAATTGTACATGTATATCCTAGAATAATTACTGGCATATGAAAAGAGTGACCCCCCATTTATCCGATTAATGCCACTGATTTTATTTATATGATTTATTATTACTAAAATATTAAAAGTGTGTTATATATGAATGGATTAGTAATACATTATTGAGATGACTTGTAATTTCCTCAATTTATTACTAATTATAATGATTTGTGTTTCAAGACTAGATTCCAAGTTCAAATCAATAATTATTAGTGGTAATGTTAATTCTCTTATTAAGTCTAACTATGATTTGTATTTTTCATCTTTCCATCTATCTATATTTTAAAGACTATTTAGAACTGAAAATATAGAATTTAAACAGACATTTTTACTACTATTTAAGAACTAGGTGATAACCATTGAAAAATGAAAGATATTGTCATTCAACTGATAATCAAAAAACTATTCCATCTATAATAGGCAAAAAAGACATGAAAAAATAGAATACATGAGGTGGGGAGAGGAACTTGAAGACTTCTTTTTAAACATGCCTAAGTCCTCGTATCTCTTTCGATATATATTCTCCATCACGAAGATTATTGTTGTTTCTAATTTCTTTTGCATTTCTAATAAACTCATTGTGGTGTTGTAATCTTTTAGCTATTATTATGAGCTTTTGAAATAGATGTATGTATGAAGTTCAATGTTTAGATTATATATCTACCAATTTTATTTATTAAATGTAATTGCTTTTAGTCTTTTACAATTTTGATAGTACTGTCTATTAATTTTAGAACCTTAAATAATATAAATATTTCACTCTATCGTTTCTCATAAATAAGTGTGCATGTATTTTTAATATTCATTTATGGCTATAAAAGGTTATCACTGATATTTAGATCATAAAAAAGACTTATACAAAGTTAAAGGAGACTATATTATATTAATTAATTTCACATACTTTTTGCTTGATGCCAAATGCGCAATCCCTTTTTATTTATTTTTCTTGATACATGAAATATAATTGATAAAATTAATATTTTTGATTTAAACATGTTCTATTTGATAGCACAATTTTAAATTATGTAACAATAATAAAAAATAAACGTGCAAACTAGTTCTCAAATAAATGTCAAACATATAACATAATTAATAAATGTAACCAAAAGGGAATAACATAATTAACCATGAATCTTGCATAATTATTCTTAAAATATCAACAAATCAAAACTAGAGTCCAGAGGCATACTTTCATTGAGCATATTTAGAGTAAAAGGTATTATCAATAGTATGAATCGCACGAGCAACAAGTGACTTCACAATCTCAACTAGGAATTCAACTTTAGGACTAAGATAACTTCTATATATGCATAGAACTTCAAAAAAAAAAATTGCACTTCCAATAAAGAAAGAATAAGATTGCTAACAGATGATAAAATAATTTAAATAAAAGTACCGGGACGGATCTGTTGAAGATCCATCTTTTAGCCCACTTGAAACCTTCGGAAACTACATCGGAGTTCGCTTTTCCGCTGGATCGAGCAGCCTTTGCCGGAGTCAGATCCGCCTTGGGTTGCCTGTTGGTGGCTTGCTGCTTCATAGGCTGCTGCTGGCAGTTTCCGCCAGAGTTGCTCACTAGTGGAGCTGCTCGCTTCTGGTCCTCATGGCTACTGTTGGCGGTCAGGTGAGGAGGGAAGGAGGAGAAGAAGAATGTAAAAGAAAAGAGGGGAGAAAAGAGGAAGAACGGATGGGGCGGAGGCTGTGCCTGGATCATCGCCAGTTGTTGCTGCCTACCGGTGTTGCTTGGAGCCGCTGGAGTCGAGAAGAGGAGAAGAGGAGGAGGAGCAACGTAGAAAAAGGAAGATAACAAAGAGAGAGGGGGAGGCAATGGTCTAAGAGAGGGGGGAGATGAGGGAGAGAGGGAAAGAGGAAGCTGAAGGAGGAGCGAGAGGTAGAGCTCACCGGCGATGGTGCCTTTCGCCGGAAAGAATGGGGGAGAAAGATAGAGGGCGCTGGCATCTTGAAGAGAGGGTAAGAAGATGAAGATTGAATTTTTTTTAGATCTTTGATAGCTTAAAATAGGGAAAAATAAGGAATTAATCTCAATCTTTGATTTAATAAGAGATGAAGGGTTAGGGTTTGATCTAGGATTTAATGAATTAATGGATGGATGAGATTAAAAGATGATGTCATAAAAATAAAATTGGATTGGCCAAAATTGAAATAAATATTATCTACAATTGAAATGAAAAGGTGACTATGATTGAAATATGATCACAATTGAATAGGCTTGAAATTGAAAGAAATTCAAATAAAATGGGCAAAGATTTAAATGATTTAATGAAATGCTATTCAATTCAAATACTACAAATATTATAATATATTTTATATAACTAAAGTCACTTGAATTTTAAAATGTTTAACTACAAAGATTATTTCAAATTTTATTAATGATTTTGTAAAATTTTATTAATATTTACTATAGTTTTATAAAGCAAACATACATGTGTACGTGTATATATATAATGCAAAATCGACTAAAATTCTAAACTTGAAATAAATTTTTAAATACGTATCTAGTCGAATAGCATCCCTAAAAATGGTTAAAGGTCAGTCAAAATTGGGTGTCAACAGCTGCCCCTTGGTTGCTTGGGAATGAAGAATGAATTGTAGAGCAACCAACGTTGACTTAGTAGCCGATTTTGTCCGACCGACGAGAGATGTCAGTGGTATCAATTAAAGCGATGTAGAATTGAAAAAGGATACGACCGAGGCTTTGGTATTAACCAGCCTACATATCTCTGGTTATACAAGAATCAGGTCGTGTGTAGTTCTAGATTCAAGAGCAAATGAAACTCTTAAAAGTTGAAAGAGCGCTAAGGTATTCAAAAGGCACGAGATCGGCTAGAATGGATAAGATTAGAGTAGTGAGAAGAAAGAGATGGAGAAGCAAGAAGAGAAGAGATGAGAATAACCCAACTTTGAGAAAGGTTCGGATAAAAAGAGCAATATGAGTAGCGAAGAATTGATAAGGACTTCGTTGCGTTCGATGTAAGCACGATAATCCCAACTAAGGGAGCGATTGATCACACATGCAAATTCTAGTACGACCAGATAAAATGTTAGTTCATAAAATACCAAAGTATGACCAACATGATATAATTTGAGTTTTTGAAAAAAATAAGACAAGAGGAGATAACGAGTGTATCTGTTTTGAGATTTCTTGTTAGTCTTTGACTTAACTTCTTGAAGAGTTGCGACCCATCTCCAAAGGCTAATGTCAACATCCAATAAATAGATAGCATAGAGATATAATAATATAGAAGAAAATATCTAATTGTAAGGTGGCTGGACCTAAGCATCCTGTTGTAAGACAGAGTTGTAAGGCGGACGAGCGTAAAAGTAATATTATAAAGAAGACGGGCCTAAATGTCATATTGTAAGGAGGACGAGCCTAAGCATCCTATCATAAGATGGAATGGCCTAAATGTCGTATTGTAAGAAGACGAGCCTAAACATTGTATTGTAAGGCAGAAGAGACTAAATGAGAAAACAATAGGGCACGGTAGCGAGTTGAATCCAATAATATCTTCACAATATCCTGAGTAGCCGAACGATAATGAGAGTAGCCATGAATTTGACGGAGCTTTGTTTGTAAGCATGGAAATAGTTGTTTAGAGGGCAATCGATTTTGTCTGTAATCCGCACATCTTTAACTTGTAAGAGTTATTATAGCAGATGTATCAACATAAATGGTAAATGTAAACATGATGCGATTTCCCACATGGACCATGAATGTTTGCCTTAAGACTCTGAAAAAATGATGTCTTAGGATATGATGTCTAGGTCCATGATACACAAAATATATCCTCAGGTTATGAAAATGTTGTCTATGGGCCATAAAAAATGCTGCCCTTTGACTATGACACCTTTGGATCATGATAGACGGAAATTAAATTCTTAGGCCATGATATGATGTCTGCAGGCCATGTGGATGATGCCTTAGGAACATGATAAGAATACAATAGGTCCTAGTCCCATGAAAGATGATGTCATTGGAGGATGACGCCTTCGAAATATAAGTAATGAGTAAGAGAGAGTATCTGTTTTGTAGCATCTTGCAATTTGAATCAGTAGTAACTCTGTACAGATGTATTCGGGCACATTCAATTTTAGGGCAGAATCCAGTCTTCTGGCAAATGTAATCTTGGGAACAATGCAATCTTAGGCACAATGAATTTTAGGGCACGATGCAGTCTCGGGCACACCACAATCTCAAGCATGATTCAATAATATAGTTCTTGGCACATGCAATCTTCGGGCACAATGCGATCTTCGGGAACAATGCAATCTTGGGCACAATGTAGTTCCGGCGGATGTATTCTTTGGGCGTAATAGTTGATTAAGGGTGTAGCCATGCAATATCGAGCACATGCAGTTCTGGCAAAATGCATTTCTGGCAAGTGCATAACAGTTGATTGAGAGCATGGAGTATCTTTGACATTTGCCTTTTTGGAGGGGTCGAGTGTCATTTGTCGGTCTCAAATTGGTATATTTAACCTTCAAGCGTTGTTGAAGTTGCCTTTGCATATGTACATGTACTTCTGCATTCAAAGAAAAATTGTTAGTTTTAGGGGGAGATTGATTTGTATCTATCATTTGACACAGTATGCTCGTTTGGCCTCTACCAGGAGGTCCCTCGAAGTGTTGTCTAAAATTTTGAGGTCTTCTCAAATTTTTCTGCCCCAGTATAGAACTTCTGCTATTCTGATTTGTTGTAGATTGTATATTGACAATGAATTTTAGAGCCCCTCTCAAAAATTCTGCCCAAGTCTAGATTTGCGAGACAATACGTTTTTAGAGAATTTTTTAGACCTTCTCAGAATTCTTCCACAGTTGATTATTTGTGAGAAGAAGTGATTTCGGTAGAATTTTTGAGTTCCTTTCAAAAATTCTGCCCCAGTATAAATATATGCAAGGAAAATGCTTTGATGGAATTTTTGAGACCCTCTCAAAAATTCTGCCCCAGTTACACAATAGAGGGGAAAATGAAAATTTTAATTATGATAAGACTGAAACCCCATAGGAGCGCTTACATATCCCCTCTTAAAAAGGAATCAGGTCTGACGTAGTTCCAAATTTCAAAGAGCATAAACGAGATAATTAGAGAACATTCTTGAGCAACAATTGAATGATAGATTTTGACCAACTTTATTTGCCCATATGTCATCAAGCCTTATTCGGAGACTTGTTTAAGTAAACTTTTGTATGTTAACATTTGAACTTTCTTTGTTACAAAGTACTCCAAGCTTTGACTTTTGCATCAATAAGTTGTTGAAACTTGTCTTTTAAATCACGACATTCTTCTATTGTATGTCCTTCCATTCCTGAATGATAAGCACAAAATTTAGAGGGTTCAATCAACAATATGCATATATTCATCCTTATTTCATTGATAGGAGTGATGTGACTAGCAATCCTCAATTTTTCATATAGTTGGCCTATAGGCTTATTCAAAGGAGTATAAGTTTTATTCAAGTCTCTTCTCAACCATGAAGAGGTTTTTGGGAATATGCGGTTGAGTGACGACTTTGGCATTGTGGCAAGATATGTTTGTTGTTGATATGGACGAGGAAACCTCTGGTACATAGACATTTGATATGGAAGGATTGGAAGTGGTATGAGAGGCGCATGATGTCAAGGAACTTGGTGCAGAGGTGTTTCGTATCGAGGAGCTTGCATAATAGGATGATGCGGGTGTGGATTGAGATTTTGAGGTCTAGGATCATGACGATGGAGAGGATATTGATAATTTGGAGGAAAGATGTTCTTTGGAGGTAATTGAATGGAGCTTGTTTAATTTTGGGAAGCGGAGTAATTTGGAGGAGGATTATTTTGGAGAGTGTCTTGACTTGCGAAAGGTGACATATCTATGTTTGTGTCCAAAGTAGGATTGGAGGAGAGTAACAACTTGGACCACTCGCGCATAACAAACACTTCTTCTTCTAACTTCTTTATTTTCTGCTCAAGGCTTGATACAAAGTCGTCTGAAAGACATTTCTTTTCAATAGTCTTGCATATGGCCTTGTCATTAATTACTTTCCTCTTTCCTTTGTGATTCTCAGTTGGGAGAGAAGGAAAAGAGCACTTTGATAGCCTGTGGTAAACCATGGTCTATAGATAAACCATTTGGGAAGAGTAAAATAAAAATAAAATAAAACAAAGCCCAAGTTAGAGTAATGTAAAAGTTTTTATATCAAGCACATTATTTTAAGATAAACTCCCCAAATGCAAAGGAGCCTTGTTGAGCTTTAGGTAGGCCTAAGCGACAGTGATTCACAATAATTAATTCAAGCCTTATTTTACAAGTGGAGTTTACATTAGAAGACACAAATAACTTTCATTCATTATAAAATTGGAATAATATCATAATTGAAAAGCAAAGCTGAAATAAACTAATGGAAAAAGGATAACATGGGGGAAATCATACTAAATTCTGAAATCTTGGAGGTATCAACTGCAAGAGCTTGGCGCCAATTGACCTCTTGTATAGGGAGAGACTTCTTGTCTCATGTTAAACACACTGCCATATGTTTTCCCTTTCATCAGTGATCCCATGGTATCTTACTCCACTTGGTGTTGGGACTTCAAACTCTATCAAGATCCATATGCAGTACTCATGTCCGTATAAATCCCGTCATGCACCCATGGGAATGGTCAACACACGCTCCCATCATCGAATTATATTGTGTACTTATTATTTATTTAGTCCAAACCCATACTTAAACTTCTTCACATCATAACAGAGTGGTATGACTAGAGTTTGCCCAAATTAGCGAAGTACTCAAGGCGGCGCATGTGGTTGAACGCCTTTTAAGCCAATAATCTCAATGAAGTATAGCTCATCCCCTCTTACTATGGCATTAGGCATGGACAACCAATGGATATTCCATTGGATTCCGCGGCTCTCACGCTCTATAAAAAATATCCGCCTATCCACAAATCCTACAAGTGTAGCGAAACGTGCCAACCTTCTTGGATGGTTATCAATATTGTTTCCTTGACTAGGAAAGGTGCCTACCACGTCGGATCATTTGTGTAAGTGATCGATAGACCATAGTTGAATTAGAAGGTCGCATCATTCGAAAAACATTCTACCATCGACACATTTTAACAAACTCCTCATAATCTTGGCCAGGATCATGGGCAGTATAGTTTTCCTAGGCTCGTCCCCTCTTTGAGATAGGTCTTAACCATGTACCTTAAACATGTGTCGGTTCTTCCTATTGTTTTAGGAAAAACCAATGATCGTAATAAGGCGATGGCAAAGGCATCCAAATGATATTTTTCTCATTCCTTAACGGAGCATTCAAATTCATAGCTATAAGTATAATAGCTATCATCTCGGCCAATTCGTTATTATAGGAAGTCTAAATGAGTCCATCCAAGGTCTAAAGAAGTTCATATTGGTTTAGACTTCATCCTAATACTTTTTAAAATACCCTTGATGATGGCTTATAAGGTACCATCATTTCACACTCATGATATAGCAGGTCAATGAAACCACTAATTTCTTCAATTGTTGTTGTCAAGATACAATCTGTAAATTTTAAAACCATCTTCACAGGGTCCCAAAATTCAAGTAGGGCCCTAGTCAGATGAGGTTTTTTTTGTGACGAAGATATGATATGCAAGACCACCCAACAATTGACGAATCTCCGTTTCTCGATCTCTCTTTATATCCATCCACCAGCTCCTATGTTTGTGATTCACCTCTGTGACCGTCTGAGGGTTTGGGAATTCGTACTAGTCCATGACTCTGGAAACAAACAATAAACAACTTCTAAATTCCATTTTGGCAAAGTTGACTTGATTTAATTATTATGATAACACTGACACATAAATATGCAATTTATCTAGAGGGTGTTGGGGCCCTTTAGATGATAGTGTGGCTACTAATTATGTGAATTGAAGCCAAGGGTCATACCACCTACGACATATGCAACATGTATGACCTAACTAGAACTTCTATGAATAGGCTTGACATGGACTTGAAAGGGATTCTATGTGAGAGTCTCGTGGTTTCGAGGTAGTAAAACTATCCGTTACGTCCACACATATGCCGACTCTCTATAATGGTTTTTTAAAAATAGAGTTGGAGTAGTTGTGAGAGGTGCAAAGGCAAAACATAACAAGAACAAAATAAAAGGGAAGGTGGTCCCAATTTGGGGAAGTATGAATGGATTATTAAAGCAGTAACATTTAGCATTTAGATTGGAAAGCACTAACACATAGGCATTTCATAAAAGAGATAAATAAATAAATGAATACACTTAAAGAAAGTAAAGTAAGCTATAAATATATTAAAAATCAGGTAAATAAGGAAAAGCGTAAAATATGCAAGGAACAAATAAGGGTAAAGGGAAAATGTTAAACATGGTAATAAACAAATAAGGAAGAGGGAAAAGGGTGGAACATGGAAAGAAGACAATAAAGAAGGCAACAAAATAATAACTAAACATGGTAATAACTAATCAAATAATGAAATAACCAAAATAAAGTAAACCCCACATAAATAAGCACAAAACACGTAATGGTAAGAACCTTATATCTCCAGCGGACTCGCCACCTAACAACTCTTTTTGGGATTTGCGGTTTTGAAGAGTCACCACCTAACAAATTAAGGCATGTCAGGAAACCTATCTAACCTAACTAAGTCTAGATAAGGTCAAGGGACCAGAGAAACGGGTAAGGGTTCAAATTACCGTGAGGGAAAGGAGTTAGGCATCCCTCAAGGTCAACAAATGTTAATCTCGGTCGTATCTCATGCAATTTATGTGGGGGGTTACATGTAGTAAATAAGGTCATTCATTTTTTATTTATTTAAATCGCATACTTTCTAGGTGATAAGAATATTGAACAATTAAAACTATTTTATTATTACATTAATTTAAACATACAAGGCTAGGTAATAGCAATATTAAACAATTAAGATCAATTTTATTTAATTTAACATGCGAGACTATGTGATATAACAACAAGTTGAAGAAGTAACTCATATTATTATTTTAATATTTAAGCATGTGAGTCTAAGTGATAACAATAAATAAAATATATATACTAAGAAATTAAATAAGAGATATGAAAGAGGATAAAAAAGGGACAAATAAATAAGCAAATAATTAGATATTTTTTGCTTTAAACTACCCCAAATAAACATAATTTAAACAAACAAATAAAAGGATAAAGGGAAGGGAGACACTAAGAGACTCTTTGGATCAGCACTCGACTTCTCTTTTTTTTTCCCGATAGGCTGCCATATAGGGATAGAAAAAACCAAAGTTTGTCTTTTCAAGCCTGAGTCGACATTATCATTTCCATTGGTCCAACTACCCCTACCCCACCACTACATGCATTTCGTACCTATATAAGGTGCCTAGTCGTCCCAATTAATGTCCAAGAGGCATTGGACTCTTAATAAGGTGGGTTTAGACAAAACAAAATATAGGATCCTCCTGGAAACCAAGTCAAACAAACAAGACGGTCATTTTAGCATGATAAGCTTCAATTTGACCTCTAAATTTTAATTATACATGCTTACAAACAACATAAAATTGTGAAAGGTCTTCATGCTAAAGTGTGTGGCATACGAACACACAAAGTTATAATAACAAAAATTAATCATGAGAGGGCAAAAATTATGACATGGATGCAGATTTTAGTGTCGAACTAATTAAATTTAGCATAAATCAATAAAAGATTTTTATCTTTTTATTCCAAGTAGTAAAGAATTGATCCCACATGCATATATTTCAAAGCAGTAGAAAATTTAATTATAAGGCAGAAATATTATTTAGAACAATAGATTTAATTTGTTTAAGGCAGATAATTATTTTAAGGAAGACAATATATTTATTACTAATACAGAAAAATATTTTTAAGTGACAAATTTATAATAAATGCAGAAAATTGCCTTTAAAACATTGATGGATTTACAGATTGATTATTAATGTTAAAAAACATTTTTTAGACAGAAAAATAGTTACAATGCAGAAATTAATTAATTGCTGATTTTAGATGCGAAAGAGGTTAATTATGATGCAGAAAAGTATTAAGATTTTTCTTTGCAGATTTTTTCTAGGTAAATTAGTATGACAATTTTTAGGAAGAAACACAAAATAATAATGTATGCAGAAATTTGTTCTTTACATAGAGCTGAAAATATTGACAAATTATCTTATTTTAGAATATGTTGAAAATTATTAGAGAATGACTTTAATGAAAAAATCTTATTTAATTAGATCCCGTAAGCATGGTTTTCAAGTGAACATGTTTAAACTTATGAATAAAAATTCACATTAACAAATAAAGGGCAGATTGACATTTAAGATTTATACTCCTTTCAAAATAAGTTAGCATGCTAGAGAGTAGTTGTTGATTCCTATGAACATGATTTTTAGTCGATTGGAAAGTCAAAACAACACATTTAGGCATGTTTTCTAAATGGAAAAGTTTGCAAAATTAAAAGATAGAATAGCACATAATTTCCACTCACCTTAGACGATCCCCAATATATTTCTTATGAATAGTTATCGAGTTTTACAAATATCACAAATATGACACATTAAAACAAATAGCTTCATCCGAAATTTTCTTCTAGACGACTCTTCAACATTTTGAGCTCTAAGTTCAAAACTTTCTAGAAGAGGTAATGTAACACATATACAATGGAGAAATAATTGTAATATAAAATACTCATTGTAACAAATTACTCTCATATATACATATATAAATAACACACAGAAGAAATAAAAATGATAAAGCATAGACATAGACATATTACCACATATAGGGAGAAAAGATAAGGAAAACAACTTGGATGTTTTGTTTTTGTTTCCAACACACAACAATGATAATAATGCAAAAAAAATATTAAAATAATAAAGAGGGCTAACCTATTATGCAGAAGGTTTATCAACAACGAATTATTGATAGATTTTCAAAATCACAACACAAACACAACAAAGTACGCACTTGAATATTTCGTAAAAAAATCTTATTTTCTTTCAGAGAGAAGAGAGTATATGAGCAAGTATTAGGAGGTGAGAGTGAATAAGTAATGAGAGAACTTGTGATCAAATTGAGTGAATGAGTTAGTGTAAAATAATGAAAGGGAGGGGGTCTTATTTATATAGCAAGATGAGGAGCAAATTAGGAAAAGAAATATTTAAAGGAATCAATTAATATACTAATTTCCTCATTTTAAAGGAGAGACAAAATCAAAAATATTTTTAAAAATATACCATTACCCAATATAAACAAGTAAGAAAATGACAAGATAGGAATAGTTATTTTTTCCATAAGCAAAGTAGAGATAAAATCAGCTTTATTCTAAATTATTTTAACCAAAATATAGAAGTAAGAAATCTAATATGACAAGAATAAAATTAGGAAGAATAATATTATTTTCCTTTAGATAAAAGAGTCAAATCAGATTTGAAATTATTATTATTATTAGTTAAGTAAAAATATAAACAAGTAAGAATAAAGAAGAGCCAAAATAGTTACTTTACCATATTTAAACAAGTAAGAAATCAATCAGTTCCCAAACAAGGAAAAAGGGATCAATTAATATTGTTTTCTTTATTTTCAAGGAGCCAAAAAATAGACATAATTTTTTTTATTATAGACAAGTAAAAATAAAGTTAGGAAGAGTAAAATTATTTTACCATACACAAAGGAAATTACAATAAAAGCGTTAATTCATCATCCGAAAATTCACAAAGAGTAGTTCTAAGCATTTTCTAATTAATTTAGGAGAGGCGATAACAATGCCGATTTATCAGAAAGTCTTAATCCTAAATAGATCAAATGTTTCTAGTATTCAACTATACAAGCCCATTCAACATGCTCAAATAAATGCCAAACATATACGATAATTAATAAATGTACCCAAAAGGGAATAACACAATTCACCATGAATCTTGCAAAATTATTCTTAAACTATCAACAACTCAAACTTAGAGTCCAGACGCATACTTTCACTTAGCATATTCGGAGTAAAAGGTATTATCAATAATATGAATTGCACGAGCAACAAGTTACTTGAAAATCTCAACTAGCAATTCAACTTTAGGACTAAGATAACTTGTATATATGCATAGAACTTCAAAAAAGAATGAATATGCACTGCCAATAAAGACAAGAATAAGATTGCTAAGAGATGATAAAATGATTTAACATAACGTACCTTGACGGATCCGTCTTTTAACCCACTTGAAACCTTTGAAAACTACACCGGAGTTCGCTCTACCGCTCGCTGGAGCAGCCTTTGCGGGAGTCAGAGCTGCGTTCTGTTGCCTTCTGGTGGCTTGCTGCTGGCAGTTTCTGCCAGAGTTGATCGCTGGTGGAGCTGCTCGCTTCTGGTCCTCGTGGTTGTTGCTGTTGGCGGTCAGGCGAGGAGGGAAGGAGGAGAAGAACATGGGAGGATAAAAGAGTGGATAAAAGAGGAAAAAGGGAGGTGGTGGCGGCTGCGCTTTGCTCTTCATCGGTTGCTTCTGCCCACCGGTTTTGCTTGGAGCCGCTGGAGTCGAGAAGAGGAGAGGAGAAGGAGGAGGAGCAACGGAGAAGAAGGAAGATGAGAGAGAGAGAGCAATTGAGGGAGGTGCTGGTCTAAGGGAGGGATGAGAGGAGGGAGAGAGGGAAAGGGGAAGTCGAAGGAGGAGCGAGAGGGAGAGCTCACCGGTGATGGTGGCTTTCGCCGGAAAGAATGGGAGAGAAAGAGAGAGGGTGCTGGCGACTTGGAGAGATGGGAAGAAGATTAAAATTGAAATCTTTTTAGCTTTAGATCTTTGATAGTTCAAAATAGGGAAAAAGAAGGATTTGATCTCAACCGTTGATTTAATAAGAGATGAAGAGTTAGGATCCGATCTAGGATTTAATAAATTAATGGATGGATGAGATTAAAAGATGATGTCTTAAAAATTAAATTGGATTGCCCAAAATTTAAACAAATATTGGCTATAATTGAAATGAGAAGGTGGAAATGTTTGAAATAAGATTGCAATTGAATACGCTTGGAATTGAATGAAATTGAAATAAAATAGGCTAAGATTTAAACGATTTAGAGAAATGCTATTCAATTCAAATACTGCAAATGTTATAATATATTTTATATAACTTAAGTTACTTGAATTTTAAAATGTTTAACTAAAAAAGATTATTTCAAAATTTATTAATGGTTTTAAAATATTTTAATAATATTTACAATAATTATATAAAATAAACATATATATATATTAGGCAAAATCGACTAAAATTGTAAACTTGAAATAAACTTTAAAATATGTATCTAATCAAATACAATCCCTATAAATGGTCAAAGGTCGATCAAAATTGGGTGTCAACACCTGCCCTTGTTTTCTTGGGAATGAAGAATGAATTGTCGAGCAACCAACGTTGACCTAGTAGCAGATTTTGTCCGACCGACGATAGATGTCAGTAGGATCAATTGAAGTTATGTAGATTTTAAAAAGTATGACCGAGGTTTTGGTATTAAGGTGCCTATATATATATGGTTATACATGATTCAGGTCATGTGTAGTTCTAGATTAAAGAGCAAATGAAATTCTTCAAAGGTTAAAGAGCGCTAAGGTATTCGAAAGGCACGAGATCAGCTTGAATGGATAGGATTAGATTAGCGAGAAGAAGGAGATGGAGAAGAGAGAATATAATAGATTAGAAGATCTCAACTTTGAGAAAGGTTCAGATGAAAAGGGCAATATGAGTAACGAAGAATTTATCGGGCCTTCGTTGCGATAGATGTAAGCACGATAATCGCAAATGAGGGGCGATTGATCACACCTCCAAATTCTAGTACGGCTAGATAAAGTGTTTGTTTATAAAGTACAAGAAGTATGACCAACATGATACAATTTGACTTTTTGAGAAAAAAAAAGGACAAGACGAGATAAGAAGCATATTTGCATTGAGATGCCTTGTTAGACATTGGCTTAACTTCTTGAAGAGTTGCGACCCATCTTCGAAGGATAATTTCAACCTCAAATAAATGTAATAGTATAGAGATATAGTAATATATATGAAAATATCATATTGTATGGTGGAGTGTCCTAAGAATCCTATACAAGATCCTGAATGTCCTATTGTAACGCGGACGATCCTAAAAATCGTTAAAGGCAAATGGCCTAAATGTCGTATTTTGAGGCGGACGATCCTAAGCATCCTATTGTAAGGTGGAAGGGTTTAAATGTCGTAATGTAAGCAGACGAGCCTAATCATTCCTAATATCGTACTGTGAGGCGGACAATCCTAATCATCCTATTGTAAGGTGGAAGGGTCTAAATGTCGTAATGTAAGTAGAAAAGCCTAAATGAAGAAACAATAGGTCACGGTTGCGAGTTGAATCCAATAATATTTTCAAAATATCCTGAGTAGCCGAACGATAATGTGAGAAGCCATGAATTTGATGGAGCTTTGTCTGTAACCATGGAAACAATTATTCAGAGGGCGATCGATTTCGTCTATAATCTGCACATCTTTAACTTGCCATATGACTAAATAGAGTCATTAGAGCAGATGTATCAAAATGTAAGATAAATGTAAACATGATTCAATTTCCCACATCGACCATGAATGTTTGCCTTAAGACTATGGAAAAATGATGTCTCAGGCTATGATGTCTAGGGCCATGATACGCCAAAGGTATCCTCAATTCAAGAAGATGTTGTCTGTGCAACATGAAAAATGATGCCTTTAGAATATGATACCTTTGGATCATGATAGACGAAAATTAAATCCTTAGGTCATGATATGATGTCTGTAGGCCATGAGGACGATGCCTAAGGAACATGATAAGCATAAAAATAAGTCCTTAGGCCTTGATATGAAGTCCGCAGGCCACGAAAGATAATGTCTTTGGAGGATGACGCCTTCGTAATATAAGTAATGAGTAAAGAGAGCGTATCTATTTTGTAGCATCTTGTGACTTGAATCATTAGTAACTCTGTACAGATGCATTCGGGCACATCCAATTTTAGGGCATAATCTAGTCTTCGGGCATATGCAATCTCTGAAACATGCAATATTTGGGCACAATGCAATCTTAGCCACAATGCAATTTTAAGGCACGATGTAGTCTCGGACACGCCGCAATCTCGGGCCTGATGCAATAATGTAGTTCTCGGGCACATGCAATCTTTTGGCACATTGAGATCTTCGGGCACAATGTAATATTTGGCACAATGCTATTCGGGCAGATGTAATCTTTGGGCGTGATAGTTGATAGAGGGGTGTATGCCATGCAATATCGAGCACATGCAGTTTAGGCATAATGCAATTCAGGCACATGAATAATAGTTGATTGAGAGCATGGAGTAGCTTGGACATTCGCCTTGTTTGAAGGGTATAGTGTCATTTGTCGGTATCAAAGTGGTATACTGAACCTTCAAGCGGTGTTAGAGTTGTCTTTGTATATGTACATGTACTTCTATATTAAAGGAAAAATAGTTAGTTTAATGGGGAGGTTGATCTGTATCCGTCATTTGACATAGTATGCTCCTTTGGTGTTTGTTAGGAGGTCCCTCAAAGTGTTGTCTAAATTTTAAGGTCTCCACAAAATTTTCTGCTTTTGTGTAGAACTTCTGCTATTCTGATTTGTTATAGATTGTAGATTGACTATGAAATTTTGAGACCCTCGAGAAAATTCTTCCCTAGTCTTTATTTGTGAGGCAATACCCTTTTGAAGGAATTTTTGAGCCCTTCTCAAAATCCTTCCCGAGTAATTGATTTGTGAGATGAAGTGATTTTGATAGATTTTTTGTGTTCCTCTCATAAATTATGCTCCAGTATCGAGATATGCAAATAGAATTCTATTTGTTGGAATTTTTGAGACCCTATCAAAAATTCTTCCCCAGTTACACAACAGAAGGGAAAATGAAAATTTTTTATTATGATAAGACTAAACCCGCATAGAGAGCCTACGCATCCCCTCTTAAACGGGAATTGGTCTGACGTAGTTCCAAATTTCAAAGAGCATAAGCGAGATATTAAGATAACATTCTATAGCAGCAATTTAATTGTAGATTTTGACCAGCTTTATTTGCCCATGTGTTATAATGGGTGTTTGAATGTGGAAAACATGAACTTAAATGGCGCAAGCCTTATTCGAAGACTAGTTCAAGTAAACTTTGGTACGTTCACATTTGAACTTTATTTGTTTCAAAGTCCTCCAAGAATATGACTTTAGCATCAATCAGTTGTTGAATCTCGTCTTTCAAATAACGACATTCTTCTATGGTATGTCCTTCTATTACTGAATGATAAGCACAAACTTTAGAGGGTTCAATCCACGATGCACGTGTATTCATCCTTATTTCATTTATAGGAGTGATGTGACCATTAAACCTCAACTTTTCATAAAGTTGGCCTATAGGCTATGTCAGAGAAGTATAAGTTTTGCCAAGTCTCTCCTCAACCTTGAAAAGGTTTTTGCGAATATGAGGTCGAGTGACGACTTTGACATTGTGTCCAGGATATGTTTGTTGTTGATATGGCCGAGGAGGCCTTTAGTACGTAGACATTTGATATGGAAGGACTGGAAGTGGTAGGAGAGGTGCATGATGCCAAGGAACTTGGTGCAGAGGTGTTTCGTATCGAGGAGCTTTCATAGTAGGATGATGCAGGTGTGGAGTAAGATTTTGAGGTCTAGGAGCATAGAGATGGAGAGGACATTGATAATTTTGAACATAGATGTTCTTTGGGGAATTTGAATGGAGCTTGGCTGATTTTGAAAAGCGGAGTAATTTGGAGGAGGATTATTTTGGAGAGTGACTTGACTTGCGAAAGGTGACATATCCATTTTTATATCCAAAGTAGGATTGGCGGAGAGTAACAACTTGGCCCACTTGGGCATATCCAACACTTCATCTTCTACTTCTTTATTTTCTGCTCAAGGCTTGACAGCATTTCGTTTGAAAGACATTTTTTTAACAGTCTTGCATATGGCCTTGTCATTAATCACTTTCCTCTTTCTTTTGCGACTCTCAGTTGGGAGAGAAGGAAGAGAGCCCTTTGATCGCCTGTGGTAAACCATGGTCTACAGATCAACCATTGTAAAAGGGTAAAATAAAAATTAAAACAAAACAACGCCCAAGTTAAAGCAATGTAAAAGTTGTTAAGTCAAGCAAATTATTTTAAGATAAACGTCCTAAATGCAAAGAAGTCTCGTTGACCTAGAGGTAGGCCTAAGTGACACATCAGTGATGCACAATAATTAATTCAAGTCTGATTTGCCAATTGGAATTTAGACTAAAAGAAATAAATTAACTTTTATTTATTATAAAATTCGAACAATACATTATAATTGAAAAGAAAAACTGAAATTAACTAATGGAAAAGGGATACCATGGGGAAAATCATCCTAAATCCTTAAATCTTGGAGGTATCGACAACAAGAGCTTGGCGCCAATTGACCTCTTGTATGGGGAGAGACTTCTTTTCTCATTTTCAACACACCGCCATATGTTTTCCCTTTCATCGGCGATCCCATGGTATCCTACTCCACTTGGTGTTGGGCTTCAAAATATATCAAGATCCATATGCAGTACTCATGTGTGCATAAATCCTGCCGTGCATCCATAGTAATGGTCAACACACGCTCCCATCATCGAAATATGTTGTGGACTTTTGATTTATTTAGTCCAAACTCATACTTAAACTGCTCCATGTCAGAAAGGAGTGGTATGACTAGAGTTTGCCCAAATTAGCATGTTAAAGATATCCAACAATCCACAAATCTGTGTCATCCCCTCTTACTATGGAATTAGGCATGGACAACCAATGGAGCTTCGATTGGATTCGGCGGCTCTCAAGCTCTATCAAAGATATCCGACAATCCACAAATTCTACAGGTGCGGCGAAAGGTGCAAATCTTCTTTGATGGTTATAAATCTTGTTTCCTTGACCAAGAAAGGTGTCTACCACGTCGGATCGCTTGTGGAAGTGATCTATATCCTATAGTTGAAGTAGAAGGTTGCATCCCTCGAAGAACATTCTACCATCGACACATTATGACAGACTCATCATTATCTCCGCCAGGATCATGGGCATTATAGTTTTCCTGTGCTCGCTTCCTCTTTGAGCTAGGTCTCGAACCACGTACCTTAAGCATGTGTGATTCTTTCTCTTGTTTTAGGAGCAAAGGCATCCAAACAATATTTTTCCCATTCCTTAATGGAGCACTAAAATTCATAGCTATAAGTGTAATAGCTATCATCTTGGACAAATCGTGAGTATAGGAAGTCTTAATGAGTCCATCCAAGGTCTAAAGAAGTCGAAATTGGAATAGACTTCATACCCATACTTTTTAGAATTTCCCTTGATGATGGCTTGTAAGGTACCATCACTTCACACTCATGATATGGAAGGTCGATGAAACCACTAATTTCAACAAATATTCGCGTCACGATACAATCTGTAAATTTGAAAACCATCCTCACAAGGTCCCTAAATTATACTATGGCCCTAGTCATATATGTATTTTAAAATTTATTTAAAGTTTAAAATTTTAGTCGATTATGCATGATATATATGTTTACTTTATAAAATTATTGTAAATATTATTTAAATATTTTAAAATCATTAAAAAAATTCAAAATAATCTTTTTACTCAAACATTCAAAGTTCATGTGAGTTTAGTTATATAAAATATGTTATAATATTTGTAATATTTGAATTGTATGACATTTCTTTAAATCGTTTAGATCTTAGCCCATTTTATTTCAATCTCTTTCAATTTCAAGCCTATTAAATTGCAATCTTATTTCAATCATATCCACATTTTCATTTTAATTCTAGCAAACATTTATTTCAATTTTGGCCAATCCAATTTGATTTTTATGACATCATCTTTTAATCTCATCCATCCATTAATTCATTAAATTCTAGATCGAATCCTAACTCTTCATCTCTTATTAAATCAACGTTTGAGATCAAACTATATATTTTTCCCCATTTTAAACTATCAAATATCTAAACATAAACAACTTCTAAACTCCAATTTGGCAAAGTTGGCTTGAATTAATTATTATTATCACACTGACATATGAATATGCAATTTGTGTAGAGGGTGTTGGGGCCCTTTAGACGATAGTATGGATACTATTTATATGGAGTGATGCCAAGGGTCAAACCACGTAGGGCTTATGCAGCATGTATGACCTAAATATGACTATTAAGAGTTGGTGACATGGACTTGAAAGGGATTCTATGCGCGAGGCTCGTGATTTCGCTGTACTAAAACTACCCGTTACGTCCACGCATATGCCGACTCTCTATAATGAGTTTTTGAAAAATAGAATTGGAGTAGTTGTGAGAGGTGCAGAGGCACAAGATCACGAGAACAAAAAAAAAGAAAGATGGTCCTAATTGGTGGAAGTATGAACGGAATGTCAGTAATCAAACAAGTAACATTTAGCATTTAGATTGGAAAGCGTTAACACATAGACATTTTTGTAAAAGCGATAAATAAATAAATGAATACACTTAGTAAAGGAAATTAAGGTATAAACATATTTAAAATCATGTATATATGGAAAAGAGTAAAATATGCAAGGAAACAAATAAGGGGAAAGGGAAAAGTTGAAACATGGTATTAAACAAATAAGGAAGAGGGAAAGGGGTGGAACATGGAAAGGAGAGAGTAAATAAGTAAACAAATTAATAATTAAACATGGTAATCATCTAACAAAAATGAAATAACTGAAATAAAGCAAACCCCAAATAAATAAGCACGAAATATGTAGTGGTAAGAACCTTATATCCCCAGCGGAGTCGCCATTCTATTGTACCCCATTTTCTCTCAAAAATGGGTTTTATTGCGACCTAACAACTATTTTGGAATTTTGGGTTTTGAAGAGTTGCCACCAAACGAATTAAGGCGTGTTAAGACACCTATCTAACCTGACTAAGTCTAGCTATGGTCAATGAACCAGAGAAACGGGTAAGGGTACAAATTACCTCGAGGGGAAGGTATTAGGGATCCCTCAAGGTCCTCAAATGTTGGTCCCGACCATATCTCATGCAATTTATGTGGAGGTTACAAGTAGCAAATATGGTCACTTTGTTGTTTATTTATTTAATTTGCATGCTTTCTAGGTGATAAGAATATTTAACAATTAAAACTATTTAATTAATTTATTAATTTATTATACAAGGCTAGGTAATAACAATATTAAAAAGTTAAGATCAGTTTTATTTATTTTAACATTCGAGATAATGTGATATAACAATAAGTTTACAAAGTAGCTCATATTATTATTTTAATATTTAAGATGTGAGTCTAAGTGATAAAATTAAATAAAATATATATACTCAGAAATTAACTAAGAGATAAGCAAGAGGATAGAAAAGGGACAAATAAATAAGCAAATAGTTTATATTTTTTTGCTTTAAACTACCCTAAATAAACATAATTTAAACAAACAAATAAAAGGATAAGGAAAGGGAGACTCTAAAAGACTTTTTGGATCGACACTGGACTTCTGTTTTTATTTTCCAATAGGCTTCCATATAGGGACATACAAAACCAAAGTTTATCTTTTCAAGCCTGAGTCAATGTCATCATCTCCATAAGGTCAACTACCCCTACCCCACCACCGCATGCATTTCGTACCTATTAGGTGCCTAGTCGTCCCAACTTAATGTCCAAGAGGCATTGGACTCTTAATAGGGTGGGTTTAGATAAAATAAAATATAAGGCTCTCCTAGAAACCAAGTCAAACAAAGAAGACAAACAAGACGGTCACTATAGCACGATAAGCTTCAATTTGGCTTCTAAACTTTAATTAGACATGCTTACAAACAGCACATAATTGTGAAAGATCTTCATGCTAATATGTGTTGCATAAGAACATACAAAATTATAATAACAAAAATTTAATTATGAGAGGGTAAAAATCAAGACATGGATGCCGATTTTAGTATCGAACTAATTAAAGTGGTAGAAATTAATAAAAAAAATTATCTTTTTATCCCAAGTAGTAAAGAAATTATCCCACATGCAAATATATATTTCAAATAAGTAGAAAATTTAATTATTAAAGAAGAAAATATTATTTAAAACAATAGACTTTATTTCTTTAAGGCAGAAAAATTATTTTAAGGACGGCAATAAATTTATTACTATTGCAGAAAAATATTTTTAATTGACAAATTTATTATAAATGCAGAAAATTGCTTTAAAAACATTGATGGTTGTACAAATTGATTATTAATGTTAAAAAAAATTTAATGCAGATAATAATTACAATGAAAAAATTAATTAATTGTAGATTTAGATGTAAAAAAGGTTAATTATGTTGCAGAAAAATATTAATAATTATTTTTTTGCAGATTTTTTCTAGGAAAATTAGTATGACAGTTTTTAGGAAGAAACACAAAATAATAATGTATTCAAAAATTTGTTCTTTAGCATAGAGCTGAAAATATTGGCAGATTATTTTGTTTAGAACATGCTGAAAATTTAGAGAATGACTTTAATGAACAATCTTATTTAATTAGATCCATAAGCATGATTTATAAGTGAACATGTGAAAACTTATTAATAAAAATTCACATTACAAATAAAGGGCAGATTGACATTTAAGATTTTTATTCCTTCAAAAATAAGTTAGCATGCTAGAGATTGGTTGGTAATTCCTACGAACATGATTTCTAGGCGATTGGAAAGTCAAACCACCACATATAAGCATGTTTTCTAACACGGAAAAGTTTTCAAGATAAAAAGATATATTAAGACATAATTCCCCCTCCCCTTAGACGATCCCCAATATATTTCATATATATAGGTAGCAAGGTTTACAAAAAATTACAAAATATGAACCAAGTATACTCATTAAAATAAATAAATTCGTCCGAAATTTTCTTCTAGGCGAGTCTTCAACATCTTGAACTCTAACTTCAAAACCTGATAGAAGAGGTAATGTAACACTTATACAATGCAGAAATAATTGTAATATAAAATATTCATAGTAACAAATATACTCTCATATATACATATATAAACAACACACATAAGAAATCAAAAGGACAAAACATAGGCATATACATATTACCACACATAGGGAGAAATGATAAGCAAAAACAAAATTTAAAATAATAAAGAGGGCTAACCAAATAGGCAAAAGGTTTATCAGCATGAAGTATAGATAGATTTTCCAAACCACAACAGCAACACAACAAAGAAAGCACTTGAATATTTCGTAGAAAATTCTTATTTTCTTTCACAGAACAGAGGGTATATGAGCAAGTATTAGGATGTGAGAGTGAATGAGCAATGAGAGAACTTGTGATGAAAGTGTGTGAATGATTTAGTGTCAAATAATGAAAGGGAGGGGGTGTTATTTATATAGGAAAGACGGGGAGCACATAGGGAAAAAATATTTAAAGGAATCAATTAATATACGAATTTTCTTATTTTGAAGGACAGCCAAACGAGAAATATTTTTAAAAATATACCATTACCAAATATAAAGAAATAAGAAAATGACAAGATAGGAAGACTTATTTTTTCCATAAATAAAGAAGATCTAAAATCAGCTTTATTCTAAATTATTTTTTACAAAAATAGACTAGTAAGAAATCTAATATGACAAGAATAAAATTAGGAAGAATAATATCATTTTCTTTTAAATAAAAGAGCCAAATAGAATTTTAAATTATTATTAGTAGTAGTAGGTTATTACCAAGTATAATCAAGTAAGAATAAAGAAGAGCAATAATTGTTACTTTACCATATTTAAATAAGTAAGAAATCAATAAGTTTCTAAACAAGAAAAAGAGGATCAATTATAAACAAGTAAGTACAAAGTTAGGAAGAGTAAAATTATTTTACCATAAGCAAAGGAAATTAGAATAAAAGTGTTAATTCATCATCCGAAAATTCACAAAGAGAGGTTCTAAGCATTTCCTTATTAATTTAGGAGAGACAATAACAATCCCGATTCATTATAAAGTTTTAATCCCAAACACATCAAATTGTTGTAGTATTCAACTAAACAAGCCAATTCAATATGATCAAATAAATATCAAATATATACCATGATTGATAAATGTAACCAGAAGGGACCAACTCAATTCACCATGAATCTTGCAAAATTATTCTTCAAATATCAACTCAAAACTAGAGTCCAGAGGCATACTTTCACTGAGCATATTTGGAGTAAAGGATATTATCAATAGTATGAATCACACGAGCAACAAATGACTTGACAATATCAACTAGCAATTCAACTTTAGGACTAAGATAACTTCTATATATGCATAAAACATAAAGAAAAATTGCACTATCAATAAAGACAAGAATAAGATTGCAAAGAGATGATAATATGATTTAAACGAAAGTACATGGACGGATATGTTGAAGATTCATCTTTTAACCCACTTGAAACCTTCGAAAACTACACCGGAGTTCGCTTGTCCGCTGGCTGGAGCAGCCTCTGCAAGAGTCAGAGCAGCCTTCTGTTGCCTGCTAGTGGCTTGCTGCTTCGCGGGCTGCTGCTGGCAGTTTCCACCGGAGTTGCTCGCTAGTGGAACTGCTCCTTTCTGGTCCTCGTGGCTGCTGTTGCTGGAGGTCAGGCAAGGAAGGAAGGAGGAGAAGAAGAAGGGAGGAGAAAAGAGGGTAGAGAAGAGGAATAAGGGAGGAGGCTGCGGCAGCGCCTGGCTCTTCACAGGTTACTGCTGCCCACCTAGGTTGCTTGGAGCCGTTGGAGTCGAGAAGAGGAGAGGAGGAGGAGGAGAAACGGAGAACAAGAAAGATGAGAAAGAGAGCGGGGGAGGCGCTGGTCTAAGGTAGGGAGGAGAGGAGGGAGAGAGGAAAGAGGAAGCCGATGGAGGAGCGAGAGGGAGATCTCACCGGCGATGGTGGCTTTCGCCGGAAAGAATTGGGAGAAAGAGAGAGGCGCCTGGCGCTTGGAGAGAGGGGAAGAAGATGAAAATTGAAATCTTTTTAGATTTAGATCTTTCATAGTTTAAAATGGGGGGAAAAAAGGATTTGATCTCAGCCGTTGATTTAATAAGAGATGAAGAATTAGGATTCGATCTAGGATTTAATGAATTAATTGATGGGTGAGATTAAAAGATGATGTCTTAAAAATCAAATTGGATTGGCCAAAATTGAAATAAATATTGGCTAGAATTAAAATTAAAAGGTGGATATGATTGAAATAATATTGAAATTTAATAGGCTCGAGATTGAAAGAAATTGAAATAAAATGGGCTAAGATTTAAACGATTTAAAGACATGATATTCAATTCAAATATTACAAATATTATAACATATTTTATATAACTAAACTCACATGAACTTCAAATGTTTAAGTAACAATATTATTTCGAAATCTTTTAATGATTTTAAAATATTTTAATAATATTTAAAATAATTTTATAAAGTAAACATATATATTATGCAAAATCGACTAAAATTTTAAACTTGAAATAAATTTTAAAATACGTATCTAATCGAATAGCATCCCTAAAAATAGTTAAAGGTTGCTCAAAATTGGGTGTCAACAAACACATCTCATGAACACAAATATGGAATCATCATACTAAAATTAAATCAAGATGAGGAACATATAAAACATGAAAACTCAACATATGCTAAATATGAATATTCTCAATAGAACATGCATATCATAACCAAAAATAATGAAAAAACACATGTTGCATACACGACTCCTAAAAGCACAAAAATTAGGAGAACTACTTACCTCATGCTTGGATATGAGTAGAAGAAAAAAATATGAGGATAGCGAGACTTCATATCGTCCTTGGCCTACCATGTAGACCTCCACAACACATTTAAGAAAGCTACTTCCTTGTTTCTCAACATCTTAACTTGCCAGTCTCAAATTGCTACCTGAATCTCTTCATAAGAATGACATTCATCAACTCCCGAAACCTCTAGGGAAGTGATGGATAGCGGATGACCATTACACTTATTAAGCATGGAACATGAAATATCGGGTGAACCAGAGTCAATTCATTTGACAAGTCTAATTCATAGGCAACTTCCCCAACACGTTTCAACATTTGATATGGGCCCACATACTAGGGACAAATCATTCCTTTCTTACTATCATCATCATACCCTTCAAAGGTGAGATTTTAAAGTAGACCTATAACACCCCGTAGCCAAAAAGGATTAAAAAAAAGCTTTACAGAAAAAAATTTGCAGGTGCAACCAACGGTGGCATCGACGGAAAGTAGGTTGCACCACAATCCGTCCTGCACAACTGTCGATGGGATAAGAAACTCCAAAAAATTTCATCCCAGAAAAATTGGTTAAGTCTTGGATAACAGACGGACATACGGTCCGTAGGTCAGACGATGGTCCGTAGTCCGTGACCGTCGATCAAGACTCCCTTCAACTACTCTCTCACAAAATCTAGGGATCACCAGCATGGTCTTTAGGTGGAAAATTTGCAGATAGTTAAGGGAAAATACAATTCGGTCAACTTCAAATAGTCATATATCTTATCACAAAATTAATTAGGTGTCCCATGACCTACCCACATATAGATAATTGAATTATTTTTCCATAGCCACTGACCTAGCAAAAATCAGATCTGCGAGTAAAAAGTTATGCCCATTTTAGTAAAGGCCTGTCAAACATGCCCAGTAGACGGACCCAACGATGGGGCGTCGGACAGACGACGGACCGTCAGTCCTTGCCATTGTGTTGTCCGACAGCAACTTTCCCAGGGGTCTTTTTGACCTTTCCCACTTTATTTAAACCTTAAGATATGTCATTTTAACCCTCAATCATAAGATTTTAGTCAGTTTAAGCCTAGAAACATAATTAAAACATATCAAAGTCAAATCATCAAATCAAACCTAGAAAATTAGAAGCAAGAGAGGAGAAAAAGCTCAAGAACCCTAGTTCAAGAACGCCACAAGCTCTAGCAGTTCCTGCCCTAAAACTTAAGTATTTTTCCGTGGATTTCATTACCAGGTATGTGGGATTTCACTAATGGGTTCCTTTCACCCATTGGGTCCCTAGTTTTCAGTCAGATTCTTGATTCCCTTATCATGATTATTCCTAGGGTTTCTAGAACTTTGTTAGAACTTAATTAATTTATTAAAAAATTGTTCCAAATAATATTATCATGTTATTACTCAGATTATCGCATGAATTTTAGAACCCTAGCTTTGTATTTCTTTAGTTCTTGAATTACACATTCTAGGTCATATATTTCAGACACTTCATATATACATTCATCAGTCATAAACACATTATTACTAGATTAATTGTTGCATTTGTAGTTTGCATGTTTAGTTTCGAGCTATCCAGTATTTACAGAAACTCTTACATAATCAGTAAATTTATAGAATCCAAGGGAGTAGCATAATACCGAGTTGCACTAGGATTTAAAGTACCCAATAGTCGCAAAACTACTAGCCAAGTAGGTTGTAAGTCCCCTCTGTGGGCAATAAGTTTAGTGATCACTCCAGCATACCTTTATACCTTTGCGTATACATTGGACTCCACATTTAGCTCATGTGGTCTTATAATCGATTATTAGTAGCTCCCACAGATCAGTCAGACTCTCTGTATTGACCATTTATCAGTATACTCAGTATTCAGTTTCAGCATGTTATAAATTGGTCATTGCATTAAGTTAGCTCAGAAATTCAGTATATCATGTTCAGATTATTATACTTGTTTTTGTGCTGGTTCAGTTATGTTTTATTTCAGCTTATTGCTATCCGACATGCTCGGTACCTTTCAGGTACTGACGCATACGTGCGCTACATTTTCTCATGATGTAGGTTAAGGTTCTCAGCATCCAGATCACGCATAGATCGATTTCCGAATCTCCAGTTCAACAGATTTAGTGGTGAGTCCTCATTCTCCGAGGACAACAATCATGAGTTTCATTTCACTCTTTAGTCATTTAGTTTAAGTTTTTGCTAGATTTAGCTGGGGGCTTCTCCCAGTATTTCTAGTGCAGTTTAGAGGCTTATTTCAGACTTAACTAGATTTAGCTTAGTAATGAGTTAATATTTCCTTTGTATTAAGCTCATTGTTTTCAAATATCTCAGTTATAGAGTATGGGTATTCCCTATCTTTTTAGATTTAATTATTGTCTAGCTTCCGCATCAGTTTATTATCTTTAGTATGCTCATGATCATGCCAGCAGGGTTAGGTTGGGATCACTTGTGGTCCTAGGTTCCGTGTCTGCGTCTCGGGGGTAGCTCGTGGCGTGACAAAACCCAATCACCAACTTCAAAATCTTAGATCCCTTTTTCTAACATCCGTGTGATATTTCTGCCTAGTTTTGAGCGTCTTCAACAAATCTCTAATAAGTCAAACTTTTTCAATGTCCTCATACACTAGTTCCATAATAATTAGATCAACTTCACCTACTTAAAACCAACCAACCGGAAATTGACACCTCCCACCATACGATCCTTCAAAATGAGCCATGATATTACTTGAATTGTAACTATTATTGTAGGCAAACTCTATAAGTGGTAGATTGTTGTCCTAATTATCCTTGAAATCTATAACACACACGCTCAACATGTTTTCTAAGGTTTGAATGGTATGGTTAGTTTCGCTTGACCATCCAGTTGATGGTGGAAAGCGGTTTTAAACTTCACCTTATTACCAAGCCATTTTTGGAATGCCTTCAAAAAGTGTAAAGTAAATTTAGTATATTGATTGAATTAATAGATAAAGGAACCCCATGAAACTATACTATATCTTTTATGTACAATTTTTCATGGTCTTCCGCCAAATACTAAAATTTGACGGCAATAAAGTTGGTGAATTTTGTCATTCTATCAACGATGACCCAAACAGAATCATGCTTCCTTTGAGTACATGAGAAACCCACAACAAAGTCCATATTTACATCCTCCCACTTCCAAGTAGGAATATCTGTATATTGGTAGAAACCTCCCAGTCATAGGTCTTTGGCCTTAACTTATTGAAAATTCGGACATTTGGCTAAAAACCCCTCTATATATTTCTTCATGCCATGAATCCAATAGACTTATAGTAAATCATGGTACATCTTGGTGGCTCCCGGATGAATATAATACTGCAAACCATGAGTCTGTTCTAAAATTCACTCTCTCAAGCCATCAACATCCAGAACACATAAATAAGCTTGGTACCTAAGCACCCCATCTCCCCCTTAGGGGAAAGACTTGATGGACTTGTTGAGTACCTATTCTTTTAACTCCAATAAAATAGGATCAAGATTTTTCTTGGACTTACCGTCCATTACAAAGGATGATTCGGAAGCATTATGGACCGTGACTCCACCCTTGATGGAATCCACTACTTGGGCACCTAGCCGAGCAAATCTATGCACATCATGAATTAACTCCTTCTTTATCCTCTACATGGGTCAAAATACCCATGGACAATCGACTTAGGGAATCCAAAACTACATGACTTTACAGGGGTGGTAAAGGACACTCATGTCATAATCCTTACAACTTCTAACCACCTTTTTTTTTTCCAGAGATTCATTTCCTTTGAGTAAACATATATTGAACACTTTTGTGATCGGTGAACACATCTACATGGACCCTAAAAAGTAATGTCTTCATATTTTTAAAGCAAATTATACTTCCGCTAATTCAAGATAATGGGTCGGATAATTCATTTCATGGATCATGAGTTGACTTGAAGCATCGACAATCACCTTACCATGTTGCATTAGAGCACATACCAACCCCACTTTTGAGGCATCACAATATTCCACAAATCCATCAGTACTCGCCGATAACGTCAAAACTGGAGAGAAAGTCTATTTTTCAACTATTGGAAGATTTTCTCACAAGCCTCTATCCACACAAACTTAGATTTATTTTGAGTCAAAGCTGTTAATAGAGAACCAATGGAGAATGAATCCTCAACAAACCTCCTATAATAATCGGCCGAACCCAAAAAGCTTCTCATATAAATAGAAGTTAGAGGTCTAGGCCCACCCTTCACCACATCTCTCTTCTTAGGATCTACCTCAATACCTTTGCTCGACAAAATATAACCAAGGAAGGCAATGACCTTAGCCAAAACTCACATTTACTAAACTTTTCATACAATTGGTGGTCTTTAAGGACTTGCAATACAGGCCTAAAATTGTTCATGTACTCATTTTCACTCCTTGAATAGATCAAAATATCATCAATAAACACTATGATAAACATATCAAGTAGTGTCTAAACACTCTATTCATTAGTTCCATTAATTCCATAGGGGCATTTGTCATCCAAAATGACAGAACCACAAATTCATAGTGACCGTACCGACTCCTAAAAGCCATCTTGGGAATTTCAACCCCTTTTAGTCTTAGTTGATGGTAACCCGAACAAAGAACTATTTTAAAGAAATATTAAGCCCCTTAAACTTGATCAAACAAATCACCAATTCTAGGAAGGGGATAGTTATTCTTATTAGTCACCTTTTTCAATTGGAGGTAGCCAATACACATTCTAAGGAACCCATCCTTCTTTCAAACAAACAATATCGGAGCAACCCATGTAGAGATACTCAGTTGAATAAAGACTTTTTCTAATAAGTCCTTGCCTTGTTACTTTAAATCTTTCAACTCATCTGGATCCATTCTATAAGGAGGAACGGAAATAATTTGTGTATCCATATTAGATAAAATCTCAAAATCAAGTTATCGGAAAAAACTAGAAGAAACTCACTCACCACGAGGACCAAATCTAAGAAAGGGGTTAGTGACTCAACATCCCTAATACTAATAATATGGTAAATACAGTCCTTGGAGATCATTTTCCAAGCTCTAAGACAAGAAACAAATTGACCTCTACGGATAGAATATCCCTCCTTCCACTCTAATGTAGACTCAGTTAGATATTGTAACTTTACTACCCGAGTCCTACAATCAATAGAAGCATAAAATGCATGGAACAAATGCAAACCCAAAATTACATCAAAATCTAACATGTCTAACTTCACTAAATCCACCAAGGTAACATTAAGGGACAAGGAAATAAGATATCTTCTATAGACTCTTTTTTCAATTGCTGCTTCACCAACTGCCAATGAAGGTTCTTCTTACACATCAGGGAGTATTTAGAATTTTATAGCCAAAAGAGATGTAACAAATTACAAAGTGTCATTGGGGTCTAACGATGCATATGTATCAAAATGAAAGAACTGAAAAATACCGATCACAACATCTAAGGAACATTCTTGGGTCTAGCGGGGTACTATAGGAGCTTTGTGGATGGTTTTGTGCCCATTGCATCTCCTTTGACTACTTTGACCAAAAGAATGTAAAATTTGAGTGGTCGAAAGTTTGTGAAAGAAGCTTCCAAATAATGAAAGACAGGCTTACCACCGCTCCGGTGTTGACTTTACCGAAGGTTACTAAGGTTTTTATGAAATATTATGATTCATCCCGAGTGGGATTGGGTTGTGTTCTTATGCAACATGGAAAGTTATAGCCTTTGCTTCTAGCGAACTTAAGGTTCATGAGAACACTTACCCAACTAATGATTTTGAGTTAGCGGTCATGGTGTTATCCTTGAACGCAACTATGGGTGGTGTATCTTATGTCAAAGAAGGCAAGAAAGACCTCGCAAAAGATGTCCATAGGTTGGATCATTTTGGTGTTAGATTAGAATATTCTCCAAATGGTGGTTTTATGTTCCATCATAACTCTAAATCATCATTGTTTGTTGAGGTAAAGTCTAAGAAACATGTTGATCATCATTGATGGAGTTAAAGGTATCGGTTCTTAGTAAGCTTAATGAGTCATTCTCTTTATTTGGATGGTATTTTGAGGTACCAAGGTAGGTTGAGTGTGCAAAATATGGATAATTAGAGAAATCAGATCGTACAAGAAACTTATGGTTGTCGTTATTCGATTCTTCCGGGTTCTACTAAGATGTACATGACCTTAGAGTGATATTTTCATGGGATGAATTGAAAAGGGACATAGCGCAATTTGTAACAAAGTGTCCAAATTGCAAACAAGTGAAATTCGGGTGGTTTACTTCAAGAAATCCAAGTTCCTACATCGAAGTGGGAAGACATTAATATGGACTTTATAGTGGGTTTACCTCAGACTCGAATGCAAAATGAATCTATATAGGTGGTGCTGGATAGGATGACTAAGTCCGCTCACTTTATTCCCGTTCATTCCACTTACTCAATCGAGGATTATGCCAAGATCCACATAGATGAGATTGTGAGTCTCCATGATATTATTTTATCCATCATATCAGAAAATGGAGCACAATTCACATCAAGATTTTGGAGATCATACCAAAAAGGATCGGGTCCAAGAATAAATTTAAGCACCGTTATTCATCCCCAAGCGAATGGGCAAGCAAGCGTACCATTCTAACTCTTGCGTATATGCTTATAGATTATGTGATAGATTTCAAAGGAAGTTGGGAAGAGCATTTGTATTTTCTAGAGTTCTCTAATAACAATATATACCATTCATCTATAGCCATGACTCCTTTTGAGGCATTGTATGGTAGGAGATGTAGATCTCTGATAGGATGGTTTGAAGTAGGCGAGTCTTCGATTCTTAGTCCCAATTTGACCTATAGGTCCTTGGTGAAAGTTAATTTCATAATGAATTGATTGCAAACATCATATTGCAGGCAAATGTCTTATGCCGACATTAGGAGAAGAGAATTAGAATTTGAAGAAGGTGATAAAGTGTATTTGAAAGTTTCATCTATGAAAGGGGTGGTGATGTTTGACAAGAAAGGGAAGTTACGTCCTTGTTATATTGGTCCCTATGAAATTTTTCAAAGGATTGGCAAGGTTGTTTATTAGTTGATATTACCTAGTGAGCTAGCTTCTGTTCACCAGGTTTTCCATGTATCCATGTCTAAGAAGTGCATTGGTGACCCCGAGTCCATTCGTCCTATAAAATGTCTAGGATTGGATGAGAATCTCTCCTACGAAGAGGTTCTAGTAGAAATTCTTGACCATCAAGTGAAGAGGTTGAGTAACAAAGAGGGTGCCTCCGTAAAGGTGTTATGGAGAAACCACATAGTTGAGGGAGCAACATAGGAGGGCAAGGCCGACATGAAGTCCCGTTATCCTCATCTTTTTGGTAATTAAGGTTAGTTGTTTCTCATAATAATGAAAATAAGGAATAAATTGAATTTGATATGTCTTGCATAGATATGCATAATTATGGTAAAGGTTTATGCTAAAATGAGTTTTCATGGAAAAATGATCTTTTGCTTCATTTGAAGTTATTTGGTGTGCTTGGTATGTTGTATCCCTTATAAAGTGATATTGAACATGTGGATATGTTTTGAAATTAGTATTGCCATAAGTGACTTTATATGTAATATTGAGCTCTCATATGTAGTAAATGAAGTTGAGTTGTTATGTGTAAATTCCATGTTGTTTTGTTGGTTGAGATGTAACTCATTTTGATTATGTATGTTTTGGGTTGGGCTGCTAGTATTAAGTCTATCATTTCCTTTCAAAAGATTTTAGTGTCATTCGTGGACGAATGTTCCTAATGGGGGAAAATATAACACATCGAAAGTCCAAGACCTAATCTAGAGTCTCACATGAGTATCTAAGGGTTTTAACATTGATTTAAGGTCAATAATAATAGTTATGAGTCAGTTAGGAAGTTATAGAGTCAAGACGTCAAGAAACATCCATGACGTCCACAGAATTGTGAAAGAGGTGCTAGTGTGACTTAGGTTATTTCATAATATTTTAAGAGTCGTAAATTGATGAAATTTGGGGGAAAGGTGTCAACATAGTATTAGAGTATATTTAGGGTCAAAACGTCAGGTTATGACTCCTCAAGGACCACCCTAAGGGTCCTTGAGGAGTACCCTTCAATTATAGCCTAAAAGTTGTCAAGAGGCAGTGTCCTCCTCCGAGTGCAGCCGACGAGGCGTAGGTGGATCGACGGGGCATCGATTCCTCTGTCAACCAACACTTAGCCAATTATTCAAAAGTGTTCAAAAGCACGATCTCTTACCAAAACGACGTTTGCCAGTACGGTGGGGTGAGGGGGCGTCGACTGATCTACGACCCATAGGTCGGGGTCTCATAAGTCAGGCCTACGACTTTTTTATCTTATTTTAAGTTAGTTTATTTAATTATTTAATTGGTTAATTATGGATTAGGGGTGTCACGACCCAAAACGGGTCGCAAGTGGCACCCACACTTATCCTACTATGTGAGCGAACCAACCAATCTAAACCCCAACATTTTAACCATAATGAACAAAATACGATGCGGAAGACTTAAAACTCATTAACGAAATCAATTAAATAACTTCTAAAATTTATCAATCATTATCCCCAAAATCTGGAAGTCATCACCACAAGAACATCTATCCTCAAATTACTAAATCTAAGAATATCTAGGAAGCTAAAATAAATAAACAGCTAGTCCATGCCGGAACTTCAAGGCATCAAGACATGAAAAAGAAGATCCAGTCCGAGCTAGAAGCATTAGCTCACCCTGAGATCCGACGTGATGAAGACCGGCTAGAGTTGCGGTTGAGTTGAAGGCGGTGGCACGTTTGCTGCACTCCACAATTTACAAAGAAAAACAAATACAAGTAGGGGTCAGTATAAGGCACAAGTACTGAGTAGGTATCATCGGCCAACTCAAAATAGAAA
>NC_028645.1:12024614-12026989 GCF_001406875.1 Solanum pennellii | reverse complement strand
TGCACCTTTAATTGCCTCGAAGCATAAGCAATTACATTCTTCTCTTGCATTAGAACTGCACCCAAACCAGATTAGGATGCATCACAATAAACAATTAAGTTCTTACTCTCTACTGGCAAGGTAAGAATAGGTGCAGTAGTCAGCAAGTTCTTGAGTTTCTGAAAGCTTTCCTCACATTCATCCGACCATACAAATGGAACATTCTGCTTAGTCAAGTTCGTCAATTGGGAAGCAATAGAAGAGAATCCCTTGACAAATCGACGTTAGTAGCTAGCTAAACCAACAAAGCTCCTTATTTCTGACACATTAGTATGTCTTACCCAATTTCTCACTGTTTCAATCTTAGAAGGATCCACCATCACTCCATCCTTAGAAACCACGTGCCCCAAGAAGGACACTGAATCTAGCCAAAACTCACACTTGGAGAATTTGGCATAAAGCTTTTTCTCCCTCAACATTTCCAACACAATTCTCAAATGCTCCTCATGTTCCTTCTTACTCTTGGAGTATATCAGTATATCATCAATAAATACGATCACAAAGAGATCCAGATATGGCTTAAAAATCCCGTTCATCAAGCTCATGAAAGCAGCAGGGGCATTCGTTAGTCCAAAGGACATTACCAAGAATTCATAATGCCCATACCTGGTTCGAAAAGCAGTCTTTGGCACATCTGCTGCCCGTATTTTCAATTGATGATAACCAGACCTCAAGTCAATCTTAGAGAAGACACAAGCACCTTGTAACTGATCGAACAAATCATCAATGCGAGGAAGAGGATACCTGTTCTTAACAGTTACTTTATTTAGTTGCCGGTAATCTATGCACATCCGAAGACTCCCATCTTTCTTCTTCACAAACAAAACAGGAGCACCCCAAGGGGATGCACTCGGTCTAATAAAGCCTTTCCCTAACAATTCTTGAAGTTGGGCTTTTAACTCCCTTAACTCTGCTGGAGCCATTCTATAAGGGGGTATGGAAATGGGACGAGTACCCGGCTCCAAATCAATGCAAAAGTCAATATCCCTGTCCGGTGGCATACCAGGAAGGTCTGCAGGGAACACATCCAGAAACTCACGAACTACCGAAACCGACTCAATCGAAGGTACTTGGGTAGTATCATCCCTGAGGTGTGCCAAGAACGCTAAACACCCTTTACTAACCATTTTCTTAGCACGAAGAAAGGAGATGATACGCACTGGAGTGGAAGTGTAGTCACCCTCCCACACTAACGGATCTGTCCCAGGCTTGGCCAACGTTACAGTTTTAGCATTACAATCTAAGATTGCAAAATTTGGAGAAAGCCAAGTCATACCCAGAATTACATCGAAATCAACCATTTCTAAGATAACCAAGTCTACATGAGTATTGCTCCCCACAAAAGTCACCAGACAAGACCTATATACCTTTTCAACTATCACAGACTCACCCACCGGAGTAGAAACACGAATAGGCATGTCAAGCAATTCACAATGTAAATTAAGACCAGTAGCAAATGAGGAAGATACATATGAAAATGTGGAGCCAGGATCAAATAATACAGAAGCCATGCAATCACAAACCAAAAGATTACCTGTGATAACAGCATCTGATGTCTCCGCTTCAGACCGCCCAGGGAAAGCGTAACAATGGGCCCTATCACCTGTCTGCCCGTTGCCCCTACCATGTGGTGTTGTAGTAGCTCCAATTTGTCCGTCACCCCGGCCGTTTTGGTGACCACCATTACCTCGGCCACCACGTCCTCCAGAATAACGGCCTCTACCATGACCACCTCTACCTCTAGCTATTGGGGGTCTATAACTCTGTTTTGGACAATTCCTCCTAATATGTCCAGTCTCCCCACATCCATAACATTCTCTGGGGTCTAGCATAGGTCTCTGTGAGAATGACGAGGTCTGGGAATAACCTCCAACCTCAGAGAAATGTTGACCGGTCTGAGGTGGACCCCCAACTACAGTCTGTAGTGAAGACTGAATTGGTCGGACTGAGTAACCTCCTGAACCCTGTCCTCTAGAGTAAGAACCATTAAACTCACCTCCCTTTCGAAACCTTTTAGATGTCGATGCCATGGTGAAGTCGTCTGGCTTCACTCCCTCCACCTCTATCACGAAGTCTACCACTTCCTGGAAGGATTTCGCTGTAGCCGCTACCTGTAAGGCTGAAATCCGCAAATCTGACCTCAACCCCTTCACAAAACGGCGAATCCGCTCTTGTGGACTGAAACAAAGCTGGGTGGCGTACCTGGATAATCCACGAAACTTAGCCTCATACACAGTCACCGACATCTTGCCTTGCTCTAGGCTCAAGAACTCATCTCTCCTCCTATCCGTCAAGGTCCGGGGGATATACTTCTCCATAAATAGGCTAGAGAATGA
>NC_028645.1:11986570-12022708 GCF_001406875.1 Solanum pennellii | reverse complement strand
TACTATCCTGGTGTCGGAACGTGACACTCCGATCCATATACTATCCTGGTGTCGGAACGTGACACTCCGATCCATATACTATCCTGGTGTCGGAACGTGACACTCCGATCCATATACTATCCTGGTGTCGGAACGTGACACTCCGATCCATATACTATCCTGGTGCCGGAACGTGACACCCGATCCACTATTCTCAATCTTTTAGTTCATCAAGCCTTCTTTTATACCAAGGCATCATCATTAACAAAAAGATTTTAGGGTTTAAGATTCAACAGCCTCATCATGCTAATTCATCACAATTATGTAACCATATCATACATACACACAATTAAGCAATATAGGAGACTTTACATTACTACCCAATACATATCATTCGCTATTAAGAGTTTACTATGAAATAGAATAAACCATAACCTACCTCCACCGAAGAATCGCGATAAAACAAGCTATCTTCCCAAAACCTTTGCTTTCCTCTGCGTTCTTCTCTTTCTCTTGTTCGTTTCTCCCTTCTCTCTCTGTTCTTTCTATTTTCTTATTTCAAAACCCTCTTTCTTTTACCCTAATTAGCATATAATTAAGTATAAAAGATGATAAAATACCCCACTATTTGTTTCAAGGTTATTTCCTTTAACCCCCAAGTAATTGAATTATTAACATTAATCCACTAACTTTATAATTATAAGCAGGAATAGTCCAAAACGCCCCTTAAAACATTTAACAGAAATCCGACCCAGTCAGGGTTACGTAGCCTGTGACGGCCCGTCGTGCCTGCGACGGTCCGTCCTGCTGCTTCCGTCACAAAGTTCAGAGACTCAATTCATTAAAGAGTCCGTGACGGCCCGTCATGTATGCGACGGTCCGTCCTGCCATTTCGTCGCGAAGTTCAGAGAGTCGATCTTAGTACCCAAATTTCTAAATTCTAAGTGTTTTGGAACGAGACCCCCTCGACGGTCCGTCGTGCCCATGACAGTTCCGTCGACCCAGACAGTGATTTCCAGAAATTAACTCTGCTGCTCCAAACGACTAAACAGGTCGTTACAAGGGGATTTCTAATTAAGTCAATTAAGGACCAATAAAAAGACCTAAGCCTTATTAAACTAACCCAACCTCACATTTTCCCAAAACTCAAATTGCTCTTCCTTCTCTCTACTTTCCCTCTCCCAAAGAAGAACTCCATTGGATAACTAGTTCAAGGTCTTTGGTCATAAATAAGTCATCTTTTCTCCATCATTCTTGAAGAATTAACAAGGTATTTGAACCTTTAACCTTTAGGATACCTTTCCCCAAAGGGTTCTTCAAAAAATTTGATTTTATTAAGATAATTTCATGTGGGTTTCTTCCTAATACGAATTTGATCTTCTAAATTGCATTGTTTATGGTTTTTTTTGTTATTATGATTATATTATGTTGTATTATGGTTCAATTACATTGGTTCTTCATGAATTAACCTAGTTTGTGGAATAGATCATGAATTGACCCAAAATTCCCTAACCCTAGGTGATGAACATATGTTGAATTGATTAATATTGATGCAATTGAGTTAGTAATAGTGTTAATTACCATTTTATGATGTTTTTATACCAATTTATGTAAGAAACTGGATTGGCTGAGGGTAAGACCATTGATGATGACTTTTGAAGGAGAAATTGGTAAAACTTTGTGATCTTAAACCTTTACTTCAACAGTGATGCATTTTTTTGGTGATGAAGTTCAATTGAATAATGCCTTGTGATTGAATTAGGTATTGTTGATATGATTATGCAATATGAATGTCTTGATTATATGAGGATGTGATATTATGTTAAGATGTTATGATATAAGGTTGATTATGAATTGCCTATGTGCCTTATTATGACATGATGATGATAATGTGCTAATCTCACATATGATCATTGTATTGAAAGGACATTCTCATCCAATTCCTAATGATCTAATGGTATAAATATACAAGGGGTTAGTCTCCTATGACCTATACTAAGTTATGATGATTAATAAAGGCTAAAAGACATTTCAAAAGGGACTCTATCTTAGCATAGAGTGAACTAGATGTGAGGTGTATCCCTTCCCATTGTGGAAAGGTAGGTTCACTATGATACTCATGAGATTGTAGACTATAACGCAATGTTTATAAAGAGTGATCCAAGTATATCTCCTAGTTCTTGAAATTTGTTGCCCCGTAGGAATTATAGCTAGTGGATCCACCTAGAATGTTATGTTCATGTTTGGTACTACCTTGGCAAGTAGTCCACCTTCTTTTGGTGTAGGGTTTCATGATACCGGATTATATATTTAGATCATGTGGTCTATATCGGTTAAGGCAAGTATTACCGAAAGTAAAATGAAGTAATAATGTGAACACTAACTAGGGTTACCTAAGGGGTTCGACTTAGTCTAGGTAGGGTATGAGACTCTACCTATACATTGCACTAGTTTTCATTGAGGGAAGTCTTGGGAGGTTGTTATTATGTATATAAAGTAAGTATTATGCATATGTTGATGATACATATTCATGATCAAATATGGTGTTAGTTTCACTTGTGAACATGCTAACGGTCTATATTGCTAAATATGATGATTGCTAATCTTGATGCTATGCTATGTGAAGATAGACAATTCTTGTGATCCCTTGTTGGTTTACCTTGTTGAGTAAGGATATGGGGCTTTGCTTGTTCATTGCACATGTATACTTGAAGTTCGGCTATGAGTAATGTTTTGGTATAAGATGTAACGTTATGAACTCTTGTACATGCTTTGTTGTTATAACATGACGTTAGAGATGTTTGGTTATGTACACCAGAATGCGATTATACATGTTGACTTGATTATACTAGATTATGTTGAGTTTGTGATATAACTAATCTTGTCTTAATGAATATGTGCTTATTGGCTTATATGAGTCTTGAATGTGCATTAAAAACTCTGAAATGACTTAGCATATTTTTTAATGTAAACGTCCCTTTTCTCATACATTCTTTCAAATGATTTATGTGCATGTTTCCATACTTAGTACAAGTGGTGTACTAACCCATTCTTTATGTTTACTACCAAATGTATGTTCAGTCCATGGGTCTTCTAAAAGGCCCATTTGAAAATACTTGGATTCTCATACTGCAAGTTCGGTAGGTACTCATTTTCGGAGGAAGATACCACTATCTTTCTATCGGATGTTGTTTAGTCATAAGGAAACTTTTGTTCATTCTCTTTCATTTGAATACAAATGTTGTATATGCATATATGTGGATTTTATTGTATGAAGAATGGGCTATGCCCGATGTTGTACTCGTTTAGATAGTTTAATATGAGACGTATACTAGACTTCTTATGAGTATATATTGAGATCTTATGTATATTAANATATAAGCGATAGGTCTATGTAAACCTAAATGTAGAAGTAAATAAAAAATTTTAAATTTTCCGCAATTTAACCTATGAAATATAATGACGAATAGCTAAGAGGTTAGTCTTAGTTCTCTTTGAGAACGACGACACCGGTTACTTCTAGAGGGTGCTCCTCAGATGTGAATTAATAATCTCAATGAAATTTGAGGATGAACCCTTGAATTCTCCAAAACCTAGCTATAATTCCACCTTTCTTCTTCTATGAGTTTCGGATAGAGAAATATCAAGTGGAAGAGAATTTTTTATTTGATATGGGTATTTGAGTATAACGACTTTTTTTGAGTGAACTTGAACTTATAACAATTTATATAGTACCCCTAAGAATACCCAAAGTGATCTCACTTCATTAGACTTAGAAATGGAAATGACATAATTATCCTTCATTAATTGACCACAAGCTGGAGTCACGAACCACCTTCACGATCCGTGGTGAGGACAATAATCCATGGTCCACCTCGTGAAGGTGTGGAAATGGCTAGGAAATAAATGCCTGAAGCTAAGTAGCCCAAGCCAATCCCACGAAGGGCTCCAGGAGCCGTGGTCAAACCACGAACCATGGTCCATCTCGTGGTCCATGAGGTAGGAGCTAGGCTACATTGTGCCATGATCTACCTTGCCTAAGTAGTCTTCATGAAGGGCTCCCCGGGCCTTGGTCAAGACCAGGAGTCGTAGTACTTTCTTCATCGACCAATTTGAAATTGTGATATAAGAAAAAATTTGAATCCAAACATGTTTAAATAATGAAAACATCCATGGTGGCAACTATATCTAAAAGACAAAGTGATAATTTATATGTTAAATATTAAATAAAATAAAATAAATGTGACAATATACCAACAATGATATTTTGAGTTTGAAATAAAACTCCAAATAAAGTTAATACAATATAAAGTAAATCACCCATCAACAAAAGAAATTTAAACAAACAAATAGAGGCATAATTTGCGAATAATTATAAAAAATTAAACAAAGAAACAGGAAAACCTTACAATGAAGAATTATTTAATCAGCAAAGATAATAATAATAATAATAATAATAATAATAATAATAATAATAATAATAATAATTTAATATGCAGTAAATTAGCTGCAACAACAACTTTATAACTAAAAACAAATTAATGAAAAATAAGATCAACGCAAACCCCAAAAATATGAATGTGGTAATATAAATTGGTAGAGTCAACAAGGATAAAGAAGATAAAAAATAAACTCCCTTTATGAAAATTTTCCACAACCCACTTTATTTTTTAATTAGAATCTTAGATAGAGAATAGTTATTCAATGGAATTAAATCGTGGGCTCGAGACTGTGTCTATAATTGTTGATGAAGAAATTTTTTGTGTATATTATTCTTATCCTTATTTAAAGGTATTTCAAGATTGTGCTGAAAAGACAAAAATAAATATTAATAAAACTAGAAGATAAATTGAATATTAACTAGTGTAACGAATGAAATGAATGACATGTAAGAAATGCAATATATAATCATATTCAATAAACCATGACAAAAAATGTGACCAAAACTAATTGATAAGAATCCTAAAATTTTGAGAAATTAAGATAAGAATTGATATTTAAAATATATTTTTAAAAAAGGAATTTAGAACTATTGAAGGAATAAAACTTATAAGTTATTAATTTTAAAAATGTTAGGCCAAAACGAAAACAACTGTCCCCTTCTTTCGATATGATTGATGAATGAAATAATAGACAAAGAAAATTGACAAACTCATATTTTGTAGAACACATGACCTACGTATAAAAGTTTTGTTTAATGTGATGGAAGTCGCTCCTCAATTTTTTATCAAAAGGTTTCACGGTGTGTTGCGCCCTTGTTAGCGTAGTCCACACCTGTGGCTAAATTGAAATGTATTCATTTGGATGTTCTCAAAAAAACCAAGATAAAATTCAATAGTACAACGTAATTTAAAGAAAAGGGTAGCATCCCTTACGATAATTTCTACCATCCTTTTTTTTGCATGTTTTTATTGATACGCTATTATCTTTCTTATTCAAAGTTATTCTTGCTTCCAAATCCCTGCATGTTAACAATCTTGTATGATTGTTCAACTGTGATATGATTTTATTAAAAATACAAACATATCTATCAACATAATATTAGTGATTGTCAGTCCATTTGATACGACAAATGTGAATCCATAGATAGAATATTTGGCAAAATAAAAGCATGTATGTTGGTTGAATGTGTGAGAATCCATCTATAGGATTCACTGTAATTGTTCGTATATTGGAAGGATAAATTAGAAGGATCAATCGAGAGGATATTTTTGGACAAAATAAATACATGTCCATCAGTGGGACATTTAATAATCAATTGATAGATATTTGTTGATCCATTATTAGGAAATATGTGCACACTGCCACTTTTGATAATGTAATATGAATATCCTTCAATGTTCGTCTCCTCATGTCAATATGAATTACATAAGGTGCACATCGTTCACCTCCGAATAAATATATCTTAAAAATGTCTTTCTACGTGAGCCTCTTCCTACAACATGTAATAGATAGGGGTATATCCTTCACCTCCTAATAGTTGCGACTTAAAAATATATATGAACGTTAGCCTCTTCTGACTTCAACGTGGAATAGATGGGTTCAAGTCCTTCACCTCCGAATATATGCGACTTAAAATATCTTTTATTGTTAAGTTACTCAAACTTCAATGTGGAATAGATAGGGTGCACATTCTTCACATTTGTATAGATGTTGGTTAAAGATAGCTCCTAGTGATGGTTGCTTCTTAAAGAATCTCCAAACAGAGTTTATTTTGTATTTTTACATACAAACCTAGTTATATTGTATTTTTTCAATGTATTAAGTTGTAATCTAATTGTTTAAAAGCTTTTCTTTATATCGATTATTATTGGTTTTATCTTGAAATTAGTTAAGATTGAGTTGAATTTGAATTGATTTAAGATGAGGTCAGTTTTTCTTTTCAGCTAAAGCTTATGTCATGTCTTAGATTTTCCCTTGCATCCTCGTCAAATCCATCTACTTACTCCATTTGTCCAGCATCTTTCATGATGCAGACATAGTTCCCCAACATCATCAACAAGAATTTTTTTGATCCAGTTGAATTCTAGAGTATTTTGGTGAGCCTCATTTTTTCCGGAGGATCCCTTATTTATCTTCACTTATTTCAGTTTGTTAGGATGATAGGGGTTCTTGTCCTGACATACCTCATAGTAATTGAGTCTTTATAGATAGATAAACAATAGTTCATGAGTCTTTTATTTTAAATTAATAATGTTCTAGACTTGAGTTGCTTATTCTATGTAGTTGAATATTCTATTATATTCTGTGTTTCTTATTTGAGTTTATCTTTTAATATTATTCTATGTTAAGTAAGTCTTGCACTGAGTGTTAGGCAAGGACAAGGGTTTGCTTGGGTGAAAGATGATTCTTGAATGTCGTCCACATCTAGGGTATAGGCTCGACGAATAATATTTCCCTACAAGATATGAGTCACAACGATAACAAAGTGCTCAAGAACAAAATGATGACTGCTTAGATCTATCAAAATTATAAGGATTTTTTTATACATTTTTGCATTAATATTGTCTTAAATTTTCTTGGTCAAGTTGCTAGTTAAAGAGATATTGTATATAAATCTTTCCTTTTTGAGTTTAGGAATAGATGAAAGCATCAAACAGATGACTATTTCAATATACCGAGTCATGAAACTATAGTTAAGAAATCATGAAGCCAACTACCTTTTTACATTAGACAATCATCAAGCCATCCATCTCGTTATAACAAACATATTTTTTCACTTGCAAAGAGGGTCGTACCATTTATTATTATCGCTGAGGGCCATTACATGATTAGTAAAATAAAAGGCTACCATTGAAGAATATTCATAAGTCACTTCTACTTGGAGGTGAAGAGTGTGCACCTTATTTATTCCTTTAAAGTAGAAAGCGGCTGGCGTTTAAAGATATTCTTAAGTAACATCTATTCAAAGGTGAAGGATATAAAGCCTATCTATTCCACATTGACGTCTTAGGAGAATGATGTTTAAAGATAGTTGTAAGTCATATATATTCATAGGTGAAGGATATTCACCCTATATATTCCATATTGAAGTCAGAGGAGGCTAAAGTTGAAAGATATTTTTAAGGCATATATATTCAGAGGCAAAGGATGGGCACCCTATCAACTATATGGAGAAATCAGCGGAGGGTGGCATTGAAAGATATATATATTAAGTCGCATCTAAACCAAGGTGAAGGATGTGCACCCTATTTATTCCACGTTTGATTTAGAGGAAGCTGACATTAAAGGATACTTTTAAATTACATCTATTTGGAGGTGAAGGATGTGCACCCATCTATTCCACGTTGAAGTTGGATGAGGATGACGTTAAAAGATATTTTTAAGTCGCGTCTATTATGAGGTGAAGGAAGTGAACCCTATCTATTGCATGTTAAAGTTGGAGAAGGATGACATATTAAGATATTTTAAGCTGAATTTATCCAGAAGTCAAGGATGTGAACCTTATCTAATCCATATTTAAGTCAGAGGAGCTCGATATTGAACGACATTAATATTACATTACCGTAAGTGGAAATATTTGCATACATCTCTTCGATAAATTATAATATGTCCTACCAATGGACATGCATTTATTTTGCCCAAAGTTCCTACCCAATGGATCAACTTTATTCGTCCTACCGATGGACATGCATTCATATCCTACCAGAAGATTATCTTTATTCGTCCTACAAATAGGCATGCATTTATATCTTTCTGATATATCATTTTCATTCGTCCTACCGATTGACATACATTCATAACCTATCAATGGATCATATTCATTTGTGCTACCGATAAACATGTATTTATATCTTACCGATGGGTTATCTTCATTTTTCCTAAAGATAGATTTGTATTTATATCATATTAATGGATCAACAAATATGCTACCGATGGATTCTCAAGTGCCTCATTGATGGACATGCATTTATTTTCTCCAAAACATCCCGTCGTTAGATCGTTCAAATTTTTCCTACCAATGGACAAACAAATATAGTGCAAAATATCCTACAAATGAATTCTCATGAATCTTAAAGGCATACATGCTTTTATTTTGCCAAATATTCTATCAATGGATTCACAATTTGTCGTATCAAATACACTGATAATTATTTTATCACCACACTTATATTCTGTTGATAGATATTTTTTTTTTTATAAAAACTCATAGAACACATCAAAAATCAGATGATAGTTGTTAACATGCATGGATTTTAAAGCAAGAATGGCTTTGAATAACCAAGATTATAGAGTATCCATAAAAACATGCAAATAAGATGGTAGAAAATATGGACATGGATGTTACCCGTTAGTTTAAATTATGTTTAATGATTGAATTTTATTTTAGTTTTTTCGAGAACATCAAACTAATATATCTCAATCAAACCACAAGTGTGGACTATATGGCAAGTACACAACACAGTGTGAAAAATATTGATTTACAAATTGAGGATTGTAACAACCCAATTTCGTCGTTAGAAAAAATCCAATGAAAAATTAATTGGGGCCAGAAAACCATTTTGTAGTAACTTGAAATTTCCCAACCTAATCTAGATTTGGACAAAATTTGAGTTTTTTAAGGTGTAGGGAAATCTAGTACTGTATGAGAACTTTAATTGTGAATTTGATTACATGAGCGGACAACAAAGATGATAAGGAATTCATACGACTTTATGAAATCAAATTTTGATGAGTAGATCTCCGAGAATTGATCTTAGCGTGAACTATATTTGTAGAGCGTCGTTGTTTAGAGGTGCGTTATGAAAGAAGATTTTGGAATTCCTTTAAGGGACTCATTGTTCCCGTTTGTTCCTCTTTTGCGGGAATATTTCCGCTGTGGACGATGAGACAAGACTTAAAATCGTAAATACAACACGAGCGCTCACTATTTCGAGACATTGGGCCCCTTCGGCGTAGACGCAACAGAGGCATGAAGGCTGTTGTAGCAGGACGAGTGCTAATTGAGTAGTTAGTAAAAACCCTTAAACAACCTTATTTGGAAATTTTATCACTTTTAGAGATAAGGAATGACCCCCAGGTGATTTCTACTCGTTCCACAAAATTTTTGAGGCTAAAGGTTTGTTTTTAACTCCCTGAATCCATTTTTTGGTCCGTCGAACGTAATAAAATGGGTCAATATGGATGGGGCGGTTTATCCAAAATTTTTGTGGAAAAGGCTCTAAATTGGGTATTAGGATCTTAGTTTTTGTCTAGGATTATAAGGTTTGTTATTATACGGATAATTAGACCTTTGATTGTTGATCCTTGCATATAAATTGTTTCTTTTTTGTAGAACTAGAACATGAGGAATGAATCTGGAGAGGGAAGATTCAAGTTCCTTAGGGGATTTCTTCATGGATTCAAGGTAGGTGATGGTTGTGACATGTTTGTGTAATATATGTTTGTAATTGCTTTTTTATAATCCATGTATGTACATAAATGTTGCATTATTGATCACCCTAATTGTAAAGGAGGAAAATGGAATTATTGTATGTCATGAATCACCTCTTATTTTATGATCTTGATGATGTACTTGTGTTTGTGATTGTAGTGTGTGAATGGATCAGATCGCCACATTCTGGCATATTGACTTAGATCAAATTGCCACGTTTCGACATAAATATTAGATCAGATTACCACATTCCTGCATAAATATGGGATAAGATTGACATAATCTGACAAGCTAATAGTTTGGGTTAAGGTTACATGAGAGGATCATTGAATTGGGTTCCGTCAGAGGAACATTGAACCGTGTTGTGTTTCTACTTGTGATGATTACGTTCATAGATAATGATGAATGATAGTTAAATGCTATTTCATACTCTAAAATGATTTAATTATATATTGTTGAGAATTGTGAAATTTTTAGTTGATGTGAATGGTGATGATATTGTATATGTTTGGTTTATGCATGTTTTATAATGTTTTGGTTACTTACATGTGTTTCACTTAGAAGGATAGTCGCGTGATCCTACAAGTACACTATGGTTGTGTATGGATACTGCACTTGCTCTTATTGTTGTTACGTACAGAGCATCTTTTGATAACTATTGACCAACCTTGTCTAGAAGAGTAGTGACCGTTTCAACTTCAAGGTTAACCTAGATCTTCCGTGCAACCTTGAGTTCTTCTTTGTTGAATTTCACTCTTTTCACAATCAGTCTATTTGTTCATGTGTTGTTTAGATTTGGGGTTGTACCCCTTATTCTTATACTTGTTGTTAGTAGAGTTTTGGGACAACGACTTTTAGGTTGTGGAAGTTGTATTTCTTATTTGTGTCAGTTCATTTGGTTAGTTCCTTAATAAATAATTTAGTTATTTAAAACTGCTTTTGTATCTTTAAATGTTTAGTTTTTCGTTCGGTTTCTTGGTTGGGTTGTAGTAATTTTTCTCCCATTGAAAAGTTAGTGTGGGTGTCAATCACAATGAGTTTGTTTGAGACAAGGAGCGACTTCCATCACATTTAAACCACACTTTTATATGAAGGTCATGTGTTCGACCAAAATCAAATTTGGCTATTTTCTTTATCTATGATTTCTTACATCAAACATACCTAACGAAAGAGAGAGTTGTTGACATTTTTGCCTAACATTTTCTAAATCCAATATCTTATAAGTTTTATTCATTCCAAAGTTCAAAATACATTTTTATATATAATATTAAATATATTTATCGATACTTATCATTGTTTCACAAAAGTTTAGGATTTCTATTAATTACTATATTTTTGTAATAATTGGTTTAATATGCTTACATAATTGTTCAGTTTGATGAAATCCTTTTTTTTTGTTAAATTGCATTTCATTCATTACACTAGTTAATATTAATTTTATTTGCTACTTCTGTTAATATTTATTTTGGTATTTTTAGCATAATCTAGAAATATTTTTAAATAAGAATAATAATTATAGACACAAAAATTTTATTAATCAACAATTTTGGGTCACCGTCGTAAGCCCACAATTTGAGCCTATTGTCTAACTAATTTCTATTTAAGTTTTTATTAGCCCAAAAAATGAAGTGGGTGGTGGGACGTTTTCTAAAATAGAAAACACCATAAAAAAAATTTTCTATCCTATTCTAAAAGAACAACCCCCAAAACACCACATTCACCTCAGTGAAACAACAAACAAAAACCAATAACCCATCTTCTAAACAACCACCGCTCAACACAATGCTCCACCAATCAACAGCCTAAACAATCTTTCTTCCATTTTCATTCACCAAACAACCCCCCCCCCTTCATTCTTCTTTTTTTTTTTCCTGTGAACAAGTAAGACATTAACTCCAGAAGGTAGTGAGCTTCGACTTTGCACAACGAAGTTATTACTGGCGAACAAAATGAGGACTATTGAGACGCGCCCCCAGATCTAAAAGAATTCATTAGCAACTCTGACAAGCCTTTCACTTTCAGGCCTGCTCAAAAAAAGCAACACTTCGGTAACCCTTTTAATCTTGTATTTGTATATCTATCTAGGTTTATTTTCAGCCTCTTTATTGTTTTGAATTCTATCTTAATGTACTTAGGTTGTGTTTTTTCAATTAGTTGTGACTTTTCCGATAAATCGTGACTCTTTTTCAAAGGATTGTGATTTTTCGATTACTTGTGACTTTCTTCAATAACTTGTGACTTTTCCAAACGGTTGTAACTTCTTAGAAAGATCATGACTTTTCAGTTAAACACAAAAAACACATGTTCAAACTACCCTTAGTTTACTATAAATAGAGGAACTTCCTCTCATTTTTCTTTCAACCTCTCCTCTTACTTTGTTATCTTCCTCTTCAATCATCATTATTCACATATTTTCTCCGTTTGAATTGTTACACTGAAGTTTGTTCATGTGTTTCTATTGATATTTTTTTTCTTATCCATTTTGCTTGACTTTGGATTTAATGTTTAACAATATGATATAAAAATCCAGCTAATTAGCATAGCATTTCTCAATTTTAGATTTTTATATATGAACGTTTCTTTAAATTTATGTTTTTAATTTGCATGTGTCTTAAAAAAGAATTGGAAGCATTGTATTTCTCTCTTCGACATGTGTCTTTAAAAAGAATTGGAAAGCATTGTATTTCTCTCTTCAATTTCTCTTTAAAATAAAAGTTTATTAATCATGACGTGCAAAAAGTTACAATTTGAGCATGGCATCCCAAAAATTGTACAGATCATGGAACGAAACTTACATTGTTCTACACAAAATTAGTGATAATCGGTATTTTTCCGTATGTATTTGCAATATCAGAAATTTTGGTTGCAGGGGTATTTTGTATTTAATTTAGATTTTAGAAGAACAAAGAGTGAATATAATTTTCAGGTTGATATAAGTTAATATATCGTACTTCTTACTTTAGTCCAGTTTAATTTAGTTTAATTTTTCATTCTTAGTCTATATTTGTTCTCCTAAACAATATTTCCCCTTTCTTCTCCTTCAGTTTTTCAGGTTTGCTCGTTTATACTTTTGAATACTTACATGTAAGCATTTTTATTTCTTAAAATTATTTTTTGTCGAATTTTTTGTATGTACAGATACGTGTTAGGTTAAATGTCGCATCTGAAATTTAGGATATTTGATGAACAACTTTTTTTTGTTTTTTTGAGTAATAAAACTTGAAAAAAAATCCTCTTCAATTATGAAATTGCATCAAATTATCTTATTTTTTCTGATGTTAGCCAACTTAGTCTGCATGATCCTGATATTGGTTGAGTCTAAATAGCAACTTATCTTTTTTTATTAATAAAGAAAATGAACATTTTGTAATGACACTTTATAATATAATTTTGAATGTGTTGTGATAAAAATATATAAACATTTCCAAAATGTAACATAACTGTTGATATTCATCCCTTTCTTAATTTACCAAAGTATCTTAATTTTAATTTTTCTGTAGCACTTTATTTCAATTAGTAGGGAGTCACAAGATAATCAATAGAAAAATCATCCTAGATTGTAGAGAAGATGAACAATGTAGGTCTCAAGGACTAATCTCTTTTTACCAAGAGATTGGTTAGTCAAATCCCAAACTCCAACAAATTAAATTTATAACAATGGGTGGCTATTAGGATGGCATCAGATATATGATAGGTGTTGATTTATTATATTGGAAATATTATATGCTTGATTATTTCTATTGAATCACACAATAAGAATTTTTGATCTTTTCTTGAGAGTTTTTTAGTTGTAAAGATTCGTGATGATTACTCAAAAGATGTTTATTTGGATGGAGATAGGCAAATAGCGGATGTTTCACTTGAGTAAAGTGAGGTAAATGGAGCGTAAATAGATTTGTATTTAAAATATTCCTTTCAATGACAAGTTATCTTATAATCTGAAAAGGAAAGCGGTTTATAGAAAGAAGATAAAGAAACTGAATACGACAATCTGAAGTTCAATCACCTAGCTTTTCTAAATTAAGTTAATTTATATATTACATTATTCAACTTGGTAAGAACCATACTTAACTTTGGAAATTACACTATGTATAATATTATTGTTGTTGTTTAATTTGATAAGAATATTTGCTAAATAAAAATATTTTATTACATTTACATTTACCATTTGAAGTGAGGTTTTTCTTTTTTAGTCCATTGTTTAGTGTTTCGGATGAGAAGAAGAAAAGATACCACTATTATAAGTCTTTCATGCAATTGTCATATTTGAATCATTAAAAGTTGTTAGTCATCACACTTTAATGTGAATGTAGGTTGAAGTCCACTAATTTGTCGATGTCTTGATTTTTCTTTAATGTTTTTGTTTATTTTCATTTACCATTGATCTCTATGTTATGTTTTACAATGGGTTGTGATAAAAATGTATAAACTTTTCAGTAATATGAAATAAACATTTTAGTGATGTCCCTACACTAAATTAAAATATAATAACTATTAAAAGTGGGAACATTAATTAAAAGTCCTATTTATTTATATAGGTAAAAAAAATAATTAGAAATTAAGTTGTTGCATATCAATTTTTTAGTTATAGCATGTCACAACCCAAATATGGATGTGATGGCACTCGTCTATCCCACCAAGAGAAGTCAGCCTAAAACTCAACTATTACAATAAAATGTGGAAAGTTTACTACCAACTTACATTATACCCCAAAACCCGGTGGTCACGTGTACAAGCCTCTAAAGTATTACAATTGAATTTAAAGAAAATATAAGTCTCATATGACATTGTTTATAGAGTAGAAAAAAATCATAAACAAGAGTAAGAAGGTCTACTGAGATGACAAACAACTACCTCACAAATCTCCAAGAAGCCTCAAATTATACGAGTATTTATGACAAATGTCTAGACTAGTAACCTACAAAAAGATTGTAGAAGCAAGGAGTGAGTACCAAACCACACGATACTCGACAAGCTAACCTCTAAACACAAGTTAAGGGGACGAAATACTGGTACTCCTATCACCGCAACCGAACCTCTACAACTACAACCTGCATAAAATTTAACGCAATATAACAGCTCACAGTTTACGTAACATGTAACTCAACAAGAACACTTAGACAAATTACATATCCTCCACAACAACACTTTACCACATTACATATCCCGAACGACAACACTTACATATCCTCAACAATAATACTTAAACAAATTGCATATCTTAAATAACAATACTTCAACAAATTACATATCCTCAACAACAACACTTTACATATCCTCAATAACAAGCTCAGTATTCAACAATCACAAGTTTCGAAGAAAAACAATCACAAGATCAACAAAACACAATATGAAGTTCACTAGTGATAAGTATGTGCGTTGCAATGTAATGCAATGTCAAGTATAATGATGCATGTCTAACCTAGTGATACACACCCGATGTCTCTCAGTCCGGGACCCATGGGGGACATATCTGTCCATGCATCTGTCGTTGCGCACGACAGGGCCCTCGATAATAGTAACCATCGCGGCACACAATACGTCTCTCAAAATATAGTATTCATGGCGGCGCGCGATACGTCCCTCGAAATGGTACATCCTGTTTAAGTTTTTATTCATTCTCAATGCACATAAAATTTGCCACAACCTTGTCTTAAAATAATGCAAATGACATGTTCACACAAATAAAAAGGATACGATCATTTACATAACACTGCATAATACACAACAACATCAACAATGATTCAACAAGCCTTTCATACAAATCTTTATTATCAAGACATCACACACAAGCAATTATTCACATTGCCTTTTATTACCTTTTATTTTCATCATTAGAATTAGTTTATATGGACAAGTCAACCCATCACCAAGTTTTATTACTCCCAAACATATACCACCAGGAAATATACGCATTTCATACACTTAGCAAGAGTTTAGAAATTCACTTGCCTCAAATAGTCAAATAATCACTCTAGGGTTTGAGTCTTCCCTTTCTTTGTACTTCCAACTCAAAGCAATCTATTCAAATTAATAATCACAATACTATTTCGAAACTAACGACACGCATATTATTCTTTCTCTAGTCTAGACACTAAACTCACTCAAATTTATAATCAAATTCCTAAGTTTAATGCTAATTAACAAGTCAACTTTCATATTTTCCAAGTTTTAAGCCTAGGATTAAGTCTCAATATATCAATAATTTTAGTGTATAATGTAGTTAGTAACTCAAAAATTTAACCACCCATCATTTAAATACAAATATTACCTAATGACTACCCATAATCATTATACAATGATTACATTAGCCATTAAAAATTTTCAACCAAGAAGACATTAACATAAGATATTAAATTCAATTTCTCTTGTTTCTCTATCAAAGCAAACATTGTTATTGTAATAAAAAAAATAAATAGAAAAATGTGTCAAGTAGTTACTAAATCAAATAAGCTTAACGACAATATAGTACACATACACAGACCTGGCTTCCATATGCATATTAACCACAAGTGATATTTCATTATAATGAACCAATGTTTGGACATAATTATTGCTGAAATTACGTACTTTTATCCATAACTATTATTCCCCCCAGTTCAATATAATTACACTACCATATTATTGATTTCTGTTCTATAGCCAATATTATAATAATAACATTAATATAGCTCATATCAATATAGTCAATACAACATGATGTTGTCAATTTTATGACTTACATGAAGTACGCACGTAATACCATCGCTAGAGCCGCCACCAAAAAATTAAGCATTCTCTTCTAACGTTTTATTTCCCTTACATTATTATCTAAAAATGTCAACCCTAATAACTTATATTAATATATATGGGCAATTATTATTAATAATATACAAATTACCCCTAAATTAATTACTATTGTTAAATGACTATTCAACATTATCAAAAATGACCTTTCGGATTCGGGTAATTACATTAGTCGGTGTTCATCTTTCAGTGCTTCTTCTTAAGACCATTCAATAAAGATCAACTACTATGAAATGAAATTTCGAATTAAACTTTGGAATATCAACAAATTAGGAGTGATATTCAAGCCACGGACTAACCCATGAACTCTATCTTAACTCAACCCCATTTGACCTTAACACCACTATTATGATGAATCTTTTCTTCCAAAACCAAGATAACCTTTTGAATAAATAATGGATACAACCAGAAGTCAGCTTGAATAAGAGACCACACACTCATAATGCACATACAGTCACATATTTTATCACGATTCCCTTTTCACAACACAATTTTTTCACGAGCCCAAGTTATAAAAATCTAACCTTTAGACGTCGGGCACTTATGAAGGAAAAATCAAACTTATCTAACCCAAAGAAGAAAGTTATCGAGTAAACACCTAGCAAATGATACACCCATGCATATAGAACCTCTATCAACACTATCAAATAACTGTAACTATTCACGGAAGCTCTTCTATAAGTTCTCATAATAAAGATTGTGTCTATATACATATTGAGATACTTTAACTATTTCAACAAAACCAAATTATTATAACTAAAAAGACCAAGTCTGTCAAAGGTTCCTACTCTATCAAGAGGAAATAAGGGGATCGGTATATCCGATCCACCACTAGGAATTCACCCATAGATGTAAAAAACATGTGGACATATGCAATGAATCATACTCCAAATAATGTCAAACGATGTAGGTGGTCAACTTAAGAATATACGAAATCAAGGTCGAATAACACTAGATGCTTTCTCCATAATACCAATATCAATATTTTCATTCCTCTAACTACATCCCTCAATTTTAAATTTTTTTTGTTTGCCACCCAAAGAAAAAACCAGTCTGATCCCCATTATAATTTTACACATGCTCGATTTACCAAACCCTGCATAATCCTCAGAGTAATCCACCAAAGCCAACACTCTTAATATTAACAAATATGATAACCACACCAATCATTTACCTTACTTTCACACTGTCACTAGTATCACAGTCTTCTTAGAAAACATACTATAGTCTCCAAGATTTTGAACTATGGTTTCTTATCTTTCTATTGACGCATCCCATGATAGATATGAATCAAACTTAAAACTGATAGAACTAATTATAAACTAATAGTACTTTCCAGTTGAGGTAGAACATTGAATCACACCCAAAGACAACATCACACAAACTTTCACTAGAATATTTCAACTACTAATTTCAAATAATCAAATAAGTCATTCTATAACTCATAGAAATTCTTAGTCACTCCAATAATCCTCTATATACTATAATCTCATAGCCTCTACTCACTATCAAATTCTTATGTAATGCATCATAATAATTTATATAGTCTCATAAATAAAGTAGTTTCAATGCCCTCAAAATTTTCATTAATAATTCAGTATATTCATAAGTCACCTACAAAAATTTAAAAAATCTAGTCCCACATAATAATATAGAATCTTCCACTTAGCGTTGTTTGTCACCCAAACAAAAATCTAATCTTCATGAAGTCACTGATAAACTCTAAGTGAGTTAGTGCCAAACAAATTCATATCTCTCAGTCTTATATAAATTCATCGGCAAAAATCAATAAATCTTTCAACTACAATCAGGGTTTATACGAGAGGTCTTAATCCTTCACTTTTCTTAAATTCTTCCCATGACACAAAATTCTAAATATCTTGAACCCTTCAATACACCATACTTTTATTCCTTTGGTTGACTCGCTCACCAATGTTGTCCTTCAATCAACAACCCATGATATTTTTACCTTATCCTCTAAACAATAACATTATGTGAAACCCCCTTCGGTGTAACAATCAAAAGTAACCAAATTTACTACTTGAATTATGTTGAAGTCTTTCCAAGTGCTTCATACTCAATGTGATCGATCATTTATTACCTTACCAATCCATACCTTGACAAAACACACTACCACAAACCTAAATCACAATGAAATCTTTGAATTTTGAATCCAAATGTGTACCCATTTCATGTATCTATCAACATTAACTCATACCTTGAAGATTTTTATGAATTCACGTATTTTAGCTTATCATTGTTCGTCTCTTCATCAACCTTATCATATTTTTTTGCTAAAAATTCAACTGTACTCATTACCAAATTTAAACCACAAAAAAAACATATAATCACACTTGAATTGAACATCTATATACACTTAATTCTCAAAGTTTTATCCAATAGTCTTTAATCAATATGATGAACCCGTAAAATTATCACAATAATCTAGGCAAAATAAATGAAATCTGATGTCTCTAAATTCAATTATCCACTCTCTTTGAAGATACATCTTCCACTCTTGAAATCTAAGTAAATAATCTTGTTTTTGCCTCCTCCTGAAGGTTACATAGCCTATCACTGATTCTTTCCATTAAGGCTCTAGATCATTTTAATTCTATTGTAGTGGTGTCCCAACACCTCATACAACTTTCCAAATAATCAAACTACTAACAAAATAGTAACAAATCACAATTTTACATACTCACAATCGTCATTATAATACTAAATTCATTTAACCAATGATCATTATCATATAGTTGCTTCTCACTCACAATCCATCACGAACTTTTATTACCATCATGCTTAGTTAGCTCTTTTCATCACCAAACCAAAATTCAACAGACTTACTTAACTTTATCCGCATTTTCTTACTAAAATTTTCAATTTCCTTCACCCAAGTATACTCATTGGTATATAGGTTTGTCAATTCAATATTACTCAACTCAATTGGTGCTTACGATAAAATCACCACTGCTCATTAGAATTCTGAGGATACAGTTCGTAGCCTACACACACATTAATAATGTACTAAAGATCCACCACTAAGATTCCCCTAGTAAGTAATGCTTAACTCATTCTTCTATAGTAACAACCTAGTTGATTTCTCAAATATGAATGCAATGTTGAACTTTGTTATATGATCATGTGATACAACTGATAACTCCTTAATTAGATATTGTCCACGCTTAACAATCAACGTATCTATTTTCATATACCACTAGTATCACATCGTGAAAGTTTGTTACATCCATCAATAGGACACATCATACCTACCGAGAAGATCATATCCAACAGGCCACACATTTCTACCCATTAAATAGATGTTAAACATTACCAAATAGCATTATATCTAGCCCAAGCTATATGAATTCTTACATAGGTCAGGTTAATATCAAAAGTAACACACTCCATAAATCAAACCAACTAAGCATCGATACTACTATAATTGAAATGCTAACCTTAATTGGTGCATCTTTATTCTCATTATTTTCTAAGCAACCCATTCATGTTATGATATTTTAATAATAGAAATTTCAAATTACAAGTCTATTATCAAGTTGTTCCTTAATCATTTCACTTTTAATTGTTAAATCACTCTAGTTATTGTTTATGCCACACAAAATTTAATTAATTTACTAGGAAAACTAACCTTACTGTGGAGAAAAAATCGGGCTATTTAGAGGAGCATCGAGTCAACTTGAAAAAGTATAACTTGACCCAATACAACCCGTTCAAAATGTTAACATTGTAAATCTATCCACACATCCTTTTCATAAGTATATTACTTCCACCTTAATACTAGATGTCACATTCAAATCATACATAACATTAACTACTCATATGTGGAACTACACACGAGTCATCAAATAAGTTAGACTGAATAAAATAAAGCGATAAGAATCAAAAGTAGATCCAGTACGCACGATAGAGATTCAAAAAGTGAATATTTTTCTTAAAAGTCACTATAGCCTCTCGAAGATAAGTATAGACGTATCCGCACTGATCTTCGTGACTCTACTTAGACTCGGTTTGTGCACACGTGAGACCTACCATTTTGTCACGACCCAGAAATGGACGTGATGACACTCGTCTTATGCCACCAAGACAAGTCATCCTAAAACTCAACTATTACAATAAATGTTGAAAGTTTATTATCAACTTACATTATAACCCAAAACCTGGTGGTAACGTGTACAAGCCTCTAAAGTATTACAATTGAATTTAACGTAAAAATAAGTCGCATATGACATTATTTCTAGAGTAGAACAAAATCATAAACAGGAGTAAGAAGGTTTGCTGAGATGACAAACATCTATCTCACAAATGTCCAAGAAATCTCAGATTATAAGAGTATTTATCACAAAGGTCCGGGCTAGTAACGTACAAAAAGATTGTAGAAGCAGGGGGTGAGTATCAAACCACACGATACTCAACAAGCAAACCTCTAAACACAAGTTAAGGGGAAGAAATCCGGATACTCCTACCACCCCAACCGAACCTCCACAACTACAACCTGCATAAAAATCAACCCAATATAACAGCTCACAGTTTACATAACACGTAACTCAAAAAGTACACTCAGACAAATTACATATCCTCCACAATAACACTTTACCAAATTACATATCCCCAACAACAACTCTTCAACAAATTACATATCCTTAACAACAACAATTCAACAAATTACATATCCAAAATAATAATACTTCAACAGATTGCATATCCTCAATAATAATACTTCAACAAATTACATATCCGTTACAACAACACTTTACGTATCCTCAATAACAAGCTTAGTATTCCAAAATCACAAATTTCGCAGTAAAGCAATCACAAGATCAACAAAACATAATATCAAGTTCACTGATGATAAGTATGTGCAATGCAATGGAATGCAATGTAAAGTATAATGATGCATGTCTGACCTAGTGATACACACTCGTTGTCTCTCAGTCCGAGACACATGGGGCACATATCTGTCCATGCATCTTTCATGGCGCACGACACAACCCTCGATAATACTGACCATCGCGGCACACGATATGTCCCTCAAAATATAGTATCCATCGCGGCGCGCGATACGTCCCACGAAATGGTACATCCTCTTGAAGTTTTCATTCATTCTCAATTCACATAACACTTGCCACAACTTTGGCTAAAAATAATGCAAATGACATGTTCACACAAATAAAGAGGATACAACCATTTTCATAACACTGCACAATACACAACAACATCAACAATGATTCAACAAGCCTTTCAAACCATTCGTTATTATCAAACATCACAGACAAGCAATTATTCACATTGCCTTTTATTACCCTTTGTTTTTATCATTAGATTGAATTAATGTGGACAAGTCAACCCATCACCAAGTCCCATTACTCTCAAACATATACCATCAGGAAATACATGCATTTCATACACTTAGCAAGAGTTCAGAAATTCACTTGCCTCAAATAGTCAAATAATCACTCCAGGGTTTGAGTCTTCCCTTTATTTGTACTTCCAACTCAAAGCAATCTATTCATATTAATAATTACAGTAAGATTTCAAAACTAACAACACACATATTATTCTTTCTCTAGTCTGGACATTAAACTCACTCAAATATATAATCAAATTCCTACGTTTAATGCCAATTAACAAGTCAACTTTCATATTTTCCAAGTTTTAAGCCTAGGATTAAGTCTCAATATATCAATGACTTTAGTTTATAATGTAGTTAGTAACTAAACAATTTAACCACCCATCATTTAAATACATATATTACCTAATGATTACCCATAATCATTATCCAATGATTACATTAGCCATTTAAAATTTTCCACCAAGAAAACTTTAACGTAATATATTAAATTCAATTTCTCTTGTTTTTCTATAAAAGCCAATATTGTTATTATAATAAAAATAATAAATAGAAAATGCGTCAAGTAGTGACTAATCAACTAAGGCTTAACAACAATATACTACACATGTACATACCTCGCTTGCATATATATATTAACCACAAGTGATATTCCATTATAATGAACCAATGTTTGGACATAATTATTGCTGAAATTACGTACTTTTATCCATAACTAATATTCCCGCAATCCAATATAATTACACTACCATATTATTGATTTCTCTTCTATAATCAATATTATAATATTAACATTAATATAGCTTATATCAATATAGACAATAAGTTGGCAATTTTATGACTTACTTGAAGTACGCAGGCAATATCATCGCTAGAGCTGCCACCAAAAAATTAAGCATTCTCTTCTGATGTTTTTTTCCCTTAAATTATGATCGAAAAATGTCGACCCTAATGACTTATGTTTATATATATGGTAAAATTATTATTAATAATAAACAAATTACCCTTAAATTAATTAACTATTGTTAAATGACTATTCAAAATTATCAAAAATGACCTTTCGGATCACGTCCATTTTTGGATCGTGACAAAATTCTCTTAGTTGTTACTAATTATTGCAAACGTTATTCACACTCTTTTCCATTCTTTAGTATAATATTATGAATTCTCGTAGTTATTAGATTATATCTTTCATCTTTCCTTATATTAACCTTTCACCAATAGTTTTTTATCTTATTAAACCACCCCTATATATGTTATAACACAGTGTTGAAGTGTATGAACTATATTTTTTTGGGGGTGTGAGAAAAATATGTGATTACATATAAGATTTGAGAGAATAGCTATGGTCAGTCAGATAAGTATGTTTGATTTATACACACAATCAATCGAGAAGTCAAATATAAGAGCCTACAACACAAACAACATCTATTATGTTTTGACATATAAAATAGAAATTAATAAAAAAAAGTAGTTTTAAAAAATACATTTAAAAAGTTTAAGGCGGAATACACCTACAAAGAAGATATGGTTAGATGACAAGAAAAATGCACAACAAATACTCTCTATAAGGTAATATTGTACGATACGACTAATTATATGATTGAACCTCATTAAATTGAAATAAATATATACATTATTACATTCAATTAATAAAATACTTCATTGATCCTATTCATAGGTTTTCGTGAATAAGAGATATATATGGTGATCCACATTGAACATTGACTAAAGAATTTTGAATATTATTTATTACAATTATTCAAATCTTCTCTTAAATAAGTAATACTATTCATTATAACATATATTTTTTGAATTTTAGTTACGTGCAATTCACTTGTCAGAAAACTAATCAAAACAAATATTTAAGAATACATGAAAAGAACTAACATTGAAAATCTACTCTCTCTACTCACTAAAATTGAAAAACTACCCTCTTTGCTTCTTCTTATCAAATTAAATACGGAAAAGGGCCTAAAATACCCTCGAAGTATTGAAAATGGTACACAACTACCCTCCATCCACCTATTGGCCCCCAAATACCCTTCACATCCACCTTTGGGTCCAAATTTACCCTTTCATTAACAGACCAAAATTAAAAATAATTAAATAATAATTTTTAATTACGTGGCACTCAATCATTGGTTGTAATTTAATTATTTAAAATAATTTTAACCCACCCATTTTAACTAAACCCGCCCCACTTGACCCAATTTTAAAAAAAAACCCATTTAATTAAAATACTCTAAAACCTTATTCCTTCAATCTTCACAACTTCCATAGACTCCATTGTTGTCTTCTTCTTCTTCATGAAGAAAATGTCAGCTTCTTGATTGATTTGCCTTCCTCATATGGTCTACTTTATCCCCAGGTATGTCTTATTAAGACGATAGCTTCAGGTATTGAGTTATTTTTTCTGCAATTATTTGAGTAATTATAACAAATTTTGGAGCAGAGAGCAGATGGAGAAAAGTTAAATATCTCGATTTCAAGTGTTTCGTTGCAGCCATTTACTTATCAACTATGGAAGAAAAACCAACAAGACGCTATCGATAAAGTAAACTCCTGAAACTCTATGACTTTTAGCATCTTCAGTTTTATGGTAACATTGCATTTTTACTGACTAGTTCTGCCAAATTCAACTTCTAGGGAAGAAAATGCACCGCGATTATTCAATCAACTACATGTACGAGATTATAGTTCTTCAGGGGAAAAAATCGAAGAAGAAGCTGACATTTTCTTCATGAAGAAGAAGACAACAATGGAGTCTATGGAAGTTGTGAAGATTGGAGGAATAAGGTTTTAGAGTATTTTAATTAAATGGGTTTTTTTTTTAAATTGGTTTAAGTGGGGCGGGTTTAGTTAAAATGGGTGGGTTTAAAATTATTTTAAATAATTAAATTACAACCAATGGTTGAGTGCCACGTAATTAAAAATTATTATTTAATTATTTTTAATTTTGGTCCATTAATGAAGGGGTAAATTTGAACCCAAAGGTGGATGTGAAGGCTATTTAAGGGTCAATAGGTGGATGTGGGGTAATTGTGTACCATTTTCAATACTTCAAGGGTATTTTAGGCCCTTTTCCGAATTAAATAAAATAAAATTTAAAATTTACCCTCCTAGATCCTGGCTTCTACACATCAAACTAACCTCTTGAGAAAATATCACTAAAACTAAAATTAAAAAATTACTCTCTTGAATCCTACTCATTATATTAAATTAAAATAAATCCCAAATTTTCACTCCTAGCTCATACTCATCAAATTGAATGCTTAAGAAAATACCATATCTAAAAATGAAATTTTACTCTCTAAACATCGACTCATCAAAGTAAATTAAATAAAATTCTAATTTTAATCTTGTAGATCATACTCATTAAAATAAATACTTAAGAAAATATCACAAAAAACTAAAATTTGAAATTTTTCCTTTTGGCTTCTACTCATCAAATAAAATATTGTAAAGAATGATACGAACTACTAATTTCTTATTGAAGATATATGTACCACCATAATCTCGAAAATTTTCCTATATATACAAGTTTCTTCACTATCCTTTTTGCCTCCAGTCCTCTTTCATTTGTATTCTCAAACAATAGAAATTATAAACTTCTGTAAGTTTCTTCAACTCTCATTTTATTTGTAAAGAAATAAAATTCAAAATATTTTTTTTTTCCATCAATGAAAGAGTGATCCTTTATGTTTTATTGGGTTTTGGGGTTCTTTTATCAGATGGTTTGGGGATTTATTTATGTATAATGTTTTGATCTTTATCTGTGAATAATGACTCATTATTTATTCTAGACTAGTCATAGACCTCAAAAAAGAATGTGCCATAGTAATTGAAGAAAAGATGAGAAATAATTTAAAAAATACATCAATAAAATCTTGTGAAAATTGTGAAGCAAGTTCTTATCTGCTTTGGCAGAACTTTTAGTGCCTCAATGAGGAAAAACGGAGGTGTAGACAACATTTAATTATCTAAGTGATGAGAAGAAGATGTTTTTAAGCGATTTAATGGGTTAGGATATTCCTCTCCTACTAAGGAGTCTAAGGTACAACAGTTTTCCTCTTAAGAGATCTTGCACAACACAGAGCATGAAGTTGAGACTGCAATTCAAACATGAGGATTCACATAACTCAAAACCTTTTATTGAAGCAAGATGAACAAATCTTGTTGGTACTTCAAAAAATTTTTGAAGTACCACTTGAACTGCAGGCATTATATTGAATTCAATCTTAGTTAGAAAAAAAGAAAAATTTACATACAATCATGACTCCTAATAGCAATTGTAGTCAAGACTTGACTATTTTTTGACATTCTTAAAACTTCAAAAAAATAAATAGATCTCAAGCACGCACCTCCCAATAATTTCAAAACATTTTTTTAGATTCTTTCCTTAAAAAATAAAATTTGCATTTCCTTTTTTTGTTGTCCATTGTAAAATATTATATTAGGGCTAATCTCTTTACTGTGAGACACTTATTTTACTTTATTGGGTTGTTCGTAAAGAAATTATTATATATCTTCATTCTTTAGGATTTGAATATTGCATGAAATTCAAGTTTTCTATTTTATCATGTTCATATTGTACATTTTCTACTGATGATCTTGGCTCGGATTTTTTGCAGTATTAATCAACTAAAAGATTGAAGCTACATTAGGCCTAATTCATGGATCAACAAATTATGTAGACACAATGACGGCTCGGTCATGTACCCAATTTGATTATCATATTAATAAATTTTTTACTAAATTTTTGGGACAGATAAATAAATAGTCAACTTCAAATGATGATAGTATGAAGAGATCTTAGAGGATAGTATTGATGAGGAAGACGTCAAAAGAAGTACCATCAAAAGTTCAATAGTCAACTTCAAATGATCTCCAACATCACTTGAAGTTCAAAGTTGATTTCAAAATCTCCGGCATTGAATAATGGATCAAAACTTATTTTAGGATATGAGCCACCAACACCTCGTACAAATTTCACTACAAGATATGAGTTAGAACGATAACAAAGTGACCAAGAGAAAAATGATGATTGCTCACATTTGTCAAAATGATAAGGAATTTTGTACACATTTTCTCATTAATCACTTTCTTAATGTTTCTTGGTTAGGACGCTACCTAAAGCTATATTGTGTCTATTAATCATTCCTTTTCGATATCTGGAAATAGATAAATGCATCAAATGAATGACTCTTTCAAGATACCAATTCATCCACCTTGCTATAGTGTGATAGTCATCTACCTTGTTAGAATGGAAAACCATCGAGCCATCCATATTGTTACAATAGGTACACTTTTCAGGTGCAAAGAGGACCATACATTTTAAATTCGCTGAGAGGGCCATTATATGATCAGTCAGAGGAGGCTACATTGAAAAATACTCCTAAGTCACATATATTCGGAGGTGAAGGATGTGCACCTTATTTATTTTACTTTGAATCCGGAAGAGGATGGCATTGAAAGATATTCTTAAGTCACATCGATTCGGAGGTGAAGGATACTATCTATTCCACGTTGAAGTCTGAGGAGGCTAGCATTGAAAAATATGTTTAAGTCACAGATATTTGCTGGTGAAGGATATACATCCTATATATTTGATATTGAAGTCGGACGAGGACGACATTGGAAGATATTTTTAAGTCACATCTATTCGAAGGTGAAGGATGTGCAACCTATCTTTTCTACTTAGAAGTCGAAGAAGGCTGATACTGAAAGACATGTTATAAGTCGAATCTATACAGTGGTGAAGGAAGAGAACCCTATCTATTCAACATTGAAGTTGGAGGAAGAATACATTTAAAGACATTCATAAGTCACATATATTTGGAGGTAAATGATGTGAATCTATCTATTGTATGTTAATTTCGGATGAGGCTGACGTTGAAAAATAGTTTTAAGTCGAATCTATTCGAAGATGAAGGATGTGCACCCTATTTATTACATGTTGAAGTTGGAGGAGGCTGATGTAGAAAGATATTTTTAAGTTGCATCTATTCAGAGGTGAAAGATGTGAACCTTATTGAATTCATATTGAAGTTAGAGGATCCCGTCTTTGAAGGATATTGATATTACATCATATGTCCAATTGATAGACATGCATTAATTTTTTCCAAAGATCCTACCAATTGATCATCTTCATTCATCCTACCGATGGACATACATTCATATCCAACCAATGGATTATCTTCTTCGTCCTACAGATGGAAATGTATTTATATCCTACTGATGGACAATCTTCTCTCATCCTACTAATGGACATACATCCATATCCTATTGATGGATCATTTTTATTTCTTATACCGATGGACATGTATTTATATCCTACTGATGGATCATCTTCATTCATCCTACTGATGGACAAGCATTTATATCCTACTAATGGATAAAAAAATACCTATCAATGGATTCTCCAATTGATTCTTCTCATTTATCCTTCCAATGGAAAAATATATATAGTGAAAAATATCCTACCGATGGATTCTCATGCATCCTACCAACAAACATGTTTTTATTTTGCAAAATATTCTATCTATGGACACACATATTCGTATCAAATGTACTAACAATAATTTTATAACCATACTTATATTTTGTTGATAGATATGTTTGTATTTTAATAAACTCATATCACACTTAAATAATCAGACAAGGTGTTAACATGCATGGATTCCGAAGTAACAATGACTTCAAATAACCAATATAATATTTGTATAGACAAAAACATGCAAAAAAGATGGTACAAAGTATCAAAAGGGATTCTAACCTTTTCTTTAAATTATTCTCTATAATTGAATTTTATCTTGTTTTTTCGAAAACATAAAAAAAGATGCATCTCAATTTAGCTGTAAGTGTGGAGTACGCTGACAAGGATGCACCACAACGTGAAACCTTTTGATAACAAATTAAGGAGCAACATCCACCCCATTCAAACAACACTTTTATACGAAGGTCATGTGTTCAACCAAAATTGAGATTGTCAATTTTATTTGTCTATTATTTCTTTCATCAATAATATCCAAAGAAAGGGATAATTGTTGGCATTTTGGCCTAATCTTTTCAAAATTTGTAACTTTTATGTTTATTTATTCAATAGTTCTATACACATTTTAAAGATAATTTTAAATGTCGAAACTGTATTTATTTATCAAAATTCTAGGATTTTTATGAATCACTTTTGATTAATTTTTTTGTTACTGTTTGGCAAATATCCTCATATATAGCATTTCTTGCATGTCATTAATTTCTTTAGTTACACTTGTTAATATTCATTTTATTCGCTAGTTTTATTAATATTAATTTTGTCTTTTTAGCATAATCTAGAAATACCTTTAAATGTGAATAAGAATTTTATACACAAATATTTTCTTAATCAACTATTTTGGGCCACAGTCAGGAGCCCACAATTTGGGCCCATTGTATAACTATTCCCCATTTAAGTTTTTATCAGGTCAAAAAATGAAGTTTTTGGTGTCAAATTTATGTGAATAAAAAACCCTAAAATATTTTTCTAATCTACTCTAAAAGAACAGCCGCAACCCAAAACCCCTAATTTTTTTTCCGGTTACAACCTGCAAAAACCACCATCAACAACACTGTAACCACCTCCCTCACACCATTGAAAGAACCAGTAATTAACCAGACAAATGATCTTCTCCATCGCCAAACAACCACCGCCCAACCCACTTCTGCATTAATCAACCACCCAAAAAACCCAAAACTTAGTTCCACTTTCATTCACCAAAAAACCCCCCGCACTTAATTTTTCTCTTTTTCGAGTGAACCAATGAGCCTTAAATCCGGCAAGCAGTGAGCTTCGAGTTTTCACTACAAATCCATTAATGGATAAAAAAAATCCGACTACTGGAGCACGCCGCTAGATCCAATGGAATAAAATAGCAACTTCGACAAGCCTTTTAACTTTCAAATCCGCTCGGAAAAGTAACACTTCGGTAACCCTGTTAGTTTTTTGCTTTTATATCTATCTTGGTTAATTTTAAGCTTCTTTATTGTTTAATTCTACCTAAATGTATTTCCACATATTTCTATTTTGGGGTTTCATTGATGTCATTGCTTATTGATATGTTTTTAGTTATTAAGTTGTTGTTGTTGCTAATTTACAGCATCTTAAATTTGTGTTATTTCAATTTTCGCTGAATAAATAATGCTTAACTGTAAGGTTAACCTGTTGTTTTGTTCACATTTTTATAATTACTAGAAAATTATTCCTCTATTTCTTTGTTTAGATTTCTTTTGTTGTAGGTTGATTCATTTTATATTGGATTAACCTTAGTTTGACTTTTACTTCAAACTCAAAATATCATTGTTGATATATTGTTACATTGCTTTTATTTTATTAGTATTTAACATATAAATTATAATTTTGTCTTTTAGTGGTTGCCACCATTGATTATTCGTTAGTTTATCATGTGTGTATTTATATTTTTCTTACATTAAAATTGTAAATTCACCAATGAAGAAATTACATTGGATTTTCAACACCTCTTATGTTAGTAAGACGGGTTTTATTTTTAAATTAATATTACTTTCATTTCTTATGTCATTCTCAATTTTGAAAAATGAATTCAGCTGAGACCAAAAGTTTTAGATTTTGAAGGATGCATGCACCTTCTCTTCAAAAATACTGGACATCTTAGCTAAAATCTATTGTTCTGTATATATTTACTTTTATATTGATTAATTGTGTTCCTATTTATTTCCTAAAATTTGGTGGATACTATTTTAAAAGTCTTTTATTCTTAATTTTCTTTTAAATTTTAAATTCATTTAATGAATTATATTATTATTTTGAGTTACCACAATGTTTCTCCCTATTTGAGTAAAGTAGGGATGTAAACAACTCCTACTTGTCTGATTAAATACTTGAGAAAACATCACTAAAACTAAAATTCAAAATTTACTCTCTTGACTTATACTCGTTAAGTTAAATTAAATAAATTACAATTTAGAATGAAGCAGGAAGATGGAATTAAAGGATGCATACTTTATCACTGATTTTAAGGGCTCTCAAGGCACAATACAAGTCCACAATTGTGCACTGAGAGTGCTTCCCAATGACTTGCCACCAACAAACAACTCATCCACAAACACTAAAAATAGTTATCCCACTAGAGGTGTATCTCAACAACTGAATCCACTTATTTTTGGAGTGTCTTACCTCCGAAATTTCGTAGGAATGTAGAGGAGATTGATGATAGTGGTGTGGAACATAAAATTCACTTGGAGAATGCAAATGGCAAGAGACTTAAAGAGGCGACTACATTTTGCTTATGTTTATACATTTAAACATTCTACCCTAGCAGGATAAAGGCAACCGCAACAATGTTAAGACCTTGAATTTTATTCCTCTTATGCTTAAGGAGTGTATTCTTATTGTGCAATTTGAGGAGGAGGAGGATATTTTCCTTCGAATCAAGGAATAGGAAAAAACATTAATTGGTTATATAATTGGAGATAACTCATACAAATTGGAAAGTCTAGAGTATGTCGAGAAAGTATGGTGTTTTGTTGAACTGCCCAGGTACTATATCATGATGACGGATACTATATTTCAAATATCGTATTATAGTTAAAAAGGAAAAAATGATGCAGGCTAGACCCTATTTCTAAGGAAAAAGACCCATGATATTGAGGAATTTATATGAGAATTTTTAAATAAATGTTGATATGTTTTGCGAAATTCCAATTTGGGTAAACAAACCACAATTACCTATTGGATAGTATTCTGTTACGACATTAAGAAAGGTTGCCAGTGCTATTGTGATTCCATTGGTTACGGATGGATTGACTGCTAAAGCAAAGAAAATATCTTATGTGAGTCTCCTCATTGAGGTTGATATTTTTAAAGTCTGCCTTATACTACTGTTGTTGAAAATCCTTACGGGCATTCGAACCAATCTATTGAATATGAATGGGGACCAAAATTCTATAATAATTTTATTAAACTGGGACAATGGAAGATGAATGCTGGTTTAAACATGCCCTAGAAAAGATATAAGATTTTATAAGAAGGATTGTACATGAACAAGGGAAGGGTAAGAGAAAGGGGGGTAAAAGAAGAAGGATGATTACTAAATGGATACATATTCAAGACTCATGGGATCTTCCCAGTTAGTAACTATCCTTCTTATTTAATCCCTATTCTCTTACCCTTCCCTTGTCATGTCCAATCCTTCTTATTCAGTTTTTTTTTATCTCTTTTTCCATCCGGGGCATGTTTAAACAAAAGCTCATCTTCCATGTCCCAACTTAGTACAATTATTACAAAATTTGGGCCTCCATTCATATTCAATAGATTGGTTCCAAGGCCTAGAAGGGGTTTCAACAACAATAGTATCTGGAAGAACTTTCAAAATATCCATCTCAATGAAGACCCTTGCTTAGGATATTTTCTCTACTTTAGAAGTAAATCCATATGTAATTGATAGTATCCCAGTAGCACTGAGAACCTTGATCAATGTCGTAATAGACCAATATCCAATAGGTAATCTGGGTAACTCTACCCAAATTGGAATTTGGCTAATTATATCAGCATCCAGTTCAAAATCCATATACTAGTTCCCCAAAATCATCGGCCTGTTTCAAGAGAAATAGGGTCCAACTTGCATCACATTTTGTTTTTCATCTATATTAGGAAATTTAACTACATAGTATTTATCATCATGATGTAGCACCTCGGGCATTTCAACAAAACCCCATACCTTCTTGACATACTCTAGCATTTACAATTCATACGGGTTATCTCCAATTATATAGGAAATTAATGTTGTTTCCCATTCCTTGATTTTTAGGCAAATATACTCATTAAATTTCACTGTAAGAATACTCTCCATATGCATATGAGGAATAAAGTTCAAGATCTTACCATTGTTGTGGTTGACTTTATCAAAATCTCTCGCTGGAGTAGGATGTTTAGACGTTCAACATCGGAAAAATGTAGTCACCTCTTGAGAGTCTCTTTCCCATTTGAATTTTCCAAGTTAATTTCATCTTCCACATTACTATCACCAATCTCCTCTACAGTCATACCAAAATTTGGAGGTAAGAATCTCCCAAAAGTATGCGGGTTCACTTGTTGAGCTTCACCAATAGCAGGGGCAACTATATTTGGTATTTGTATTGAGCTATTTGTTGGCAGCGAGTCATTGCGAAGCACTCTCAAAGAACAATTTACTCCTTGCTATTGTGCGTTAAGAACCCTTAAAATCAGTTCTAAAGTGTGACTGTTTTGAATTCTATATTCCTGCTTCATGTTTTCCAATTCTAATGTATTAGCTCATCATATTAAATACTTCAGAAAATATCAAAAGACTTAAATTTACAAATTTATCCTTCTATTACCTACTCATCAAATAGAATCAAATAAATCTTAAATTATTTTCTGATGACTCCTGCAAATTAAATAAATTCAAATAGAATGTTAAAAGAATTGAGAGAAACTACTAATCCTTGTGGTTCTTACTCATTTAGACATTTAGAGAAACTACTAAAATCAATGTCACAGACAACATACCAATTATCTAAGGGATGAAGAAGAAGATATCTCTAAGAGAATTAAAAAGTTTGGATATCCCTCTCCTACTAAGGAGTCCGAGGTGAAACATTTGTCCTGTAAAGAGAGCTTGAAGAACATAGAGCATGAAGCCGGGACTGCAAAAGGAAGTGTTGATCTTCCTTCAGATGTAGGGCCTTCTACTTGGCTGAGTAAAAAAACATTTGAATATGCAGATCCAGATTTTAACGATTTTGACAAGGAAAAGGATGAGTCCTTCTTTAAGGTAGGGAAAGTGTTTGCTGCCTATGATACCTTGGATGTCATTTCTAGATCTATTCAATCACCAGGAAGATTTTTACTCCTGATTTTAAATTGCGCATAACATTGTTAGAGCTACAACCACTAAATGAATATGAAACCAAATGACTATCTGAGGGCTTTCTAGATTCTTGTGCTAGGTGAAGACTAGGAAACTCAGAAGACATTGAAGATTATCCTATGCTATAACATTCAGTATGTACAATGAATGTAAACAACTACGATGTAATAAAGATATTTCCATTGGAAGAAGAAACTTGGGCCCTACTTAAAGATTGGCATATGGACCGATGTCCTAATCTTAGGAGCGATAAAAAGTTTAACTATGAGTTTGTTAAGGTCTTATCAAACTATGTTGATTATATTAGTGTTCATGTTGCATGCATGGATAAAGCAAATGGATTTTCATTTCTATTCTATCGAGTAGGAGATCCATTTCAAGTTCATGCACAAGATATGTGTTGATATGAGAATTCATATTGAAAAAGATAAATGATGTACGTCTAGTTTAAAGGATACTTTAGGAAAATCTTTCTTATCCATCCCTGTCATTTTCATTGAGGAATTCTATGAGATAATTTAAACGTATCCTTTGCAAGAACTCAAAATGGATCTCCTAGTTGATGGAAATTACAAGTAAAACCTTTGGTTTTGTCGAAGTGTGCAACATGCACATTGATTTCAACAATATAGTCTCACAAGATCTCAACAAACGCATACTTGGCATTTTTATTGCGCCAAAGGAGAGGGCACCAGTTCATATAGATTACTCTTTAAAGAGGGACAAAGTTTATCCTTCTGGGAAATATGTTTGCATCATAGTTGTTTCCATTTATCTCACATACCAAATGTGAGAACATAGGATGATCTTCAATTTCTTATGAGTCTCCTAGTTTGAACCTAGCACAAGAAGCTGTAAAACCCTCGGATAGCCGTTTGTTTTAATTCTTATTCAACGACTCTGTCTCAAACCATTTTCCACAATTTAAATGTAGGAGACGAAGTCTTCCTGATGACTATATAGAATCTAACCATGGTATTAAGGGTATTATAGACAAATCCCTAAAATTTGGATCTGCGTATTCAAATTTTTTCCGACTCAATCATAGTAGAAATCCTTATATCTTAAGGAAAATGAACACTTCATTTTGCAGTCTTAACTTCATCATATGTGTCCTGAAAGCTCTCTTCAGAGGACAAATGCTACACCCCAAACTCCTTAGTAAGAGAGGCTTATCAAATGAAAACCCCCAAAAAAATTTAAGTTAACACTCAAACAATTCTTCATTTACTTGTAGGGTCATATTGGGTGATTAATAAATTACACATATGTTGTCACGCCCCGATCTACCCCCAAGACGCGGACACGGAACCTAGGACCACAAGTGATCCCAAGCTAACCCTGCTGGCATGATCATGAGCATACTAAAGATAATAAACTGTTCCAGAAGTTATATCATACTTAAAATGAAAAGAGGGGGAATACCCATATTCTATAACTGAGATATTTGAAAACAATGAGTTTAATACAAAAAGAAATATTAAATCAATACTAAGTTGACTCTAACTATATCTGAAAATAGCCTCTAAACTAGACTAGAAATATTGGGACAAGCCCCAGCTAAATCTAGCAAAAACTTAAACTAAATGACTAAAGACTGAAATGATACTCATGACTGTTGTCCTCGAAGAATGAGTACTCACCACTGAATCTGCTGAACTAAAAATCGGGAAATCGATCTATGCGTGATCTGGATGATAAGAACCTGAACCTACATCACAAGATGATGTAGCGCACGTATGCGTCAGTACTTGAAAGGTACTGAGCAAGTAGGATAGAGTAAAGCTGAAATAAACATAACTGAACAAGCATAATAGCAAGTATAATAATCTGACATGATAAACTGAATTCTGAGCTAACTGGATGTAATGACCAATTTATAACATGCTGAAACTGAATGTGAATATACTGATAAGTGGTCAATGCAGAGAGTCTGAATGAACTGTGGGAGCTACTATTGACCGATAATAAAACCACACTACACCATTTTCGGCCTACAGCAACACAACGTAAGTGTAGCCTAAACTAGCAAAAAGTGTGGCCTTTGATAAAAGGCTACACTTTTGGACATTCAGCAACACTTTTTAGGGGCTGCCCAAAAGAAGCGTAACCTTTGACATTAGGCAACACTTTTAAATGTTGCCATCTTTTGCAACACTTATAAAACGTAGCCAAATAGGTATAAGGGCACGCTTTGAAGACGTGCATTAGCAACACCTATTTTT
>NC_028645.1:11965184-11985714 GCF_001406875.1 Solanum pennellii | reverse complement strand
GTATGACCGGCTTCCTCTTTACCTGTTTGCAATTCGGTAGATCAAGAATATCATGTCGTGCCTCTCCATTACCTAGTGTTGTTCCAGTCGCATGTGCTGAATCAGTAACATCTTTATTGAATGACGTATGGAACCTAGAATTATTCATAGGAAGTTTAGTTTTATTATCTTGAATGGACTGTTCAAATTGAAATAACCTCTGTTTAGTTTGTCCTTTCCCTGCAATCATACGTGAGGTTCTAAGCTCTTCTCTTGAAGACGATTGAATGGCTGATTTGAGCCCAAGCAATTTACTCTTTCCTTGTTGTGGAATGAAATCCTCAAAATTCTTTATTTTATGTGATATTGGTGCCTACTCTTTCTTAGCTTTATCATTGCGTTCATTTGCAAGTTGTTCTCTCTTAATCTTGAATTTGTTGGCCAATTCAGCACTTGATCGGTATTGCATATCAACATCCAGATTCTTCAATGGAGTTTGAGCTTTGTTTGGATTCAAACCCTTTTTCTTTAACATTGTTGATTGATTCATTGTTTTTGCTTTGTTTAAATCTCTTCAATTTGTTTCCTAATAGTAAGTAAACCTACAAAATAATAAGATTGTTTAAGTGAAAGAAGTAGCAGCAATGTAATTTTGATATAAGGTTCACAGATGGATAGCTTATTATAGTAGATTGCAACATTTGAGTTTCTAAAATTTTCAGAATTTCTATAATTTCCAGAACTTCCAAAATTTCCTGAATTTATACATTAAAGTACTGTATAATATTGCATAACTTATACAAAACAGTAATGTAATTACAAAACTCATTTTAAATCACATAATAAGTCAAACACATATACGTACAAGTGTGGGGTTACGGAGGTTGTGACGGTCCGTCGTGCTTGTGACGCTCCGTAGGTGGCAGCGTAGTGCAGCTGCTGAAGGAAGATGGAGAAGTCTGACTAAGTGCGGGGTTACGGAGACCACGCCGGTCCGTCGAGTCTGTGACGGTCCGTCCTGCAGGTTCGTCATGAAGTTCAGAGAAGTAATCCCAGTACCCATATTCCAAGAGTTTAAGTGTTTTGGAACGAAGACCCTCGACGGACCGTCGTGTCTGTGACGGTCCGTAGGTGGCAGCGTAGTGCAGATGCTGAAGGAAGATGGGGAAGTCTAAGTGTGGGGTTACGGAGTCCACGACGGTCCGTTGAGTCTATGACGGTCCGTCCTGCAGGTTCGTCATGAAGTTCAGAGAAGTAATCCCAGTACCCATATTCCAAGAGTTTAAGTGTTTTGAAACGAAGCCCCTCGACGGACCGTCGTGTCTGTGACGGTCCGTAGGTGGCAGCGTAGTGCAGATGCTGAAGGAAGATGGGGAAGTCTAAGTGTGGGGTTACGGAGGCCACGACGGTCCGTTGAGTCTATGACGGTCCGTCCTGCAGGTTCGTCATGAAGTTCAGAGAAGGAATCCCAGTACCCATATTCCAAGAGTTTAAGTGTTTTGAAACGAAGCCCCTCGACGGACCGTCGTGTCTGTGACGGTCCGTAGGTGGCAGCGTAGTGCAGATGCTGAAGGAAGATGGGGAAGTCTAAGTGTGGGGTTACGGAGGCCACGACGGTCCGTTGAGTCTATGACGGTCCGTCCTGCAGGTTCGTCATGAAGTTCAGAGAAGGAATCCCAGTACCCATATTCCAAGAGTTTAAGTGTTTTGAAACGAAGCCCCTCGACGGACCGTCGTGTCTGTGACGGTCCGTAGGTGGCAGCGTAGTGCAGATGCTGAAGGAAGATGGGGAAGTCTAAGTGTGGGGTTACGGAGGCCACGACGGTCCGTTGAGTCTATGACGGTCCGTCCTGCAGGTTCGTCATGAAGTTCAGAGAAGGAATCCCAGTACCCATATTCCAAGAGTTTAAGTGTTTTGAAACGAAGCCCCTCGACGGACCGTCGTGTCTGTGACGGTCCGTAGGTGGCAGCGTAGTGCAGATGCTGAAGGAAGATGGGGAAGTCTAAGTGTGGGGTTACGGAGGCCACGACGGTCCGTTGAGTCTATGACGGTCCGTCCTGCAGGTTCGTCATGAAGTTCAGAGAAGGAATCCCAGTACCCATATTCCAAGAGTTTAAGTGTTTTGAAACGAAGCCCCTCGACGGACCGTCGTGTCTGTGACGGTCCGTAGGTGGCAGCGTAGTGCAGATGCTGAAGGAAGATGGGGAAGTCTAAGTGTGGGGTTACGGAGGCCACGACGGTCCGTTGAGTCTATGACGGTCCGTCCTGCAGGTTCGTCATGAAGTTCAGAGAAGGAATCCCAGTACCCATATTCCAAGAGTTTAAGTGTTTTGAAACGAAGCCCCTCGACGGACCGTCGTGTCTGTGACGGTCCGTAGGTGGCAGCGTAGTGCAGATGCTGAAGGAAGATGGGGAAGTCTAAGTGTGGGGTTACGGAGGCCACGACGGTCCGTTGAGTCTATGACGGTCCGTCCTGCAGGTTCGTCATGAAGTTCAGAGAAGGAATCCCAGTACCCATATTCCAAGAGTTTAAGTGTTTTGAAACGAAGCCCCTCGACGGACCGTCGTGTCTGTGACGGTCCGTAGGTGGCAGCGTAGTGCAGATGCTGAAGGAAGATGGGGAAGTCTAAGTGTGGGGTTACGGAGGCCACGACGGTCCGTTGAGTCTATGACGGTCCGTCCTGCAGGTTCGTCATGAAGTTCAGAGAAGGAATCCCAGTACCCATATTCCAAGAGTTTAAGTGTTTTGAAACGAAGCCCCTCGACGGACCGTCGTGTCTGTGACGGTCCGTAGGTGGCAGCGTAGTGCAGATGCTGAAGGAAGATGGGGAAGTCTAAGTGTGGGGTTACGGAGGCCACGACGGTCCGTTGAGTCTATGACGGTCCGTCCTGCAGGTTCGTCATGAAGTTCAGAGAAGGAATCCCAGTACCCATATTCCAAGAGTTTAAGTGTTTTGAAACGAAGCCCCTCGACGGACCGTCGTGTCTGTGACGGTCCGTAGGTGGCAGCGTAGTGCAGATGCTGAAGGAAGATGGGGAAGTCTAAGTGTGGGGTTACGGAGGCCACGACGGTCCGTTGAGTCTATGACGGTCCGTCCTGCAGGTTCGTCATGAAGTTCAGAGAAGGAATCCCAGTACCCATATTCCAAGAGTTTAAGTGTTTTGAAACGAAGCCCCTCGACGGACCGTCGTGTCTGTGACGATCCTTCATACTTGCCGTCGAGGGTAATGAAGAGAGCAGAAGTGTGGGACGACGAAGTCCATGACGGTCCATCGTGACCACGACGATCTGTCGAAAAACCTCATTTTTGAGGTTAGACTCCGCATTGTTAGACATTGGATTATTAGTTAGACTCTGTAATATTATTAGGTTATCTTGAGACTTTTATCATTGAGTGTTGGTGATTTTTGTTGATTAATCAAGCGAACTTTCGGATTTTACTCTTTCTCATAGAAGTAAGTTTGAGTGTATCACTCCCTCTCTACCCCTTCTAGACTTGAAAAATATATCCTATATCGTCTATCTCTAAGTAATATGATTCATTTTCTATATATTGCAACTCAAAATACAAAGAAAGTTTAGCAAATTCATACTATGAGGTGATACCAAAACAACTAAGAAATATTCAACTAAAGTTTCTAATGTACACTTGAAAATGCAATAGAGAAACAACAAAATGACTTCTAACACTTCAAGGCATGTAGTCGAAAAAAGAAACACTTTACAAGCAAATAGCTACAAGACATAATCAATGTAGTTAACAAAGGAACAAACCAAGCTTAAGGTGAGCACAACTATGAACTCAGGAAGACTAAAAAAATAGTGACATTAAAACAGACATTAAAAACTTTTCAAATTCATGTAGAGTAGCTACTTACAGTTGACGAAATCTATATTAGGGACAAAATATCGTAGGTATCGCAAGCTTCAACAATTTAGTTCTTAGAAGAAAGACGACTTAGCTACAACTCAGTTCTTCATATAAAGGCGACTTATCTTCAGCTTCTACATTCAACATTCAAGAGCAAAAACTAGTGATTCAAAGATAATTTGTCCATTTATACGTAATACAACTATAAACTAAACTCCCAAAATCAAAAAAATTCGTCTCAACAACACAAGAACATAAAAACCCTAACATCAATTTTTGACTGACATACAAGCATATAAAAATCGTAAAGCTATTTAGACTTTTGAAGGTATAATCTGTTACCTGATAAACTCTATTCCAACAACCTAAAGCTTTAAGACATGAGACATGTTGATTTGTGAAGCATTTTCTTTCAATTTTCAAAAGGAAATCTGATGGAACAACAGTTTACCCAGAAATCTTTGAAGAAAATCGTCTTCTTCAGCTCTCCAATCTTGAACAACGAAGCTGAGAGGAAAATCGTCTTCTTCAGTTCATGTTCAGAGAAATCGCAGTGCTCTTTGATTTTTCAGCTGAAAATGGTGTTCTTCAGTTGATGTTTAACATAAATGTGACGAATGGTGTTCTCCAATCTTGAACAACAGCTGATTTCTTCCGTTCTTCGATCCTTCTTCAGCTACCGCGAATGGTGTTCTTCAGCTGAAAATGGAAGCTTCAGCTGAAGTTTTAGGAAATGTGGCCTTTTTTTATTTCTTTAATGTTTTATTCTTTTTAATTTTTCTTTAATGTTTTATTTTTTTGGCCAAATAAAAATGGGCGGGAGATGAAATTTTAATGTTAAAATGTTGGAGGAAATATAAAATTTTGGTGAAAACACTAAGGCCACATTTTTAATGTGTTGTATTTTCAATTATAAAAATAACACACTTTAGAAGTGTGGCCATTCATGTAAATAGTTGTTGCCAACTATAACAACACTTATAAAGTGTAGTTTATCCCATTAAAGAGTACACTTTAGAAGTGTTGCTAAAATTAATGTAGCTAAAAGTCAAAATCATTGGCTACACTTTAAAAGTGTTCCCAAAAGTATTATAGGCAACACTTTATAAGCGTTGTCAAGATTTAGTGTTGCCGTAGACCTAAAATGGTGTAGTGCCACATGAGCTAAATGTGGAGTCCGATGTGTACGCCCCATCGAGAGGACCCAATATACCCGGAAAAAGGTTTAAAGGCATGCTGGCGTGATCACTAAACTGATTGCCCACAGAGGTGACTTACAACCTACTTGGCTAGTAGTTCTGGGACTATTCGGTACGCTAAACCCTAGTCCAACTCGGTATTAGGCTACTCCTAATGAATTCTGTAAATTAACTGATTATATCTGAATTTCTGTAAATATTGGATAGCTCGAAGCTGAACATGCAAACTGAGAATGCAACAATTAATCAGGTAATTATACATTTATAACCGAGGCATGTATATCTGGAGTGTCTGAAATATATGACCTAGCATGTGTAATTCAAGAACTAAAGAAATATAAAGCTAGGGTTCTGAAATTCATGAGATAATCTGAGTAATAACATGATAAACTAATTTTGAACATATATTGAATAAATTCATGAAGTTATATCAAAGTTGTAGAAACCCTAGGTTTAATCATGATAAAAGAATCAAGAATTGAATGAAACTAAGGACCCAATGGGTGAAAGGAACCCACTAGTGAAATACCACATACCTGGTGATGATATCCTTGGAAAAATACTTAAGTTTCGGGGCTGTAGCTGCTGGAGCTTGTGGCGTTCTTGAATTAGGGTTCTTGAGCTTTTTTCTCCTCTCTTGCTTCTAATTTTCTAAGTTTTGATTTAATGATTTTAGTTGGATATATTTTAATTATGTTTCTAGGCTTAAGCTGACACAAATCTGATGATTTAGGGTCAAAACGAAGTAAATTAGGGTTTAAATGGAGTGGAAAAGGTCAAAAAGACCCCTGGGAAGGTTGCTGTTGGGCCTCACGACGGCCAGGACAGACGGTCCGTCGTGAGGGCCTGTTCGACGAGCTTTAGTAAAATGGGAATAACTTTTTACTCGCAGGTCTGATTATAGCAAAGACGGTGTCTATGGAAACATAATTCAATTATCTATCTGTGGGTAGGTCATGGGAGACCTAATTCATTTTGTGCTAAGAGTTATGATCATTTTAAGTTGACCCAAACTGCAATGCCCCTTAACTGGCTGTAAATTTTCCACCTACGGACCGTAGGTCCAATTACGAACCATGCTGGTTATCTATAGCCCTTGTCAGAGAGTGGTTGAAGGGAGTCTTGATTGACGGTCGTGGACAACGAAGCATCATTTGACCTACGCACCGTAAGTCCCTCTGTAGTCAAAGACTTAACCAATTTTTCTATGCTGAATTCTTTGGGTGTTTCTGATCCCATCGACAGTTGTGTAGGACGGACCGTGGTTCAGGCTATAGTCCGTCGATGCCACCGTTGGTAGCACCTGCAGATTTTTTTGAAAAACTAGTTTTTGGTCTGTTATGGCTACGGGGTGTTACATTATCTCCCCCTGGGAACATTCATCATCGAATGAAGACTAAAGTAGCTGAAATAGAGGGAGAGAGATGCAAATCCCACTACTAAACACTGAGAACTGAGTTCTGACTGAATTGAGTTCTGAGTACATGCAGTTATGCTAAAAATAAAATTACAAACTGAGGGAACATAATTCTAAAACTGAATTTACGCATGGATGACTGTAAAACAGAAGAGGAACTATTACCTCAAGCTGGAGTGGAATCGAAAGGAAAAAGGTAAGGATACTTGGCTTTCATGGCTGCTTCTGCTTCCCATGTAGCTCCCTCTACGGACTGACTCCTCCACAAAACCTTGACTGAAGCGACTTCTTTATTTCTCAACCTTCTAACCTGAAGGTCAAGAATTTCAACTGGTACATCCTGATAAGAAAGACTATCTTTCACCGCCACACTCTCTACTGGCACTATAAAGGGTGGGTCACCCACGCACTTCTTCAAGAGTGATATGTGGAAGACCGGATACGCTGCTGCTAATTTTGCTGGCAACTCTAACTCATACGCCACCTTGAAAATCCTTTTCAAGAACTTGTAAAGGCCGACATATATAGAACTCAGCTTCCCTTTCTTTCCAAATCTCATCACCCTTTCATAGGTGAGACTACCAAAAAAAACCCAATCATCAACTTGGAACTCTAGTTCCTTTCGCCTTACACCTGCATAAGATTTTTGACGACTTTGGGCTGTCTTAAGTCTATCTCTAATGAGTTGCACTTTCTCCATAACATAAAGGACTGAATCTGGCCCTATCAAAGCTGCTTCACCTACTTCAAACCAACCAACAACAGATCTACATCTACGCCCATATAAAGCCTAATAAGGGGCCATCTGAATGCTAGAATGGTAGCTATTATTGTAGGCAAACTCAATAAGAGGAAGGTGATCATCCCAACTACCTTTGAAATCGATTACCCAAACTCTCAAAATATCCTCTAAGGTCTTAATGGTACGCTCTTCCTGCCCATCCGTTTGTGGATGAAATGATGTACTAAGTTTAACTTGAGCACCAAGACCTTTTTCAAATGACTTCCAGAAATGAGAGGTAAACTGAGGACCTCTATCTGAGATGATAGACAAAGGAACCCCATGCAACCTCAAAATTTCAGCTTGGCATAGTCCTCTGCCGATTTTGTAGTATTGACCACAAAAAAGCGAGAAGACTTAGTCATCCTATCAACTATCACCCAAATTGAGTCATGTTGTTTGCGAGTACGAGGTAACGCTGTGATGAAATCCATATTGATCACATCCCACTTCAAAGTAGGAATATCGATCTCTTGACTCATACCTCCTGGTTTCTGATGTTCTACCTTGACTTGTTGGCAATTGGGGCAATTACTCAAAAAGTCTGCTATATCCCTCTTCACGCCATTCCACCAATAGACTTCCCGCAGATCGCGGTACATCTTAGTGGCACCTGGATGAATAGAATACCTGGAGTTATGAGCTTCTGCAAGAATATGCTGCCTCAACTCTCCCACATCAGGAACACACAATCTACCTTGGTAGCAAAGTACACCATCTCCCCCTTGGGAGAAAACCTCCACTCTCTGATTGTTGACTTCACCCTTTATTTCAATCAAGATCGGATCACTCTCTTGCTTTTCCTTAACCTCCACTTCAAAAGACAATTCTGCCCTATTCTGAACTGTTACATTGCTGTCTAATATGCTCATAAGGCGAACTCCCAAGCGAGCAAGCCTGTGAACATCCTTCACTACCTCCTTTCTTTTTTCCTCAACATGGGCTACACTACCCATAGATAATCTACTAAGAGAATCGGCCACTACATTCGCCTTTCTAGGATGATAATACACACTCATATCATAATACTTAAGGAACTTAAGCCATCTCTTCTGGCAAAGATTCAACTCTTTCTGGGTGAACACATACTAAAGGCTCTTATGATCGGTGAACACATCTACATGAACACCATACAAGTAGTGTCTCCATATCATGAGTGCAGACACCATTGTTGCAAGCTCGAGGTCATGAGTTGGATAGTTCTTCTCATGCACCTTAAGCTTTCTAGAGGCATAAGATATAACCTTATCTCTTTGCATCAACACACAACCACGGCCAACTCTGGATGCATCTCAATAGATCACATAACCATCTGAACCCTCTGGTAGAGTCAAGAAAGGAGATGTAGTCAATTTAGTTTTCAATTCTGCGAAGCTTTTCTCACAATCATCTGACCATTGGACCTTGACCATCTTCTGAGTCAACCTAGTCAATGGTGAGGATATAGATGAAATCCTTCCACGAACCTTCAGTAATAACCTGGTAGACCTAAGAAACTTCTGATATCTATAGAAGAGGTAGGTCTGGGCCATTGTTTCACTGCTTCTATCTTTTATGAATCTACGTGGATCCCTTCGCTAGATACAATGTGACAAAGGAAAGCAACGGATTGCAACCAAAACTCACATTTACTAAACTTAGCGAATAACTGGCAAGCTTAGAGAGTCTGCAGAACAACTATCAAATGACTTGCATGTTCTTCCTCACTCCTAGAGTAAATGAGGATATCATCAATGAAGACGATAACGAACAAGTCTAAGTACTGTTTGAACACTCTTTTAATTAAATCCATCAAAGCTGCACGAGCATTGTTTAGTCCAAACGACATAACTACAAATTCATAATGACCATACCGAGTTCTGAAGGTTGTTTTCGGAATGTCACTATCTCTTACTCTGAGCTGATGATAACCCGATCTGAGGTCTATCTTTGAGAAATGACTACCACCCTGAAATTGGTCAAACAAGTCATTAATCCTGGGGATGGGATACTTATTCTTGATTGTGACCTTGTTCAACTGTTTATAGTCAATGCACATTATGAGAGAACCATCTTTCTTCTTCACGAACAATACTGGTGCACCCCATGGTTAAATACTAGGTTTGATGAAACCCTTATCTAGTAGGTCTTTCAACTGCTCTTTCAATTCCTTAAGCTCTGCTGGAGCCATTCTGTAAGGAGGATTAGAAATAGGTTGGGTATCTGGAAGGACATCAATTCCAAAGTCGATTTCCCTTTCGGGAGGGACTTCGGGAAGATCTTATGGAAACACTTCTAGAAATTCACAGACTACTGGAACTGACTCAAGAGTTGGGGTTTCAAGGCTAGAATCATCAACCCGAACTAGATGATAAAGATAACCCTTAGATATCATCTTTCTGGCCTTAAGGTAAGAAATAAATCGACCCATAGGCGCTAAGTTACTACCCTTCCATTCAAAGATTGGTTCGTCTGGAAACTGAAAACGAACAATCCTAGTTCAACAATCAACTGAGTCATAACATGAGTGTAACCAATCAATACCTAGAATGATATCGAAGTCTACCATTTCTAACTCTTCTAGATCTGCTGAGGTGACTTTCTGAGAGGCACTAACAGGGCAATTTCTGTAAACCCGTCTAGATATAACTAGGTCACCGACAGGAGTAGAGACTGAGAAAGGTTCTGAGAAAGTTTCTAGAGTAATACTGATTTGGACTGATATACTGAGTTATAAAAGACAAAGTCATGTCTGTTGTCTTTCCACTGAGTGAACCATATGTGAGTCACATCCTTGAGTTTGTAAGATGCCAATCTCACCTATCACTACCAGTTACTGACATCACACCAAACATTTTCTTGACCTCATCAATGAACTTCTGTGGGTCCTTAGAGCCGGGTGATTGAATTCAAAGGGTTCAAGGTGTATCCTCAGTATGGAGTCCAGGTCCTGTGGATCAATAAAGAATTGGGGATCCTCCTAACCATAGTAAATTAGTTGATAGAGAGAGGAAATCTGGTCACGAGTTGAAAAACCAACTTGCGACCCTAAAAACTTAGGCAGATTCATCCTAACAAAATAACAAACTTTGGTTGCCACTAACAGGTCATTTATTTTAGTAGGAACTAGAACCTAGTGATTTTTCTGGTTGGTCATACACTGAGCCAAAAACTGAATTGGCGTTCTAAAACCCTGCATTTGAACTTCCTTATCTGGTACTACAGGAACCGCATTAGCATTGCGTGCATTAACATTCCATGACTAAGCTCTATAAGAAGGAATGATCTTAAACGCACAACGTTAAGTTAGAATGGAATTTGATCATACCTTACGCACGATAAGAGTAACAAGAAAGTGAAGTTTTTCCTAAAACACTTCATAGCCTCTGTCTCATTAGATGCGGTGCACTTCACACCAATGAAAAGGACTCTACTTAGTGCGGCTTTTTAAGACATCCTAGGACTCTTGAACCTAATGCTTATATACGAAGTTTTGTCACGCCCCGAGCTACCCCTGAGACGCGGACACGGAACCTAGGACCACAAGTGATCCCAAGCTAACCCTGTTGGCATGATCATGAGCATACTAAAGATAATAAACTGTTCTGGAAGCTAAATCATAATTAAAATGAATAGAGGGGGAATACCCATATTCTATAACTGAGATATTTGAAAACAATGAGTTTAATAAAAAAGAAATCTTAACTCAATACTAAGCTGAATCTAACTATGTCTGAAAATAGCGTCTAAACTAGACTAGAAATACTGGGACAAGCCCCATAAAAATCTATCAAAAACTGAAATTAAATGACTAAAGACTAAAATAAAACTCATGACTGTTGTCCTCGGAGAATGAGGACTCACCACTGAATCTGCTGAATTGGAGATCGGGAAATCGATCTATGCGTGATCTGGATGATGAGAACTTGAACCTACATCACGAGAAGATGTAGCGCACGTATGCGTCAGTACTTGAAAGGTACTAAGCATGTAGGTAGAGTAAAACTTAAATAAAACATAACTGAACAAGCATAATAGCATGTATAATAATCTGACATGATAAACTGAATTCTGAGCTAACTGGATGTAATGACCAATTTATAACATGCTGAAACTGAATAATGAATATACAGATAAATGGTCAATGCAGAGAGTCTGACTGAACTGTGGCAGCTATTAATAACCGATAATAAAACCACATGAGATAAATGTGGAGTCCGATGTATACGCCCCATCGGGAGGACCCAATATACCCGACCAAAGGTATAAAGGTATGCTGGCATGATCACTAAACTGATTTCCCACAGAGGGGACTGACAACCTACTTGGCTAGTAGTTCTGGGACTATTGGGTACGCTAAACCCTAGTCCAACTCGGTATTAGGCTACTCCCAATGATTTCTGTAAATTAACTGATTATATCTGAATTTCTGTAAATACTGGGTAGCTCGAAAGTGAACATGCAAACTGAGAATGCAACAATTAATCTAGTAATTATGAACTTATAATTGAGGCATGTATATCTGAAGTGTCTGAAATATATGACCTAGCATGTGTAATTCAAGAACTAAAGAAATACAAAACTAGGGTTCTGAAATTCATGCGATAATATGAGTAGTAACATTATAATCTGATTTGGAACATATATTTAATAAATTCATGAAGCTATATCAAAGTTATAGAAACCCTAGGTTTAATACTGATAAGAGAATCAAGAACTGACTAAAACTAAGGACCCAATGGGTTAAAGGAACCCACTAGTGAAATCCCACATACCTGGTGATGAAATCCACGGAAAAATACTTAAGTTTCGGGGCAGGAACTGTTGGATCTTGTGGCGTTCTTGAATTAGGGTTCTTGAGATTTTTTCTCCTCTATTGCTTCTAATCTTCTAAGTTTTGATTTAATGATTTGACTTGGATATGTTTTAATTATGTTTCTAGGCTTAAACTGACTAAAATCTGATGATTTAGGGTCTAAACACGTAACTTAGAGTTTAAATAGAGTGGGAAAGGTCAAAAAGACCCCTGGTAAGGTTTCTGTCTAGCCTCGCGACGGCCATGACTGACGGTCCGTCGTGCGCCCAACGCCCCGTCGTTGGGTTCGTCGAGAGGGACTTTTCAACACGCCTTTACTAAAATGGGCATAAATTTTTACTCGGAGGTTTGATTTTAGCAATGTTGGTGGCAATGGAAATATAATTCAATAATCTATCTGTGGGTAGGTCATGGGAGACCTAATTCATTTTGTTCTAAGAGTTATGATCATTTTAACTTGATCCAACTGCATTTCTCCTTAACTGGCTAAAAAAATTTCACCTACGGACCGTAGGTCCATCTACGAACCATGCTGGTCATCTATAGCTCTTGTCAGAGAGTGGTTGAAGAAAGTCTTGATCGACTGTCACGGACTAGGGACCGTTGTTTGACCTACTGACTGTAAGTCCGTCCGTCGTCCAAGACTTAAGCAATTTTTCTAGGCTGAAATTTTTGGGAGTTTTTGATCCCATCAACGGTTGTGCAGGACGGACGATAGTTCAGGGTAAGGTCCGTCGATGCCACCGTTGGTAGCACCTGCAGATTTTTCTGAAAAACTAATTTTTGGTCTATTTTTGATACGGGGTGTTACATATGTTTAAAGGTAACTTTTTCAGTATGGGAATGATTTCGATATGAAATAAGGTCACTAGAATCACATAGCACAATGTAGAGATGAAAGTTTCCTTCTCGATTATGTTTTGATATAAGATTCTACTTGGATCAACTTCAAATAACCGTATCTCTTAGAATATAAAGAGTTATGTGACCCATAGCTATTCGAATCAGAGACATTTGAATCTTATTTCCAATTCTATAACTTTCGCGCAAATCAAATTTCTACGTGGAAAGTTAATAACCATTTTAGCAACTGTTGTAGTGCAGTTACGTTTTAGCAGCATGAAAATTTCAAACAAGGTAATTTCTTCCTCCTATACCACAAGAAAAACCTTAAAATGGATTTCGTAACTCCTATAAAGCCCTCAAAAATTATAGTTTCATCTTTTTGTACATCATTCTCTTCTCTCTCAAACCTTGAGACAAAACTCCAATGAAAAATCAATAGAGAAGACTCCATTCAAGATTTTTTCAATATTTTTCAAGATTCTTCTTCACGTTAAGTTTTTCTCATAGAATTTCATTCTTTTCTTGTCAAATTCCTCCATACTATTATGAATCACTAATAAAATTATAATTCTAGATCCTAGAGATTTTTAGAAGCTAATTCAAAAATCTCATGAATAGTTTTATTGATTGTTTACCTTTAAGCAAGGGTTTCAAGACTTCTAATGAAATTCTTATTTAACATACTTCAAGATATTTCAAGATTCTTTAAGAATCTTATTCTTCCAGGTATATAAGGTTATTATAATGTTGTACTATTTTGTCCTCATGCCCTACATTTACTTTAAATTAATAAAAGAGAAATCTAGGATCTTACCCCTAGATTTCAGTATTAGATAGTTAGAAGATAAGGTCATCTAGATTTTTCTTGTAGATCATTCTAGAGTAATTTCTAGAAGCATCTCTATACTAGTACGTATAAATAGGGGTTGCCATAGTTAGTCATTTGTAATCAACCCAATAGTAACCCAAGAAACCTAAGAACAACCCAAATTAACAAGTCTTCTTCTATATCAATGTTTTCTTATTCAAATATTCCTTTTCTTTTCTAGCTTCCTCTTCTTTAGTTGAATCTTCCTAAATTAGCTAACGATCTTCGACTAGCAAAAGGGTTTCCAAATTATACTTTTCTTCTGTAATTCTCTACAGAGTAAATGATTATAGTTAATTGTTAAACAGTTTGAGTGAACTATTGAGGTGAAGTACTAAAGTTAGTCCTTTTGATGTAACCCAAAGTTGCTCTTTCAAGTTGGTGAAGTTTTGGTTAAATCATACGAGGTGTTGGTGATGATTTTTTTTTCTTGAGTAAGGAGGTTTTCCACGATAAATCTTTGTTTTCTATTTTGTGTTTTATATTTGTTAATTGAACAAGAACATGGTTCTTGTTTTATGTGGGGAAGGTTTATTCATTTAATTTAAATCAACAGGATTGTAAAGAAAAAAGAGAAAATATAGATATTTTTATCAAACGTTCATTAAGAACAAGTAATTGTGACATTGTTATTATATTATACTAGTCATGGACACGTGTGTTGCACATGTGAGCCATGCTAAGTTGTCGCATTCTCTCGATTGAGGTTTTTAAAGCAGTGTTGTTATGAGTGCATGCAATAGTATTGATGTAGTAGTAGCGTGCATTGTCTTTAAAAGCCTTATCATGAGTGGATGAGTTATTATTGATGTTGTTAAGGGCTAAAGATTTAATTGATGCATTTAATAATATGTATCATATTTATGTGGTAAATCATGAACGATATAATCAACTTAATATGAAGTATCATATACGAAGCATGAAAGTGCTATAAATTATGAATAATAATAATATTAAAACATTAGAATGAAATAGAATATGAACATACAAGAAAAGGTCAACATTAAAGCATAATGAAACAATACAAGAGACAATAGAATAGATCATGCAGTGATGCATTGAAGTGTATGGGTCGAGGTTTAATCGACTATGTTTGCATAGATCAGTCTGTGTCTTCTACACCTGAGATTTCAAGCAATGTAATGTTGTTAGTCTTGTAAATAGTTCATTATTTGTGTTAGAATGAACATTTATGTATATCATACATAAAACTTCCTTATAGATGATGTTCTTTGTGTATATTCCATTGTGGTGTTTCGGTTCCTTGGTTAGGACAAGTACTTTTGTTGTGGACATAGTATCCCTCTTGAGAATGCCACGTACAATTCACCATGTGAGAAAACATGTTGAGGCAAATACAAACCAACATTTGGTATTGTTTGACCTTGCGCTTTATTTATAGTCATTACGAAGCAAAGTTGTACTAGAAACTACTTTAGAATAAATATAAATGGATAACCTTTGTTTTCTGGTGGAGCTGTTCCACAGTTATCATTTTATGACTATAGTAGCTAGGATGTACTAACACTGAAAAAGTTGGTTTTGTTCTTATGGAATCAAACTAAATGGAAGATGAATTAACATGAATATTTGGTAGGAAGATAATTAATACAAATAAAAGTCAAAGATAGTATCTTGGTAGGTGAAATTTAGGCAAACCATAAAATGGTTTAATATTCTTAACCTTGACATTTTTGGCACATAGTGATTTCATGGATGAAATCACTAGGATGAATTCATTCCTATAAATAGGTTGCTCTTAATTCATTTTCAAAACATCCTCTCACCTGTCTTCTCACCTTCTAAGGCATTTGTGTTCTCTCTTGTAGTATTTCACTTGTATTCTTTGTGAGTGAAATAAATATCGGTGCAGTTGTTCTTTGGTGGACGTAGGATCATTTTGATCCGAACCACGTTAAATATTGTTGTTCTTCCTTGTTCTTTAATTCACGTTTCCGCTAACAAACACAATATATATTTGTGATTTAATTGAGATTTATTTCTATCTAATTAGTATTTTTTAGTTTATAAAAAAAAGACCGTCAAGAATATAATATTCACCAAGCATATACTATTTCTTTCTTCTTCTTTTTTTTAAATTTTAAAAGCTAGCATCTTCAACTAACAATAGAATAAATATCACGGTAATTGAAGCAACTAAATACAAAGTGGAGAAGGGTTACCAATTTTGGCGGTGATGAACGCAGAAAACCTGTTAAAAGTATTACAATCGGAAGAGATAGTAAATGTAATTTCCAATGAACTAAATTAATAAAAAAGAAACAAATTACTGCATCGAAAGTATTACAAACTAAACGACTTCAAAACGGAAAAGTCTTTGACCGGTAATCTTTGAACTTGTTATGCAGTACGTGGAAGTCGCCAAGAAAATTGCAAGATATCACAACAATAAAGCTCAGTCGACTAAATCTTTGGCCAATAAGGAAGAAATCACTTCAACTTATAAGAAAAAGTCATATATGCCTCTTATGTGTTAAACTGTAGCAATGCTAATTAATGCAAACATCTTGTCGTAGTTTGGTGTTTCTTGTGGTACCTTACCATACATGATTTTGGTAAAACCTAATGATGTTGTACCGTTACTGTTCTAATTGCGGACCGTATTTAAGTTTTATGCAAAAGCAAACCACAGACAAACAGTATGAAGGTTTATGCAAAATCAAACCATAGACAGGTGGTGAAGTTAGTTTGTTGTTTGGAGATTTTTTAATTGTAATCTACATGCGTGGAGCTGTACTATGCCCTGTATTATGCTTGTTACTTATGGTCTTGTGATTTAGGATAGATATTCAACTAATTATAGAGGAAAATTACAATGAAATTTCTTTTATTAGGAAACTCACAATGTCGACTATTTCAAAACATAAAGCTTATATTTAATCACTAAAAATGGAAGGAAGATAAACAAACGACAAGCTCCTTGTGGAACAATAAAAAAAGAGTGCCTGCATTAAAATCATAATGGATTTTTTAGGACTACCTGAACCAGTGAAGGATCGAATTCGTGCAAAAGTTTGAAATATCTGTTGTTAGAACCTGCATATTAAAGAGCCCCATTAGGCACAATAATGCTAACAACTTTCACATTTGATAGAGATCCCAGCCATATGCGGATCACTAAGCAAAAGAAATTGATAACGATTGAAAATCCATGCTTTCAAGCAGAATCAAGAAATAAAAGATAGAAATTTCCATGCAAAAGTTTGAAATAATCTGTTGTTAGAAGCTGCATATTAAAGAGAAACAGTAGGCACAATATTGCTAACTACTTTCGCATGCATTTGACAGAGATCCCAGCGAGGCGGATCACTAAGCAAAGAAATTGATAACAACTGAAAATCCATGCTTTCAGGCAGAATCAAGATTTACTAATCGTACTTATTCATTAAACAACAATCTGAGGAGTACTTTACTCACCATACTTTTTTATTTAACAACAATATGAGGAGATTTTTTTTTTACCTGGTGTATTTGATTGAGGCACAGAAACGATAACAGATTAATAGGCAATAACAACTTCTTAGAGACATTTATATAGACGCCTGAAGTATCTGAAAAGGCTGCTGAAGTTGAGTGTTGGAAAAATTTTTGTCCCATTGATCGAGGAGTTTGAGCAGAAATTGTACGTCTCTGTTACATTTAACGATGAGGATGAGGCAACGTTTGGTTTCTGGAGAATTAAAGCAGCAACTATACGTCTTTGTTACATTGAACATGAGGCAGCAGTTGGTCTGCGGAGAATTAAAAGCAGCAACTCTACGTCTATGTTACATTGAACATGAGGCTGAGGCAACGGTTGGTGTGTGGAGAAATAAATTAGGTTTATCAACTAACTTATAATAAATTAATTTAATTAATAACTGTAGAGTTAAAACGGTAAATCACCTTTTGGGTTAAACTCTTCCTGCTTATAATAATACTAGTCCTAGAAACGTGCGTTGCACGTTTGTTCCCTATTACTATATAAAATTTATTGCCAGTATAAAATCCTCACTAGTAAATTTAAAATTAATGTCCCAATAGTTTAGACATAAAAAAATCTGAATAATAGGTAATAATAAAAGAAAAGCAATAACAACTAATTTTTAATTATGAAATATTAATATGAATGTCTCCGAATATTCTCTATGATGTATCTATAGTTAATCCTTCACTACATACATCATAATGAATATAACTTTCACACTCTTAACTTTTCACATAATCAATTTCCCATGTTAATCCGATTATGGTATAACAACCTTTTGTATGCCTCTATCAATATTATATGTGGAGGCATAGGAACTCTTATTGTGCACACTTGAACATACTTATTGAAAGAATAAGAAATCACTCTTCTCTTGTCATTGTGTTTCTATTGCTTTCATAACTAAAAGTCTAAGACATTGTGTTTGATGGTAAAGAAAGAAAGTGTTGAGATGAAAATGATTATCAGAATGGTTTTTTTCATCCGTCAATTCATAGTGAAATTCTTGATTATCAATCACACTAACGGAAATACTAAGTTTACTTGAAAACAGAGCTAAGTAGAAGAAAGAACGATGAAGCAAAGTTAAATAGACGGATCTAGAAGAAATTTCATTTTAAGCTAACATTAACAACATGACACACAACAACTCACGGAAAAAGTTAGATTGTTGATTGAAAAAGTGAATTCTCTACAAGAAATCATCAAGTTCGAACATACAATGGTAACCATCATTTTCTTATGTCATCACTAATGAGATCACTTCTGCAGCACCATATGCAACAAAGCCTCATTAGGAAAGTACAATTATCCTCTAGGCATCGTAGTCACACGGGAGGAAAAAAGACTCAATTTTTTTTTCAATATATTTGCTTAGGAAATATAAAAAAAAACAAAGAAAGAAAGCAGAGAACTATGTACCTATCCTTACAACTTTGTTTCCAAATAACAAATTATTTGGATTCGTCCTTCATCTGGTTAGCAATTCACGCTTCGTTTGCTCAGCCATTTTAAAATCCTTGCAACAAATATTTGGAAACCTCTTGATGCCATTTAAAAGTACTTCAAGCGCACTTTTGATAGTCATAGTAACATGAGAGAAAAATAAAAAATAAGTTAACGTGATATAGTCTGAAAAAGGAAAAATAAATTAAGAAACCATAGAAAAGAAAATGGGATAAAAATATACCAGCTCTTGAAGTGAACCGTTTCCACAAGTAGAAGAAGTTGCGTTTGAACCAGTATATGAATCCTAATTACTAAGAAGATCTATCTCAGACTTTCGATTTCTAAATAGATGTGTAGTCGCATAGGAGATTGAAAGGTCATAACTTCTGGGAATTTGAAAGATGGACGGATAATTAACTGTATATGATTTTTAGCATTAGTATAATGATTTATTAATATGATAGCATTATTATTTAATAACTAATTAATTAATGTGTTTATTTTTTTAGTTGAAGGGTGAAATGGTAATTCAATTTTTCACTTTGGAGCTTCCCACTTATAATAGTATATGATATGATGATATATATATATATGTTGAGAACAAGTAAGTAACTGGTGAAATAACAAATTGTACAAGTAATTGATGACTGAACAATATGCTAAGAACAAGTAATAATTAATAACTTATTATTATATATGTTAAGAACAAGTAATTTGTGACCTATTATTATGTGGAAAACGAGTAATTGTTGATTGTCGAAAACTAGTAATTTTTGACTTAACAATGTTGAGAACAAGACTTACTATTACTTTAATACCAACCAATTGATAATTTATGGAGTACTATTATTAAGAACAAGTAGATCGTGTTATGTTATTTAGTTGAGAATAAGTAATTATTGGTGACATAACAGATTGGTAAGAGCAAGTAATTGATGATTCAGTAATATGTTGAGAAGAATTAATTGATCATGACTTGCTATTATATGTTTATAACATGCAATTTGTAACTTATTATTATGTTAAGAGAAGTCATTTGTGACATGTTATTATGTTGAGAACAAGTAATTGACACATAACTTATTTTTAAAATCAATTAATTGATGACTTAACAAAAAGTTGAGAAAAAAAGTTGACGACTTAGTGCCTGTTTATTTAAATTGACTTATTTTAGGTTTTTTTTAAGTCAAAACAATTTTGAAGCATTTTTGGGTAAAGTTAAAAAATGCTTATAATGACTTATTTTAAAGCCAAAATGACAAAAATAAGTCAAAAGTCATAAGTTAGAAATTCTAACTTATGACTTTTGGCTTATGAGTCATAAGCCAAATGTCCACCCAAACAGGCCCTTAAGATAGAATCTAATATGCTCACTCAGTTAACTATTATACTCTCGGGAAATCACTCAACTATGAGTTATTTTTTCAAAAGTCATTCAACTTTCTTTTACAACCTCTAAGTCACTCAACTATGACTTCTTCTCTCAACAAGTCTGTAACGACCTGTTTAGTCGTTTTGAGCAGCAGATTTATTTCTGGAAAAACAGGCTAAGATTACGGACATCACGACGGACCGTCATAGGCACGACGGCCCGTCACAGATGTCTCGTTTCAGCATACTTAGAATTCTGAAATTGGGTACTGAAAATCGACTCTCTGTAATCTGTGACGGACCTGCAGGACGTGCCGTCACATCCACGACGAGCCGTCGTAAGCTCCCGTCGCAAAACACTTCAACTCTTGAGAAATTGGTACGGGAAACGAGTCTCTGACCGTCAGGACGGAGGTGCAGGACGGACCGTCACAGGTGTGACGGGCCGTCACAGTCCACTTGGAT
>NC_028645.1:11951876-11956589 GCF_001406875.1 Solanum pennellii | reverse complement strand
AGTCTTGATGCCTTGAACTTCCGGCATGGACTAGCTTTTTAGTTATTTTTGTTCTTAGACATTCTTAGTTTAGTAATTTGAGATAGATGTTCTTGTGATGATGACTTCCAGATTTTGGGGAATTAATAGATGTTGATTTGTTTTATTTAATGAGTTTAAGTCTTCCGCATTATTTTCGGTTAATATATGTTAAAATGATAAGGGTTAGATTGGTTGGTTCGCTCACATAGGAGGGAAACTGTGAGTGCCAGTCGCGGCCCCGGATTTGGGTCGTGACAAAGTCACTCAACTATGAGTTTTTCTCTCAAAAAGTCACTTATCTTTCTTTTAAAACCTCAAAGTCACTCAACTATGTATATTTTACCTACAAAGTCACCCAACCTATTTAATTAAATTTTTCCTTAGAATGAAATTTTACCGATATTTACCACCTTTACATGAATTTATATGACTTACTTTAATTTCTATTTGAATACTCTTTCTATTTAATTCATTTCAAAAGAATGACACATTTTTATATTGGTAACAATTTAACTTTAAAAATACTTATTTTACTCTTAATGAAATGATTTATAGCTAAACAAACACCTATGACTTATTTTAGACTACAAATTTTAAAAGTCTTTCTTTGTTTCTTAAATGTCATGTCACACTACAATAAAAATAACTTTTAACGGCAATAAATATGCACATTAACAAAGATTGTTAATATCTTTACCACCATTAGTTAATTATCATTAATTAGATGCAATGTCGCTATAGGTTTTAATGACATTTTCAAAGAGAGTTAAAATGTATTTGTTAACAATTGCCTCTAAAGAATATATTTAGTGGCAATTGAGTTATTGTCATCAATTAATGCCGTTGAAGATCATTTTGATATAGAAATGTAAAACTACATCATACAAATTGAGATGGAGGAAGTACCTTAGGACAAAATCAACTTCAAAAGTTATGTATCCAAATATTTATTTTTGAAGTCAGCTTTTATGAGTAGGTCATCAATCAACTTGGATTTTAAAAAACGATAATTTTGTGCGAGATATAACATATACAATTTTGTAACCTGAGTTATGTTGAGGCTCAATTGTTTTAGTGAATTTGTGACAAATCATAATTTTTCAGTTTTAATTTATGAATCAGATGTTTGCACGTCATATAACGCCATATTTGTACCTTTACTGCAATTCATAGTTGTTAACAAGTTATAAGAAGGTAAAGTATTTCGGTCTAACACTTGAGAGAAAATTAGGCATAACTCAGAGGCGAAGCTAGGTGGGTTACGTATGTGTATAATTCTAACTAACTACGGAACGACCCTAATACTGTCTGAACTTTTCCAACAAATACTAAGCATGAGAATGACAGCACTTGCTCATTCTCACCTTTCTTAAAAGTAATTAACATTATTTTCTGGGAAACAATTTATGTACTAAAAGATTCTCAAATTGGCTGCAAAAAGTCGTCAATATCTATATGCTCCTTGACATAGTCCACATTAAAATTTTAACTATGTTGACGATCTTCTCCAATGACGTTAGTCCTTCCAAATTTATAAGTAGCTATAAAAGGATCTCTAATGTGACGGTGAATCGAAGTATAAAAAAAAAAACACAAAACATGGCTCCTAATTATGTGATGATGGTTGGTCTGACAACATTAATTTGCTTTTCACTATGTTTTGGTGATGATGTTATGTTACATACACACAACAATCTCATGACCAAACCTAATTGCGATGAAAGTTGTGGAAATGTCAGCATCCCTTTACCATTTGGTATGACCCGAGATTGCACACTACACGATCAGTTCCTTGTCACTTGTAATTACTCCTTTCCAAATCCCCAGCCCTTTTTAGGAAACAGCGGCATTGAAATCACAAGCATATCTCTCTCTGGGCAACTTAAGGTCTTACAGTTCATATCCAGAGATTGTTATCGTGATGGGATAAGCACGAATAGAACCAAGCCAATGATAGCTTTACCATCATTGTTAACTGTGAACAACACAGCGAATAGCTTCATTGCGGTTGGCTGTGACACGTATGCCACTATTCATGGTCATTATACCAAGTTTGGAACTGAATCGAGTATCCCCCCTACATAACAGGATGCATATCCATGTGCTATAGTATTGATGATGCTTATGATGATACATGTTCTGGAGTCGGTTGTTGCAAGACGTCCATCCCTAAGGAAGCATGGAATGTCACCATAACACTAAGCAGCTATTATAATTATAACTATACTAATATGACAAATTACCCTAGTTGCAGCTATGCGTTTGTGGTCGATCAAGCTAATTTTAGCTTTTCTAAGAGTTACCTCAGCAGTTTGCAGAACACGAAGAAGCTTCCTCTTGTGCCAGACTGGGCAGTTGGTGAAGACAAATGTGAAATAGCTAAGAGAAACCTGACTGCATATGCATGTAAGAGTAACAACAGCTATTGTCATGATGTTTTAAATGGTTATCGATGTTCCTGCATGCAAGGATATGACGGGAATCCATACCTGATAGATGGTTGTCAAGGTATGTATATGTTTCTGAGTCTCCTACTATGATTTTATCTCAAATCTATCATTTTGCAAATGAATGATTACGTTATCGTACGTTTACAGATATCAATGAATGTCTAGATCCGCAACCAGATTTTGATAGGTGTGTCAAAAATGCCATTTGCAACAATACAGATGGGAGTTATACATGCATATGCCGTCCAGATTTCAGTGGTGATGGTTATACCGAATGCATTCGCGACAATCCTCAGAGAAAAATTCAGAATATTTATCTTATTATAGGTACTTTTCTTAACTTCTCTGCAATTCTGCAGTACTTCTTTGATAAGCCCGTCAAATATTACTACTAGTTTGATTATTTCATTCACAACTGAACCGAAAAAGAAAACCACAGATTTTCATGTATATATGTTAATAACATACTATTATTACAGGCATTACAGCAGGGGTTGCTTTTATAGTTATTGTAGTATTTGGCTGGTCATATACTGCATTCCAAAGGAGAAAAATGTCAATGATGAAAAAGAGGTTTTTTCAAGAAAATGGTGGATTAGTTCTACTGCAACGACTCAAAGTGGAAGAGGGATCAAGTAATACTAATACAGTAAAGATTTTCACAGCGGAAGAGCTAGAAAAGGCAACTAATGGCTTTGACAAAGATAGAGGTACCCACTACTCGGAGTACCCTCCCAAAAGGAAAAAGATGTCTGTCAGGTTCGGTTCTTCTTTGGTCAAGGAGGTTTTGGAACTGTGTACAAAGGATATCTAAAAGATAATTGCATCGTTGCCATAAAAAAATCTAAGGTAATTGATCCCAATCAAATTGAACAATTTATAAATGAAGTACTTGTCCTTTCCCAAATCAACCATAGAAATGTGGTTAAGCTCTTAGGTTGTTGCCTCGAGACGGAAGTTCCACTATTGGTGTATGAATTTATCAGCAACGGAACACTTTCTGAACACTTACATGATAAATTAAAGGCGTCAACTCTTTTTTTGGATATTCGTCTGAAAGTTGCTGCAGAAACTGCAGGAGTACTTTCCTACTTGCACTCAGCAGCTTACCCTCCTATCATCCATAGAGATATTAAATCAGTCAACATTCTTTTGGACAAAAACTACACAGCAAAAGTGTCTGATTTCGGAGCATCCAGGTTGGTTCCTGCTGATCAAATAGAGCTATCTACAATAGTTCAAGGAACTTTAGGATATTTAGATCCTGAATACTTGCAAACAAATCAACTCAATGAAAAAAGTGATGTATACAGTTTTGGAGCGTGCTTGTAGAGCTCCTAACCGGTAGAAAGGCTCTATGTTTTGAAAGACCAGAAGAAGAGAGATGTCTAGCTCAATATTTCATATCTTCAATGGAAAAGGGTCATTTGTTCGATATTCTAGACCACAACATAGTCTGTCATGAGGTAAATGCAGGGCAATTGAAAATATAGCTGTGCTTGCCCAAATGTGCTTAATACTTAAAGGGGATGATCGACCTACAATGAAGGAAGTTGCAGCAGAATTGGAAGCTGGATTGAAATTAAAGCACTCGTGGGCTCAAACTGATCAACAGAGGAGATTGAATCCTTACTGCCTGGATTTGGATACGAATATAGTGAACACAGTATTCATATTGATAGCGTTACGAGCCATGTAACTCTACCATTTCCTGGAGGAAGGTGATCTATCATGCATGTTAATTTTGCTCAGAAGCACTAGGTCAAAACGGCCACGACTTCAACATGAATTTCTTTTTTCTCTTAGGCATGTTAGAAATATGAAGTAAGTTTGATTATTCGCATCTCTTTTATCTGTCCAGACATAATAATTTTGAGTAACAGACAATGTTAGCGGAAACGTGAAACTAAAGAACAAGGAAGAACAACAATATTTTAACGTGGTTCGGATCAAAATGATCCTACGTCCACCAAAGAACAACTGCACCAATATTTATTTCACTATACAAAGAATATAAGTGAAATACTACAAGAGAGAGAACACAATGCCTTAGAAGGTGAGAAGGCAAGTGAAAGGATGATTTGAAAATGAATTAAGAGCTACCTATTTATAGGAATAAATTCATCCTATTGATGTCATCCATGACATCGCTATGTGTCAAAATTGTCAAGGTTAAGATAGCAAACCATTTTATGGTTTGCCTAACTTTCACCTACCAAGATACAATCTTTGACTTGTATTT
>NC_028645.1:11938601-11946517 GCF_001406875.1 Solanum pennellii | reverse complement strand
TATATATCTCAACTCCCTCCGCTTGAGAACCGTATGTTCAGGTTTTGGATCAAAACTCTCAAGGTAGTTATATTAAAGTCTTTGTATTAGACATAAAAATGATTTAAAATACCTTATTTTTTTGCCACTAGATCACAAACAACTTGACATAAGCTCAAAACATATTTAATTTAAACCAACAGGCATGATTGAAGAACTAAGAATTTGTGAAAGATATGATAGAAAATATAGATATTTTTTATCAAACATTATTAAGAACAAATAATTTGTGACATGTTGAGAACAAGGAATTGGTGACTTCTTATTAATTTATGTTGATTAAGTAAAAATAATACTCTCTCACCTTTTCTTGATTAGAAGATTAGTTTAAATTTGTAATTTTGAATTCAAAATTGGCCTAGCAGTTGGTTGATGTCAACCGTCTCGAAATAATTTGTGAAACTTTCATTTGCTATTTTTTGTGCTTGACTGCTTCTCTGCTGATGCCGCTACGGATCAGTAGGATGGAGTGAGGATATTGAGCGTCTTATGCTTTCACATTTTTTTTAAAAATAGTCAAAACTTCATAAATTTAAAATATCTGACCCTCGTCAATTATTTCAAAGAAAATGAGGTCTAATCCATTAAATTTTCAGTCATTTTCTCTCCTACTCCTCTCTGAACTTTTCTTGATTATGCCATGTATAATATTCCATCAAATACAAGCATGAGAATGACAAAGTACTTGCTCATTCTAACATTGACATTATTTTCTGAAAAAATAAATAAACTATGTACTAAAGATTTTCGATATATAATTGGCTGCATAAAGTCGTCAATTCTCCTTGACATAGTCCACATTAAAAGCTGCTCTGGCTCCTATAAAATTAGTATCATATTCAGTATCAAAAAATCACATAACATGTCTCCTAATTATGTGATGATTGTTGCTCTGATAACATTAATTTGCTTTTCTCTATGTTTTGGTGATGGTGCTATGTTACCAACACACAACAATGTCGTAGCAAAACCCAACTGCAAAAAAAGTTGTGGAAATGTCAGCATCCCTTTCCCATTTGGGGTTACACAAGATTGCGTTTTATACAATCAATTCCTTGTTACTTGTGATCACACTTTTCAACCTCCCCGTCTTTTTTTCTATGACTCCTCTATTCAAATCACAAACATATCTCTCACTGGGCAACTTACAGTCTTTCAATTCATATCCAAAGATTGTTATAAATCCGGGGTAAACACGGAGAATAACACTCCATGGATATCATTAACACAATTGTTTGCAGTTAGCAACACCGCGAATATGTTCATCGCGATTGGCTGTGACACATATGCTATAGTTCAGGGTTATTATTCAAAGTTTGAAAATATGACGACTATGCATTACTCCTACATAACAGGATGTACGTCCATGTGCAATAGTCTTGATGATGCTGATAATAACACAGGTTCCGGAATTGGTTGTTGCAAGACATCCATCCCTAAGGGAGCATGGAATTTACTATAACACTAAGCAGTTACTATAAGCATACTTATGTGAATGATAACCCTAGTTGCAGGTATGCTTTTGTGGTCGAAGATACTAACCCTTATGCAAATTTTTCAAAGAATAACCTCGAAAATTTGAAGAACATGGATAAACTTCCACTCGTGCTACATTGGGTAATTGGTAAAGGAACATGTGAAATAGCTAAGAGAAATTCGACTGCATATGAATGTAAGAGTGAAAAAAGTGATTGTTATGATAGTTCAATTGGATATAGATGTTCCTGTATGCAAGGATATGATGGGAACCCATATCTCAAAGATGGTGTCAAGGTATGCATATATTACTTTTTGAACTTAGGGGAGGTCCAGGATAACTTATCCACGATTAATAATTAGTACCGAGATAAGTTATCCCTCCCCTTGGGTGGTATAGTAATTCCGGGATAACTTATCCGGGGATAAAATAAGTGGATGATAAAAATATCCCTTCAAACACTTTCTAGACATCACTTTTTTTTTAATATTACGTTTGTACTCTATGAGTCTGCAGATATAGACGAATGTATAGATCGGAAACCAGATTATAGATGTGCCAACGATGCCATTTGCCAGAATACAGAAGGGAATTATACATGTATATGCCCTCCAGATTTTAGTGGTAATGGTACTGTATGCAATCGTGACAATCCTCAGAGAATAACACACAATATTTATTTTGTTATAGGTACCTCTCTTGACTTCTTTCAAATAGATACCAATTTTCTTATCACGAACTACATACATCGACCTAAAATGTCTAATAAAGTTAATATATTTTTATAAGGTGTTACTGCAGGGGTTGCTTTTGCGATTATTATTGTTTTTGGCTGGTCATATACTGCTTTCCAAAGGAGAAAGATGTCAAAGATGAAGAAGAAGTTTTTTCAGGAAATGGTGGATTAGTTCTACAAAAGCGACTTACAAGGAAAGAGGGATCAAGTCATAATAATACAATAAAGATTTTCACAGCGGAAGAGCTAGAAAAGGCAACGAATGGTTTTGACAAAGACAGAGTTGTTGGTCAAGGAGGTTTTGGAACTGTTTACAAAGGATATCTAAAAGATAATTGCATCGTTGCCATAAAAAAATCTAAGGTAATTGATCGCAATCAGATCGAACAATTCATAAATGAAGTACTTGTCCTTTCCCAAATCAACCATAGAAATGTGGTTAAGCTATTAGGTTGCTGCCTCGAGACGGAAGTTCCATTATTGGTGTATGAATTTATCAGCAATGGAACACTTTCTGAACACTTACATCATAAATTGAAGGCGTCGAATCTTTCTTTGGATATTCGTCTGAGAGTTGCTGCAGAAACTGCAGGAGTACTTTCCTACTTGCACTCAGCAGCTTACCCTCCTATCATCCATAGAGATATTAAATCAGTCAACATTCTTTTAGACAAAAGCTACACAGCCAAAGTGTCGGATTTCGGAGCATCAAGGTTGGTTCCTGCTGATCAAACAGAGTTATCAACATTGGTTCAAGGAACTCTAGGATATCTAGATCCTGAATACCTTCAAACAAATGAACTCAATGAAAAAAGTGATGTATACAGTTTTGGAGTAGTGCTTGTAGAGCTCCTAACTTGTAGAAAGGCTCTGTGTTTCGAAAGACCGCCAGAAGAGAGAAGTCTAGCTCAATATTTCATTTCTTCAGTGGAGAAGGGTCTTTTGCTCGATATTCTAGACGATAATATAGTTTATGATGAGACAAATGAAGGAAAATTGAAAAATGTTGTTATGCTTGCACAGAAGTGCTTAAATGTTAAAGGGGACGAGCGACCTACAATGAAGGAAGTTGCAGCAGAATTGGAAGCTGGATTGAGATTGAAGCACTTGTGGGCTCAAACTGATCGACATTCAGAGGAAAAAGAGTCCTTACTGCCTGGCGCACAAACATTGAGATTTGGATACGAATATAGTGAACATAGTATCCATGTTGATAGTATAACGAGCCATGTAACTTTACCATTTCCTGGAGGAAGGTGATCGGTCATGCATGTTGATTTATCTCAACAATACATATAACTTTACCATTTCCCGGAGGAAGGTGATCGGTCATGCATGTTGATTTATCTCAACAATATAAAATTCAGAACGGCCACGGCTTCAACATGAATTTCTTTTTTCTCTTGTGGATGTTAGGAATAGGAACTAAGTTTGATTTAGTTGCCTCTATTTTATTTGTCCACAGATGGTCCCATGTGTGATTATATATGTATCCATGTAATAGTCATCACATTTTGATGTTCTTCTTACACTTGAACAGATCCTTTTTTAAAAAAATTTTGTTGCTCAACCCAAATGTTTTGCGTGTATCCCTGTAAAAAGTCACTTATGTTTTAAATTTATATTCACAACTACACTTGTCACCTATATGGCAAGTGGAATAGCCAGCCCATGTATACAAGTTAAATCATTGATTTTGATTGTCTTTATCTTTCTATTTGAATATATATGTTCCAAATTAACTGCTTTCTTAGACATACAACACATCACCAAATCACCCATAACTATTAGTGGCATGCTATAATAGCAATACCGATTGAAAATGAAGAGATGGTCTAAGGTCAAAGGCTATTCAATGAAAAGTTAATGTAACTTTTCAGGGTCTCACAAGCACACGTGGTATGCTTTCTTACCTTTTGGGGAACCTATGGGTCTAAGCATTAAGGGTGTGTTTACTGTGAAGAGGAAAATATTTTCCAAGTTTCTCATGTTTGATAGACTTAAATATTTGATTTTTTTTTTCAAATCAACTTATTTTCCTCAAATTTAAGAAAATGACTTCCCTTACAAAAAGTAAGGAAAACATTTCGAACTCCATCCCTCAACTTTCCATCCTAACTTAAGTGTCGGGTATTAAGTCTCACTACTAATCCTAGATCTGACTACTGATTGTCAATCATTCAAGAGACGACTCGTGACTTCGATTGGAGACCCAACTCCATATTTTCGTATTAAGAAGGAGTCGGATCTCAAGTAGTAATAGAGGTTGAATTGTGGGTTGGGATTAGGTATGGGTTAGGTCTCACATCGGGTGTCAAGTCTCGGGTCAGGGTTAGGATCAAGGTCGTCTAGAGTAGGGTGTTCAAGGTCATTTGTCGGGGCCGGGGTCAAGTATCGCAATTAGGTATCGCGGTTAGATCTCGAATTAGGTGTCAGGGTCGGGTTTTGGGTTGAGATCGCGGTCGAGTCTTAGGTCATGTCTCGGTCATGCCTCGAGTCAGGTGTTGGGGTCGTAGTCGGGGCTGAAGATCATGTCTCGGATCATATCTCGATTCAAGTGTTGGGGGTCGTAATTAGGTCTCCCATCAGATTCAGGTATCCAATCAAAGTCAGGTCTAATTTCAGGGTTGAAGTCGGATCTCGTTTAGGTCTTGATCTAGGGTTGGGGTTGGTCTCGATTTAGGGTCGGGGTCGGGTCAAGGTCTAGGTCGAGTGTCGGGTCATAGTCTTGATGACTCGGTCAGGTCTTGTGGTCGAGGTCAGGTCTTGAGTTTAGTGTTAGGGTTAGGGTCGGGGTTGGGTCTTAGGTGAGGGCAAGGGTCGAATCTCAAGGTCGGTTGTTAGGGTACGGGTCGCGAGATCGAGTGTAAAGGTTGGGGTCAATTCTCGGGGTCATGGTTGAATCTCGTGTCACTTATTGATGTCAGGTCTCGATGTAAGGTCTCAGGTCAGGTATTGAGGTCGAGGTGGGGTCTCGGTCGGTTTGTGTTTGATTCTTAGGTTAGGGTCAGTTAGGTTTGGGGTCGAGGTTGGGTTCGGTCTTGAGTCAGGGTTAGATTCGGGTCTTGGGTTGAGATTGGATATAGGTTGGGTCTCTAGACAAGGTCGGCTGTCAAATAAAGGTAGGCGGCGGGTCTTGAGTTACATGTTAGGGTTGGGGTTGGGTGTTAGAGTCGGGCCAATACTCGAGTTAGGGTCGGTATTTTTCTCAAGGTCAGGTATTGCGATCGGGTCCTAGGTCAGGTGTCGAGGGCTAGGTCAGATCTTGGTTCAGGGTTAGGGTTGGGTCTCGAGTCAAGTTGCAGTCGGGGTAGGGTCATTGGGCGATATCTTCGATTCTTGGGTCAGATATGGGTCTCTGGTTGGTTGCTAGTGTAAGGGTCAAGTCTCAGATCTTGGGTAAAGGTCAGGTTAAAATCCCAAGTAGAGTCACGGATTAGGTCTCTAGTCAAATGTCGAGGTTGGATTGTTTTTCAAAAGTTGGATCGTGTGTCACATGTTGGGGTCGGGAGTTAGGGCTGGGTCGAGGTCAGGTCTCGAGTTGAGTTGAGGTTTGGGTGTCGAGATCATATTCCTTTTTGAATGTCGGGTATGTGGTTGGGTTTGGTCTTGGAATCTTGTCCATATTCGGGTTGTGGTCAGGATCAGGGTTTATCTTAAATATTGGCTCTCATTCGGTTGTAGGGATCCGATTTCGAATCGAGTGTCGGGGTAAGGTATCAGTTTGGTTATCAGGATTGATTTTCAAGTTAGAAACTATTCTTGTTAAAAAGTATTTTCTACTCTCTTGCCAAAAATAAAAGATAGGGAAAAGGGTCAAAAATACCCCTCAACTTTAGTTTATTAGTTGATTATACCCCTGTCGTTAAAACAAAGTTATTTATACCCTCGTCGTTACCAATTTCACCATTTATACCCCTCAATTGACGAAGATCCCCAAATCAATCAAAATTGACCTGATTTCATAAAAATTACTCATTCCTCATTTTAAACCTATACTTGACCCATCTAAGAACCTAACCCAAAATCTTGTGCTAGACATAGAGGGCAAACCAGTGCAGCTTGAGGAGGAGTACATAATTGTGAATGCCCGCACAGGAGGTTTTGCTAGACATTGAGGGCAAACAAAGTACTTAGTTGATGTTGAAACACCAAATGCCCAAACGGCATTGCTGCTTACAAATCTGGTGATTTTGGATTGAAAACCCCGTGAAATTTGTTTCTATTTCAGGTTTTAAGATGGGTCGGGCATTAGTTTAAAATGGGGAATGGGTAATTTTTACAAAAGCAGACCAATTTTGATTTATTTGGGGATTTCCGTCAATTGAAGGGTATAAATGGTGAAATTGGTAACGGCGAGGGTATAAATAACTTTGTTTTAATGACAGGGGTATAGTCAACTAATAGACTAAAGTTGAGGGGTATTTTTGACCCTTTTCCCTAAAAGATATTTCGAGAAAAATGTTTTTCATTCAGCAATCATACAATAGAAAATATTTTTCAACAAAATATTTTATACTCACCAACCAAACATGAGAAAATGAGTTACAAACCAACTTATTTAAAAAAAAAACATTTTTAGGTTACATTTACCTTCCTACCAAAATAACCAAACATACCCTAAATGTCGCTCGGATTGGGAAGACATCAGTCATATCACCACCCTTGTACATCTTGCTCAACAAGTGATGGAACAAAAGCTCAATAAAAATCCATTTGTGCCTGGAAATCACAAATAACTTAAGACATATTCTCAAATATATTTAATTAAACCAAAAGGCATGATTAAACAACTAAGAATTTGTGAAAAAAGATAGAAAATATTGATATTTTTATCCAGTTAACATTATTAAGAACAAGTAATTTGTGACATGTTATTATGCCGAGAATAAGTAATTGACCGATGGTGAAATGACAAATTGTTAAAACAAGGTAATTGATGACCGCAGAATATATTGAAAACAAGTAATTAATGGCTTATTATTATGTTAAGAACAAGTAATTTATGACATATTATTACGTAGAAAACAAGTAATTGTTGACATAACATATTGTCAAGAACAAGCAATTGATGACTTGTTATTACTTTAAGAACAAGCAATTGATAACTTATTAGTTATTATTATTATTATATTTACGAACAAGTGATTGGTGAAATAATTGTTTGCTAAGAACAATTAATTGATGACTCTCTATTATGATAAGAGAGACACAAGTAATTAATTTTTAACTTATTATTATATGTTAAGAGAAGTCAATTGTATATCATGTCATTATGTTGAGAACAAGTACATCTTAGACATAACTTATTGTTAAAAATAATTAATTGATGACTTAACAATATGTTGAGAAAAAATAATTGACGACTTATTAATTACATTAAGGGTGTGTTTGGTATGAAAAAAACATTTTTTGGAAAATATTTCTCAATTTTCTCATGTTTGGTTGGATCAAATGTTTTAGAAAATATTTTTCAAATCAACTCATTTTCCTCAAATTTAAGTAAATGACTTCTCTTCAAAACTTAAGGAAAACATTTTCCAAAACTCTCTCCCAACCTTCCCTTTACCCACCCCACCCCTAAAAAATTTAAGTTTATTTTTTAAAAAATATTTTCAACTTTAAAATTTCATTTTTCACCCCTACCCTCCCCCCCACTAGCTC
>NC_028645.1:11891531-11937912 GCF_001406875.1 Solanum pennellii | reverse complement strand
CCCCCCCTCCGAAAAAAATTTTAAGTTTGCTTTTGTAAAGAAAATTCAACTTCAAAAATTATTTTCTACTCAAGTAAAAAATAAATGATATTTGTCAAAAACATTTTTCATTCAAAAACCAAACACTAAAATATTTTTCTGGAAAATATTTTCTTTCTTTTTTTTAAACAAAGTTCTGAAAAATATTTTCTACTTACCAACCAAATATGAGAAAATAAGTCAAATATCTATTTGTTTTCCAGAAAAATATTTTCCTTCATACCAAACACACAAGTAATTTGTGACATACAATTATTTTAAGAACATTGCTTTCCTATAATTTTGGTTGTGCCCCATTGGTTGATAATTCAACCTAGAATAGAGTTTATTTAGTGAATGATTGATGGTCTATCCAAGTGCATCCTGATACATAGATACATCATACATATTCTAAAGTGAAACATTATTTTTGCAAAAAAATAACAACATGAATAGGATCATATTTACCTTTCGTCATACTTTTTTTTTATGTATTTGCACATACATCCATCTTTGGGCTTATATTGGCCCTTGTACAGTTATGTATAATGTCAGCATTTCTATTAGTCTACGTGAAGTCTACGTGGCTCCATGTGTAAAGATTTTTATTATAATTTAAAATTTACTTTCTAAACACTATTAAATCCATCCCATTTAGTAAAATTCGGCCCTAACCTTCACGACCTATTATTCCTAATTTCAATACCCATCATCTTGCATCACATTAGATAGAACTCTTTATAGAGAGAGAAGAGTCATTCATGTCTTGATTGAGAGAAAAGGTCTAACAAAAGAATAGATTTTATGCTTAAATCATCTCTTTACCCTTTCTGTCTAATGTGCTGCAAGATGATGTGTATTGAAATTATGGCTAATGGGTCGTGAAGGTTAGGTTCGGATTAGGGCTAAAAGGTCGTGAAGGTTAAAGTGATAAAAATGGTGATATGACACTAACTGTACAATGGAAAATATGTGACCAAAGTTGGAAGGTAAGGGCATATATATCAAAAAAAATATGAAGAGAGATAAATATGATCCTTCTCTAAAAGTATAAGGGAAAATATGACCCTTTTCTGGAATAACAACACTTGCTGATTCAAACGTTGACATAATTTTCAGGAAAAAACATTTATGTATTAAAAGATTCTCGTGACATGATTGGCATTAATATTATAAGTTAGTTGACCCTCTATTCCAATGAAATTAATTACTCACTTCCACATTTATATGCAGCAACAAAAGGTTGATTAATGGGATAAAAAAATCACAACCAACACATAACATGCTTCTAATTATGTGATGATGGTTGGTCTGATAACATTGATTTGTTTTTCACTATCTTTTAGCAATGCTATGTTACCAAGACATAATATTCCAATAGCCAAACCTAATTGCAACGAAAGTTGTGGCAATGTCAAGATTGCATTCAACTCTCTTGGGGCCTTAAGCTCCCCTTTGGAACAATTTTAGGTAAGCAAAATTTTTTTGGCCTAATTATGTAATGTAAATTTTATGTGCTGCACTAGAGTATAATTATCTCTAAAACATAGTTGTTGAGAGCTAAGTTTTCAATTTTATCCATCCTCATAACACATGCCTAAATAATTAATTGTTCAGCTCTTCCTCCACATCCATTCAAATGGTTTGAATGGACATGGAGGAAGAGCCGAGTAATTAATTATTAATGTTGTTGTTGTTTGTAATCTTTTGCTCTCTAATTATGATTGTGTGGTTATGTATGTATATATTCCCTTCATTTCAACTTATTTGTCTAATTTTGTTTTGGTACAAAGTTTAAGAGAGTAAAGAATACATTTTGAATTTTCTGGTCTTATATTAAAGAACAATATATAAACATGACCCTTATCTTGATATTAGTTGGCAACTACGACCCTTGACTTTAGATATGCACAAGTAGACACTTAAATTTGTATAAAAGTGAACAAATTGACACATTCGTTCTCATGACACCCTACATGGAAATTCGTGTCCTACATGGCGACCTACGTGTATCATTTCATGTAGGACACGTGTGTCTACATATTCAATTTTATACAATTTAAGTGCCTACTTGTGCACACCCAAAGTTATGCGTCACATTTGCCAACTAACGCCAAGTTAAGGATCATATTTATGTATTATGCCTTAAAGATATGTAGCATGTGTTGGGTTTGAAAGTGATTAGGGAGTCATGTAGAAGCTTATAATTGCAAATCATAAGGTGATAAATTAGACGACTCATAAAATCATACTAAAAACATATTATGACTATAGTTTGGTCAAGTGACCTACATATTATAAAACTAATATTGGAAAACATGAATATTTTTAAGAGAAAATCTCCCCATAAACAAGACTCTATATGACTACATTGTGGATGTTCTTGTTGTTCACTCCATATGTTTCCTCTAAGTAAAGAATAAATCAAATATGGAAGAAAAATATATTTTCCTTTTATGAAAATTAAAAATATTTATGGTAATATTTTATCTTTTCTTTAAGGAATAAATAATCTTTAAACAAGGTCAAAAAATTAGGGCAAAATCCTAACAGTATATAGCAAAATGACCTTTAATTTTGTGGTCTTAAGCATTTCATGTAAAGGAACCGAAGAATTGCTAAAAAGGAAAGATACAATCTTTTCTAAACGGGCTAAAAAAAGTAACATAAACAAATTGAAATAGAGGGAGTTGACCGATCATCGATGGTCAAGTGTACTTATATATGTGTCCTAGTAATAGTCAGCACATTTGATGTTCTTCTTACACTTTGAACAGTTGCTTTTCAATTGTTTTGTTGCTCAACTCATATGTTTTGCATGTAATTTTTGTGTGAGGTCGTTAAAGTAAAAAAGAATGAAATTTTTGTGATTGACAAACATCTTTTTTTTTAAAAAAAAGTTTTATGTTCTTAGCATGTCCTGATAAGGAACTGGTAGTTTTTATAATTGTAAGAGTAACTAATGGAGAAAGAACAATGAATTCTGTACCTTATAGTCACAATGGAAGAATTATTAAACTTGCTACTAGTTGAATCCACATCAACTCTATTTCTAGTCTCTTGTAAAAACAAAAAAAGTTAGAAATCATATACTAAATATCCTGCTATTCTGCTTTTATGATATTGTGAAAGCTTATGTGAAAAAGAAGAGATTGATCAGTTCATCAAGAAGAAAACTACGTTCTATCGTTTTAAAAGAAGAGTAACCAAAGTTAGTGAATTATTTTTGGAATTGGTGCGTCCACTAACAGTCAATAGACCAGGTCCCTTGACACAGTAAGAACAGAAGGTAAGCACAGACACTAGTCAACATCTACTATACGTCAACGGACCAGGTCCCTTGACTCACCAAGAACTGTAGCAGAAACAAATGCAGAAAGTAAATGGTTGTAACTAAAATTTGCACAATGATTTTACGTGGAAACCTCCTTGCTCAAGGGAGTAAAATCACGACCTGTTGCACAGGATTTACAACCGTCTTCACTAATCTTTTCTAACAAAAGTGAAACTCGGTTACAACCAATGTGGGAAAAAGTTATTAATCTCATGATCATGTAATCTACCTATACTTGAAGAGCCTAAGCGGATACAACACCACCTAAGCTATTACCCCTAGATAAATTAGAATTTGCTCAGAGGATACCACACCGCCCACTTAACCACCTAACTCTACATGACTTGGAATTTGACTAAGCAACAAAACAATGTTGCCCACTAAATCAGTTAACCTTAACTGATTTAGACTTTTACAAACCCGAAACAAATATCTGAATCCTTTATAGATTAGGAAAAAATTTACAATGTAAGCACAAAAGATATAATCCTAAGACAACTATATAGCTTATAGTTCTATCAGGTCCTTGTTTATGTTAGGATGACACTTCTTAAAGATGACCTTTGCTTTTTCATATTTTGGATTTTCTGAAATTCAAAACTTTATTTGCCAAAACTTGTGTTTGTGTTGTTGGAGAAACGACTATACTCAAATGGATACACACCCTTGGGACGAGGCTATTGGCTGAGAGTCTGCTGTCGTGAAAAGCTGTGCACCAACCCCATCAGAGTTGGCAGATTTTTGACAGCTGCCTTTTCATCCTTTTCTCGTGCGCAGACTTTTCGGGACCAGGTCCCTTGTTGCGTTCTTTGATGCTTGAGTTCTTGACAAAGACTTTTTGCTCTTTCTCTTCTTGAATGAATGAACTTAATATGTTGTTTCTCATGTTGAAAGTATCAACCATAAAGAGTTATTAACCGTTGGACAAACAACCTCTTCCATTCTGATTGGTTCAGTACGCTGGTGCCTTACCTACCACTGAAAGGACAACTTTACAGCTATAATCATTATGTATCAGATGGAGAGAACTCTTCCAAGGACCAGGTCCCTGCATTTGTGAGTCACTGAAACAGTTCACTCTTCTATTAGTTTAGTACGCTGCACTTTCACCTACCACCTGACATGACAACTTTACAGTTGTACCCCAGGATGAATCCATACGAGAGCACTCTGCTAGGGACTGGATACCTATATTTGTGAGGATCAGCAAAACACTTAGGATATAACAATTATGTTATTGCTATGTTTTAGAAAGACAATCTTTTATCTATTTACTACGATAAATTAGCTTTAGATTTTCTCAAATAACTATTTACCTAGTCTTTAGAAGTTTATTTATTTTCAAACAGATTTTCTGTTGATCATTAGGTCCATTTAGTAATCTAGTTCTTTATTATATATATAAGTCTTAATAATTGAAATAAAATTGTACTTTCCACGTAAGTTCTCTCTTCTTTCTTCTTCTTACATGTGTTCTATGTAATTTTTATAGCTACGTTAGAATGACTAAATTTCATGAAAATATATNTACATATATATACACACACACACACACACACATGTGTGTGTGTGTGTGTGTGTGTGTGTGTGTATATATATATACATACATACATACATACATATATATATATATATATGTATATATATATGTATATATATATAAGAGGATCTTCATTCTGCCTATGTGGCATGCCTCAATGATCAGAAAAATATTAATTTAATTTAGATTTTTTAAAATTGTATTACACAATAATATTATGTGTATATATATGTTGCTATTAATTAGTTACTTAATCATATATATAAAGCTAGATAAAAAAAAATAGTGATGTGGCACGTATCAATGGCTAAGAATCCAATTTATCTTTTTTTGTGGTTTTTTTTTTGACATTTCTCTAATTTTCTTCAATTGTTTTATTTTATAAAATCATCTCTTGAATTCATACCTCTTCAATCACATAAATTCAAATCTTAATTAATTTAACAATATAGATACCTCCTAACCTTTAAATAATATATATAACTCCTAACCTTTTATTAATATATGTAACTCTTAACCTTTTATATTCATAACCTTCAAATTATTTAATATAAAAATTATAACTCCTAAATTTTCAAATTATTTAATATAAAAAATTATAACTCCTAGATATTACACCAATAAATACCTACTTTGAGACATGTATGTGTTGACACCTAATTTTGATCCTTCCCGACAGGAGTTGATTAATGAGCTTCTTAATTCTAAACGATTTAAAATAATTAGATTTTGTAAAGTTAAAATGTTTTAAAGTTATTTGAAATTAATCTCATCACCTTTATATAATTTTTCCATAAAATATTTGTAATATACATAATTAAGTATATAATTAGTATATTTTACGAATATTCAAAAATCGTCTTAAAAAAAGATTTTCTTAGTTTAATAAATTATCATATTCTTGATTTATTAGTTTATATTTTTATTAAGTTATTTTTTAAGAAACTCGTTAGTTAACTATACTAATTCATCTCATTTAGTTTTAGTCAATCTCGTCGTTTGAGATCAATTTGGCTAAGTCAAAATTTTATTGATTTTAGTCAACTTGGCAAGATTTTAGATCGCTAGATTTGGGCCTCTTCTTCCAAACTTTTCAGCAAACCCAATTGTGAGCCCAATTCCCTTTTCCCATTCTTAATTCCCAGCCCAAATTCTCATCCCCGATTAGACCCGAATCAACTTTATTCAACAAAAGAAAATCCAGAAGTTACTAAATTCCAATGTTAAAGATGCAGTATTGCCATAATTCTCCTCCAAAACTATAACAACACTCACCAATGACAGTGGCAGTAACCCAAATTCCCAGCTAGTAAATGATCCCCCGAAACAGTAGCGTGATCGACAACGCGGCGCGTCTCGCCTTCCTCAACGTCTCTTCCCCTTTTGCTCGTACAGCAGCACATTTTCTGCTTTGACCCTCTGCTTTTTGTCATTGACCCAAGGAGATTGCTCCACGTATCCAAGCAAGGACATTTGGGATCCATCCCAACGTCCATCTCCCTTTCCTCTTCTAGCTTAAGTCAAAATTTTAGACAAATGTTTCTCGTCTTAAAATGGTAGAAGGTTTTAGGAATTCAAATGGAAATCATCCTTTACTCACTCGTTTTCCCCTCTTTTTCGAACCATAACCTTTCCCCTATAGATATTCTTTTTTTGTCCCCATAAAAAAAGGGGCGGGGTGATTTTTTTAGTTAAAAAAGAAAAAATTTCAGTGAAATATATCAAGAGAAAACGAAGAAGGCATTCCGTCAAGGTTGTTCGACATTCTAGAGTTTGTTTGGTTTTGTTTATGCTACTCTGTTGCTTTGGTTGTGTCCATTGGGATCCTCGGAATAACACTCCCGTGGTGAAAGTCCTCTATTAACTCGCGTTGTCGCAAAATCGCTGCACCAAAGAAATTGATGTTCTTTCCTTTATGATATTTCTCAAATGCCTTTCCTTCTGTTTAAAAGGGTTATATTATTCGATGCCGCAAAAATACTGTCGTTGAGGTTATTTTGTTGATTAGAGGTTACTGGTCCGCAGATCGTGCCAATAGGGTACTCATTTAATGTGATGTCTTCATTTTGGTCAAATTTGAGCTCGTAAGTTTGCCTCCTAAGGTTCATGTTGTAGATTGCTCTTTATGTGTTGTTTGTTACATTTTCCTCGGGTATGTTGTTTAATGTCATGAGAGCTTTCCTATTTCGATAACACAACCTAAGAAAAATAGTAGAACATTGTGCCTGACTAGTCTAATGTTCGACACTTCGGATGCTTGTAAGTATGAGTTTGAGACCAAATTATTTGGGTTAATAAATATGATACAGCAGCATGTTGATCATCGTCACTTCGCTTTATCCACTTCTTGTATGTTTTGTTGTCTCGCTGATTATTGGTTTGTTCGAACCACATTCTGTACTCATTTCATTGTTCAGTAAAAGTACTCACATTCGTAATTGAGTCCTTAAAATGTGGAGTCTATACGTTGTTCTATCTACTGTTGGTTGGTGTGATAACTCGTATTTGTCGTTCTCATGTTCTTATTGCTCCATCGCTTAGTGAAGTATGTTTGACTCAGGTTTACACCCTCATTTTACATAAAAAACTAATCGAAAATACTTCTAACTCGTAGTTTTATTTTATGGGGCGTGAGAATGTCGCTTCCTACCAGCTTTCACGTTAATTCCCACCCATGTTTCCATCCCTAATTGGCCAGTGTGATTAGGCATTTTGTTTTTGTGCTTTAACTTTCAGATTACTTTTTTTAAGTATAGAATTTGTTCCTCAATATAGTTGTGTTTCGCATCTGAAATTTAGAATTGGCTTGACGGCTAGTCCTTTGAAATATGTGCGTCAATTATAATTATATAGTTACTATTGTCTGGTGGCTCGTGTATCTTGTATATACGTTCATGTTTTAACATGTTCATCAAAGTGCTATATGCCTTCTATATTTATTTTTATATATATTGGTCTGTCCTCTCTATTTTTTATCAATTTGTTTTGACTGGTTTTGTGTCTAATTCATTTAAAGTTGGCATACATTACGATCTTTGTCTGGTGAGAATACACGTTTTGGGCAATATTTTATTTTAGTTCTGTACAACTCTCATGTATGAGGATTTTGTCGCCATCTCCTCCCTGCAAAAATGTTCTAGATTTTCATTTATTATTGATTCAAATTAACTGTTAATATAGCATATAATGCCTTAGTCTTGAGCCACTGGCTAATTATCTTATTCGTTGCTTATTGCATGCGCTGCACAAAATGAGTCCACTGGACCGTCTTCCATTTACGTTCCATTCTAGTACTGGGCCTCCCAAGCCCAAGTTTGCTTTTTTGAGTCAATTCTCTATTCTAGACCGTGGAATCGGTGAATAGGTCTTAAATATTAAGGAATTGAAGAAAATCAAAAGATTGTTATTTCCAAATATCGAGATTTTTCAGTATTTGTTATTTTCAGGCTTAAAAAGTTTAAAGTTTTCCTTATTATTATTTTGCTAAAACTTAGGACAGGTACAAAATGGAAATGGGTCAAATAGCGGTCCAAGCGAGCAGTGCCGGATTTTGACCCAACTCTCTCTCTCTCTCCCCTTTACTTTATCGCCTATTTATTTGCTTATTAATTATCGTTAGTTTTAGGTATAGAGAATTCGAATCCCCATAAGACCCCACCTCATTTTAATCACTTAATAAAATCAATCAAAAAATAAATGAACTTAAAATAAATTTTGCAAATCTCAATCAGATAATTAAATTAAAATTTCATTTTCAAAACAATTCCAAAACAATTTTTTATCGCAAATTTATGTTAGACTTTTTTAGCCAAATAAGTTAGTTGTCGGATAATCACGAGTTAGTGAACATTTTAGGTGTCTTAAAAACCTTTCTAAAATATAAATAAGAATCCCAAACCCCCTATAAGTTTTTCAAATCGGTTTTCTGTTTAAGTCTTTTGAGACCCAAACTTTTTCTTGATTTTTCTTTAAAAATTAAGTGGCGACTCTAAAAATTCAAAAACTTATATAAAAATTATTTTCCGAATAAAATAGAATGAAGAATCTGCTGGGGATTTGAAGGATTCTAACCTTAAAACTAAATTTGTTTTGCTACATGAGATAAATGTCTATTTTTATCGTATTATATCAACTATTGTATTTTAATGACATATCATACTCCGTCAAACGATATTTGTTTTGTGTATCACTTAAAGGACGATTACGCCAGTTCGCAGTCGTTCGTTAACCAAATTCTTTCCTAGGGAACCCTGACGAATGTAGTTGGCTACTTGATAGTCAACGGTCGTTAACTTTCCCAGCCTGAGTAGTCTGCTCGGGTCACCCTTTCCACTTTGAATAAAACCCACTCCTAGTCAAACTTATATAGAGCTAAAATAAATCTCGAAAGTAGCGCATTGGACTAAGATGACCCAACACCCAAGGAGTGTTGGGCCCATTAGAAAGAGTGCCCTTAGTCCAAAGAGTCCACGACTCGATTGGACGATCATACTGATATGTCATTTGAAAGATATTTGTGTGTTTGACGGATTGTTGTGTCTTCGGGGGTGGCAAATAACTCCTTGTATGTTTTGGCAGATGTCAAGTCAATTTCTAAGTTTCAAAATGGTCACCGAGACACCAGATATTCTTTGTGTGTGGTGGAACAACCTCAAAGACTGTCAAAAAAGGACAAAATCTCGATTCACTTGGGCCACCTACCTTCGATAATGGACTTCAAGATTTGGACCACGTTATCGAGATAATTACTCAGTTCTGGGACGACAAAATGATGATTTTCTGATTTGGGAATGTCGAAATAACACCTACAATAGAGGAAATAAAATATTGTTTACTGCTAGTGAACGCGGACTGGTTGGATGCTGAAAATATATCATTAATGAGTTTTTTTGAAAGGTGGGGGCACGACAGCTAATTCAAATTATTTCCGAATGAGTTCCATAATCATAGACTTGGAGACAAAATCAGGTTGCGTTCTCCACGTGCCTTTTGGGAACAATGGTGTTCCCCCAAGATGAAGCAAAAGATACCGATACCCGGATTGTGATGGTTGTAGACGCTATCTTAAGAGGAATTGGTAAAGAAGAAAAAGAGAAGAAACACTACAGCTTGGCCCCGATTATTTTGGCTGACATGTATCGATCTCTGACTTTGCGTAAGAACGGATTCCAATTTTTCCAAGGGTGCAACATTTTGCTTCAGTGGTGGATGAGTGAACATCTGTGCAAAAAATATGGCAACCAGCAATAGGATTTGTCGAAGCTGAACCAAACGAGTCCCCTCGACAATTATGAATTTTATCTAAGCATTCTAAGTTCCCAATTCACACCACGAGGGATGCATGGGCGAAGGTATTCTATGACCTAAGAGAAGAAGACATACAGTGGATGTTTCAGAACTTTATGTCAGAGAAGATAGCGGCTCGGGGGGCCAAACGTCCTTTTTGGCCCTTCCCGGCATTAGAGGAATACAACCCTACAATCCAGCTAGGGTGATGTGGCAATTTGATAGGAGACAAATCACACCTGTCTAAGGGGATACTATCTCCTTCGTCATTGATTACAACGGGTGTATTAAAATATCTTTCGCCAAAACCATTCTTAGAAATTGGGCCGAACGTGTCAACATCAAAGGAAGTATTCTTGAAAATAGGTATGAAGATGGATATATTGACGAGTACAAACATGGTTGCAGGATGATTTGCGTGGTGTAGTGAACCCGACACCACACGTGGGTAGAGAAATTGAAGACGTCCAAATGAGGCTCCAGATCCACACATATCATTTTCAGCAGGAATGGGACCAAAGGGAACATGAATTTCGACGAATGGAGAAAGAATACCAATCAAGAGAATTTTAAAGCCAGAGGGCCTTAGCTGTGATGTCACAAGATTTAGCCGATGCGAGGTCCTGTTTGATGCGTCTAGATACAAACCTGGATGAGCAAATCAACACTCTCGGGGGCATGCCGCTGTAACACCCCATAGCAAAAAAAAAACCAAAAATTAGTTTTTTAGAAAAATCTGCAGGTGCTACCAATGGTGGCATCGACGGACCGTAGCCTGAACCACGGTCCATCCTGCACAACCATCGATGGGATCAGAAACTCCCAAAAAATTCAGCCTAGAAAAAATGATCAAGTCTTGGACGACAGACGGACTTACGGTTTGTAGGTCAAACGACGGTCCGTAGTCCGTGACCATCGATCAAGACTCCGTTCAACCACTCTCTGACAAGAGCTATGGATGACCAACATGGTTCGTAGGTGGACCTACGGTCCGTAGGTGGAAAATTTGCAGCCAGTTAAGGGGAAATGCAGTTGGGTCAACTTAAAATGATCATAACTCTTAGCACAAAATGAGTTAGGTCTCCCATGACCTACCCACAGATATATAATTGAATTATCTTTCCATAGCCACCGGTTTTGCTAAAATTAGACCTCCGAGTAAAAAGTTATTCTCATTTTAGTAAAGGCCTGTCGAACAAGCCCTCACGACGGACCCAACGACGGGGCGTCGATCGCACGACGGACCGTCAGTCCTGGCCGTCGTGAGGCCCGACAGCAACCTTCCTAGGGGTCTTTTTGACCTTTACCACTCCGTTTAAACCCTAAGTTAGGTCGTTTTGACCCTAAATCATCAGATTTTAGTCAGTTTAAGCCTATAAACATAATTAAAATATATCCAAGTCAAATCATTTAATCAAAACTTAGAAAATTAGAAGCAAGAAAGGAGAAAAAAGCTCAAGAACCCTATTTCAAGAACGCCACAAGCTCCAGCATTTCCAGCCCCCAAAACTTAAGTATTTTTCCGTGGATTTCATCACCAGGTATGTGGGATTCCACTAGTGGGTTCCTTTCACCCATTGGGTTCTTAATTTCAGTCAGTTCTTGATTCTCTTATCATATCAAACTTAGGGTTTCTAGAACTTTGATATAACTTTATGAATTTATTAAATATATGTTCCAAATCTGATTAACATGTTATTACTCAGATTATCGCATGATTTCAGAACCCTAGCTTTGTATTTCTTTAGTTCTTGAATTACACATGCTAGGTCATATATTTTAGACACTTCAGATATACATGCCCCAGTTATAAATGCATAATTACCAGATTAATTGTTGCATTCTCAGTTTGCATGTTCAGTTTCGAGCTATCTAGTATTTACAGAAATTCAGATATAATCAATTAATTTATAGAATTCATTGGGATTAGCATAATACCGAGTTGGATAAGGGTTTAGCGTACCCAATAGTCCCAGAACTACTAGCCTAGTAGGTTGTAAGTCTCTTCTGTGGGCAATCAGTTTATTGATCACGCCAGCATGCCTTTATACCTTTGGCAGGGTATATTGGGTCCTCTCGATGGGGCGTATACATCAGACTCCACATTTAGCTCATGTGGTTTTATTATCGGTTATTAGTAGCTCCCACAGTTTAGTCAGACTCTCTACATTGACCATTTATTAGAATATTCAGTATTCAGTATCAGCATGTTATAAATTGGTCATTACATCCAGTTAGCTCAGAAATCAACACATCACATTCAAATTATTATACTTGTTTTTGTGCTTGTTCAGTTATGTTTTAATTTAGCTTTACTCTATCCTACATGCTCAGTATCTTTCAAGTACTGACGCATACGTGCGCAACATCTTCTCGTGATGTAGGTTCAGGTTCTCAGCATCCAGATCACGCTTAGATCTATTTCCCAATCTCCAGTTCAGCAGATTCAGTGGCGAGTCCTTATTCTTTGAGGACAACAGTCATGAGTTTCATTTCAGTCTTTAGTCATTTAGTTTCAGTTTTTGATAGATTTAGCTGGGGCTTGTCCCAGTATTTCTAGTCTAGTTTAGAGGCTATTTTCTGACATAGTTAGATTCAGCTTAGTATTGAGTTAATATTTCTTTTGTATTAAACTCATTGTTTTCAAATATCTCAGTTATAGAATATGGGTATTCCCCATATTTTCATTTTAAATATGATTTAGCTTCCGCAACATTTTATTATCTTTAGTATGCTCATGATCATGCCAGCAGGGTTAGCTTGGGATCACTTGTGGTCCTAGGTTCCATGTCCGCGTCTCGGTGGTAGTTCGGAGCGTGACAAAACTTGGCATCAGAGCACTAGGTTCAAGAGTCCTAAGATGTCTGAAAAAGTCGCACTTAGTAGAGTCCTTTTCATGGGTGTGAAGTGCACCACATCTAATGTTAGGGAGGCTATAAAGTGTTTTAGGAAAGACTTCACTTTCTTGTTACTCTTATCATGTGTAAGGTATGATCTTATTCCATTCTAACTTGACGTTCTACATTTCAGATCATGCCTTCCGTAGAGCTAACACTAGGAATGCGAATGCCAATAATGCAAACGCAACTCCTCCAATCCAAGATCAAGAAGTCTCCAATGCTGAGTTCAGGAATGCCATACAGATGTTGGCTCAGAGTATGACCCACCACAACAATCGGGTTCATGATCCTATGAATGAAAATAGTGTATCAACAGCAGAAAGGGTTCGTGACTTTGTTAGGATGAATCCTCCTGAGTTCTTAGGATCGCAGACTAATGAAGATCCTCAGAATTTCTTGGACGAAATCAAGAAGATCTTTGAGGTGATGCAGGTTACTTGGAATTATCGGGTTGAGTTGGTGTCATACCAGTTGAAAGACGTGGCTCATATCTGGTACACTCAGTGGGAGGAGAATAGGGGTGAAAATGCAGCTCCTATTACTTGGGAGTGCTTCAGTGAGACTTTTCTCGACAGGTTTTTCACAATAGAGTTGAGAGAAGCAAAGGCCCAAAAATTCATGAACTTGAGGCAGGGAAACATGACAGCCCAAGAGTATTGGTTGAAGTTTAAGCAACTCTCCAGGCATTCTCCTCATATGGTTGCTAACTCCAGGGCTCAGATGAATAAGTTCTTGTATGGAGTATCAAATTTGGTGAAAACAGAGTGTAGAAATGCTATGTTGCTGGGAGATATGAACATCTCTAGGCTTGTGACTCATGCTCACCAGGTTGAGGGTGATAATCTTAGGGAACAGGCTAAGGAAAATAAGAAGGCTAGGACTGGGAACTATGACTATTCTCAGCAGAAATCGGGTGGTGGAATTCGCTCGCAGGGTCAGCAGAAGTTTTCAGCTCCAGCCCCTTCATCAGCTAGTGTTCCATCCTCCAATAATAAGTATGACTAGAAGGGTAGATCACCAGGCTCTAAGTCTCAGGGAAGTGTTTCAGGCACCAACACTTACCCCACTTGCCCTAAGTGTGGTAAGAACCATCCAGGCATGTGTCTTGCAGGAAAAGAAGGATGTTTTGGATGTGGTCAGTCTGGTCACAGGTTGAGGGACTGTCCTTCTAAAAAGGGTCAAGGAGGTGGTAATGGTAGAGCTCAGTCTACAAATTCAGTAGCACCAGCAAGTCGCCTAGCTCAGCAGGGTAACTCATCTGGTACAGGTGGCGGTCAGCGCCAGAACAGACTTTATGCTCTTCAGGCTCGCCAGGATCAGGAAGGTTCTCCTAATGTAGTCACTGGTACGTTACGAGTCTTTGACCTTGATGTTTATGTATTGTTAGATCCAGGGGCTACTCTTTCTTTTGTAACTCCTTATATAGCAGCCCAATGCAGTGTCAGTCAAGAAACTCTCTCAGAACCCTTCTCAGTCTCTACTCCAGTCGGTGATCCAGTTATAGCTAGACGGTTATACAGAAATTGCCCTGTCATAGTCTCTCAGAAAGTCACCTCAGCAGATCTAGTAGTGTTAGAAATGGTAGACTTTGATGTCATTCTAGGCATGGATTGGTTACACTCATGTTATGCCTCAGTCTATTGTAGAACTAGGATTGTTCGTTTTCAGTTTCCAGACGAACCAATCTTAGAATGGAAGGGTAGTAGCCTAGCGCCTATGGGTCGATTTATTTCTTACCTTAAGGCCAGAAAGATGATATCTAAGGGTTATCTCTATCATCTAGTTCGGGTTAAGGATTCTAGACTTGAAACCCCATATCTTGAGTCAGTTCCAGTAGTCTATGAATTTCTAGAAGTATTTCCAAAAGATCTTCCTGGGGTTTCTCCTGAAAGGGAAATCGACTTTGGAATTGATTTCCGTCCAGATATCCAACCTATTTCTATTCATCCTTACAGAGTGGCTCCATCAGAGCTTAAGGAATTGAAAGAGCAGTTGAAAGACCTTCTGGATAGGGGCTTCATCAGACCTAGTATTTCACCATGGGGTGCACCAGTATTGTTCGTAAAGAAGAAAGATGGTTCTCTCAGAATGTGCATTGACTATAGACAGTTGAACAAGGTCACAATCAAGAATAAGTATCCCATCCCCAGGATTGATGAATTTTTTGACCAACTTCAGGGTGCTAGTCATTTCTCAAAGATAGACCTCCGATCGGGTTATCATCAGCTCAGAGTCAGAGATAGTGACATTCCAAAAACAGCCTTCAGAACTCGGTATGGTCATTATGAATTTGTAGTTATGTCATTTGGACTAACTAATGCTCTTAAAGCTTTCATGGATTTGATGAACAGAGTGTTCAAACAGTACTTAGACTTGTTCGTTATCGTCTTCATTGATGATATCCTCATTTACTCTAGGAGTGAGGAAGAACATGCAAGTCATTTGAGAGTTGTTCTGCAGACTCTCAAAGATCGCCAGTTATTCGCTAAGTTTAGTAAATCTGAGTTTTGGTTGCAATCCGTTGCTTTCCTTGGTCATATTGTATCTAGCGAAGGGATCCACGTAGATTCACAAAAGATAGAAGCAGTGAAACAATGGCCCAGACCTACCTCTCCTACAGATATTAGAAGTTTCTTAGGTCTAGCATGGCATTACATAAGGTTCGTGGAAGGATTTTCATCCATAGCCTCACCATTGACTAGGTTGACTCAGAAGATGGTGAAGTTCCAATTGTCAGATGATTGTGAGAAAAGCTTCGCAAAATTGAAAACTTAGATTGATTACAGCTCCTGTCTTGACTCTAACAGAGGGTTCAGATGGTTATGTGATCTATTGAGATGCATCCAGAGTTGGCCGTGGTTGTGTGTTGATGCAAAGAGATAAGGTTATATCTTATGCCTCTAGAAAGCTTAAGGTGCGTGAGAAGAACTATCCAACTCATGACCTCGAGCTTGCAGCAGTGGTGTTTGCACTCAAGATATGGATACACTACTTGTATGGTGTTCATGTAGATGTGCTCACCGATCATAAGAGCCTTCAGTATGTGTTCACCCAGAAAGATTTGAATCTTCGCCAAAGGAGATGGCTTGAGTTCCTTAAGGATTATGATATGAGTGTGCATTATCAGCCTGGAAAGGCGAATGTAGTGGCCGATGCTCTTAGTAGATTATCTATGGGTAGTGTAGCCCATGTAGAGGAAAAAAAGGAGCTAGTGAAGAATTTTCACAGGCTTGCTCGCTTGGGAGTTTGCCTTATGAGCATATCAAACAGCGGTGTAACAGTTCAGAATGGGGCAGAATTGTCTTTGGTAGTGGAGGTTAAGGAAAAGCAAGAGAGTGATCCGATCTTGCTTGAACTAAAGGGTGCAGTCAACAATCAGAGAGTGGAGGTTTTCTCCCAAGGGGGAGATGGTGTACTTTGCTACCAAGGTAGATTGTGTGTTCCTGATGTGGGGGTGTTGACGCAGCATATTCTTGCAGAAGCTCATAACTCCAGGTATTCTATTCATCCAGGTGCCACTAAGATGTACCGCGATCTGCGAGAAGTCTATTGGTGGAATGGCATGAAGAGGGATATAGCAGACTTTGTGAGTAAGTGCCCCAATTGCCAGCAAGTCAAGGTAGAACAGCAGAAACCATGAGGTATGACTCAAGAGATCAATATTCCTACTTGGAAGTGGGATGTGATTAATATGGATTTCATCACAGGGTTACTTCATACTTGCAGACAGCATGACTCAATTTGGGTGATAGTTAATACGATGACTAAGTCTTCTTACTTTGTGGCGGTCAAGACTACATATTCGGCAGATGACTATGCCAAGCTTTACCTTACTGAAATTGTAAGGTTGCATGAGGTTTTTTTGTCTATCATCTCAGATAGAGGTCCTCAGTTACCTCTCATTTCTGGAAGTCATTTCAAAAAGGTCTTGGTACTCAAGTTAACCTTAGTACAACATTTCATCCACAGACGGATGGGCAGGCAGAGTGTACCATTCAGACCTTAAAGGATATGTTGAGATCTTGTGTGATCGATTTCAAAGGTAGTTGGGATGATCACCTTCCTCTTATTGAGTTTGCCTACAATAATAGCTACCATACCAGCATTCAGATGGCCCCTTATGAGGCTTTATATGGGTGTAGATGTAGATCTCTTATTGGTTGGTCTGAAGTAGGTGAAACAGCTTTGATAGGGCCAGCTTCAGTCCTTTATTCTATGGAGAAAGTGCAACTCATTAGCGATAGACTTAAGACAGCCCAAAGTCGTCAGAAATCTTATGCAGATGTAAGGAGAAGGGAACTAGAGTTCCAAGTTGATGATTGGGTTTTTCCAGAAAGTCTCACCTATGAAAGGGGTAATGAGATTTGGAAAGAAAGGGAAGCTTAGTCCTAGATATGTAGGCCCTTACAAGATCTTGAAAAGGATTGGCAAGGTGGCATATGAGTTAGAGTTGCCAGCAAAATTAGCAGGAGTGCATCCGGTCTTCCACATCTCACTCTTGAAGAAGTGCGTGGGTGACCCAGCCTCTATAGTGCCATTAGAGAGTGTGGCGGTGAAAGATAGTCTTTCTTATGAGGATGTAGCAGTTGAGATTCTTGACCGTCAGGTTAGAAGGTTGAGAAACAAAGAAGTCACTTCAGTCAAGGTTTTGTGGAGGAGTCACTCCGTAGAGGGAGCTACTTGGGAAGCAGAAGCAGCCATGAAAGCCAAGTATCCATACCTTTTTCCTTCCGATTCCACTCCAGCTTGAGGTAATAGTCCCTCTTCAGTTTTTTAGTCATTCATGCATAAATTCAGTTTTACAATCATCTTCCCTCAGTTTGTACTTTCATTTTTAGTGTAATTGCCTTTACTCAGAACTCAATTCAGTCAGAACTCAGTTCTCAGTGTTTAGTAGTGGGGTTTGCATCTCTCTCCCTCTATTTCAGCTAGTTTAGTCTTCATTCGAGGACGAATGTTCCCAAGGGGGAGATAATGTAACACCCCATAGCCAAAACAGACCAAAAATTAGTTTTTTAGAAAAAGCTGCAGGTGCTACAAACGGTGGCATCGACGGACAGTAGCCTGAACCACGGTCCATCCTGCACAACCATCGATGGGATCAGAAACTCCCAAAAATTTCAGCTTAGAAGAATTGGTTAAGTCTTGGACGACGGATGGACTTACGTTCCGTAGGTCAAACGACAATTCGTAGTCCGTGACCGTCGATCAAGACTCCCTTCAACCACTCTCTGACAAGATCTATGGATGACCATCATGGTTCGTAGGTGGACCTACGGTCCATAGTTGGAAAATTTGCAGCCAGTTAAGGGGAAATACAGTTGGGTCAACTTAAAATGATCATAACTCTTAGAACAAAATGAATTAGGTCTCTCATAACCTACCCACATATAGATAATTGAATTATTATATCCATAGCCACCAACCTTGCTAAAATCAGACCTTCGAGTAAAAATTTATGCCAATTTTAGTAAAGGCATGTCGAACAAGCCCTCACGACGGACACAACGACGGGGCGTCGGGCGCACGACGGACCTTCAATCCTGGCCGTCGTGAGGCCCGACAGCAACCTTCCCAGTGGTCTTTTTGACCTTTACCACTCCGTTTAAACCCAAAGTTACATCATTTTGACCCTAAATCATCAGATTTTAGTCAGTTTAAGCCTAGAAACATAATTAAAACATATCCAAGTCAAATCATTAAATCAAAATTTAGAAAATTAGAAGTAAGAAAGGAGAAAAAAGATCAAGAACCCTAGTTCAAGAACGCCACAAGCTCCAGCATTTCCAGCCCCAAAACATAAGTATTTTTCCGTGGATTTCATCACCAGGCATGTGGGATTTCACTAGTGGGTTCCTGTCACCCATTGGGTCCTTAGTTTCAGTCAGTTCTTGATTCTCTTATCATGATTAAACCTAGGGTTTCTAGAAGTTTGATATAACTTCATGAACTTATTAAATATATGTTCCAAATCAGATTATCATGTTATTACTCAGAGTATTGCATGAATTTCAGAACCCTAGCTTTGTATTTCTTTAGTTCTTGAACTACACATGCTAGGTCATATATTTCAGACACTTCAGATACACATGCCTCAGTTATAAATGCATAATTAGTAGATTAATTGTTGCATCCTAAGTTTTCATGTTCAGTTTCGAGCTATCCAGTATTTACAGAAATTTAGATACAATCATTTAATTTACAGAATTCATCGGGATTAGCATAATACCGAGTTGGACTAGGGTTTAGCGTACCAAATAGTCCCAGAACTACTAGCCTAGTAGGTTGTAAGTCCCCTCTGTAGGGAACCAGTTTATTGATCATGCCAGCATGCCTTTATACCTTTGGCATGGTATATTGGGTCCTCTCGATGGGGCGTAAACATCGGACTCCACATTTAGCTCATGTGGTTTTATTATCGGTAATTAGTAGCTCCCATATTTTAGTCAGACTCTCTGCGTTGACGATTTATCAGTATATTCAGTATTCAATTGCAGCATGTTATAAATTGGTCATTGCATCCAGTTAGCTCAGAAATCAGCACATCACGTTCAGATTATTATACTTGTTTTTGTGCTTGTTCAGTTATGTTTTAATTCAGCTTTACTCTATCCTACATGCTCAATACCTTTCAAGCCTGACGCATACGTGCGCAACATCTTCTCGTGATGCAGGTTCAGGTTCTCAGCATCCAGATCACGCGTAGATCTAATTCCGGATTTCTAGTTCAACAGATTCAGTGGTTAGTTCTCATTCTTCGAGGACAACAGTCGTGAGTTTCATTTCAGTCTTTAGTCATTTAGTTTCAGTTTTTGCTAGATTTAGCTGGGGCTAGTTCCAGTATTTCTAGTTTAGTTTAGAGGCTATTTTCAGACATAGTTAGATTCAGCTTAGTATTGAGTTAATATTTCTTTTCAATTAATCTCATTGTTTTCAAATATGTCAGTTATAGAATATGGGTATTCCCCATCTTTCATTTTAAGTATGATTTAGTTTCCGCAACAATTCATTATCTTTAGTATGCTCATGATCATGCCAGCAGGGTTAGCTTGGGATCACTTGTGGTCCTAGGTTCCGTGTCTGCATCTCGGGGGTAGCTCGGGGCGTGACAGTCGCCATCTTCCAAACCTGTGTTTGCCGAGCCGTATATGGTAACAAGAAAGTACATCATCTGCCAAGAGGTAGAAAAAGCAAGAGGAGGAGCAGGACCGTCAACTTTCTAATTCCCCTGTGTGGGATTGTTTTCTATTTATATTTGTAGTGTATTCCCCTTCCCGAAAGATGTACCCTAGTTTTGGTTAAAACTTTGTAATGAATTTTATAACTATTTGTGGAGCTTATTTTGGGGGGCGCAACAATCTGTTTTAAATGATGCAAATCATCCTTCAGATCGCTAGTCCTACCCTTGGCACAAAAGGGTCACACACACATGATTAGGACGTGATATGTGTGTTTTAACTATTTATGTGATATGCTGTTTTGAATGAGGGCATCGTTAACCCACTCATTTTCAGAAATTTCAAAAAAAATGTATACACAAGTCACGATTACAAAATTTCTGACCAAATTTCCCGAGTCTTAAGTTTCTCATACAAAAACACATCCCACACAAATCCAAAAAACACTACTCTACCCTCTCTGGAAAGGTTAGATCACAGCTATGGAAAAGGAAAGAATGTCATCAATGAACCAACCGAAGAGGAAAGGATCGACATACAGAAGCAGCGCAGAAAGTACATATATGATCTACTGTTTCCTCCTGAGAACCCCGAGTTAGAGAGCATTAAAGAAAATTATGAGGAAGCGATTGATCGCAAACCTTTTATCGAAGGACTCTAGCAAATGGGGACTAGAAAGTCACTCCCGAAGCATATCCACAAGAATGTCAAACAAGGACGGAAGTCATTTCATGCGCCCTCATTTTCAAGCATTATCAATCCAAGAGGGATCAGGGGACATTCGCAAGACTTGCGAGTGTCATACCAACAAGAAAGGGCACATAATAGAGGATGCATAGAGTTTAAGAATACGGTTCACCATTTTCTTGATATGGATAATATTGCAAAAGTTGGGGTGACAACATCATCATTGCGTGTGATGAACCGCGGCTCGACATACCGATCACTGAGAAAACTATATTCTATCGTTGCTCATTCACACCTTTCAAGGAAACAATGTTAGAAGTCTATTCAGAATTGGTTCAAAATGAAGTCTTCACCCCTTTCTATAGGACGTGAACGTGTTATATTCCCATTGGTTCGAAGTTCGGAAATGTTGCCCCTATCACAATGTCGCGGACCATATCATTGAAAAGTGTCTTGCATTTCGCCACGACATAAAATATCTCATCAGCATAAGAAAGATTCAAGTTGAGTCTGTCCCTCGTGGCTGATGTAACAACAAGAAGAAGAACGACTAATATGAGGCCACTTTCTATCTTTTAAAACTATGTTGTTTATTTTCCATTTTGTTGTAATCGTTAAAAATGAATGAATGAAAAACAAGTATTTCTTGTATTCGAACTACGTTGGGCCTGAATTCTCCTTGTGATATACGTAGGCAGCCTTTCAAGGCCCGGACCCTATCGTTTAAAATTTTCATTTTCCCCCTTTTTCCTACAAGGAAATGTGAAGATTAGATCAACAGATGTCAAAGAGATACAGAAAGAAGACCTTAGTTCAACGTGATTTAAACTTTCTAAGATAATTCCAAATTAAAACGGTCAAACTCCTGCTTGTTCAAAAATCAATTTCTCCTTTACTCGTGGGTTAGCATGTCCTCAAACAAAACAACTTTTGTGTGTTTTTCTGTTCTCTGTGATATCTTGCATTATGTATTCTGAACTGAAAATAACAAATTTGTCTTTGAGTTGTTTTCCTCCTTAGGTACTTAAAAATTGGTATGTGTCGATTAAATTGGCTGATCATCCATAATTCACTAGATCTAAAGGACCTGCAGATTCCTTTCCCGGCCAAAGTTTAGACAAAGGGAAAGTAGTAATGGGAGACAAAAACGAAGAAATATGTCTTACTGATATTGTGGTGGCTCAACCCACCATAGCATATCAGAACGAAATGATTATGCAGTTAATGCAGCAAATTGCTGAGATGAAAGTGGAAATGCAAAGGAGACAGGATCTACCTCCACCAGGTTTTACTCCCAACGGTTCTACTGATGGAAGGCCTCCTTTATATTTTCCCTCTTCAAACATGGATCCAACTCAAATTTTGCCGTCTACTCCTGCTCAAAATCCCTCAATAATAGACTTGACTACACAAAATCTGCAATATGACTCCACCTCTTTCCAAACCCCACCCCTCCTCAAAACAACCACTCCCAAATACCTCCTCCTCCTCAAAATGCCCATCACCGAACCTCTCCACCACCACAAAACCAAAATCGAAATGCATTCCAACCACAAACTTCTCACCACCACCAAAACCAAAATACTAATCCCCAAACCTATCCGCAAAATTAGCAAACTACCCAAAATGTCCAAAGTCTCTCCATAGCTCCACCCCTACCAAGAAAACCACCTTCCAAATTCCTGTTCCAAATGAGCATGACGTGAATGGTTCTAAATTTGACCATTATGAGGAGTAGCAAAGAGAGGTGAAGGCGAAAGACGAGGCCGCAAAAATAGACATAAAGGAGGAGATCTGAAAAGCAATGAAGGAATTTCGGTGCAATTCTAACGTCGCCGGTTTGAATTATGAGGACTTATGCATTCACCCAAATATGGACCTCCTAGAAGGGTTCAAGATGCCAAAGTTTGATACTTTTGGAGGAACAAGGAATCACTTAGTGCATATAAGGGCCTACTGTGACCAACTCGTAGGAGTTGGTAGGGATGAAGTTGTGCTGATGCGGCTTTTTAGCCGAAGTTTGAGCGGAAAAGCTTTGGAATGGTTTACATCTAATGAGACCGGACAGTGGCCCAGTTGTAATGCTTTAGCTAAGGACTTCATCGAACGCTTGCCTACAATGAAGAGATCGTCCCAGATTGTTATTCCTTAGAAAAGATGATACAAAAGTCCAACAAAAGCTATAGAGAGTTTTCGTACAGGTGGCGCAAGGAGGCAGCTAGAGTACGACCTCCTATTTCCGAAAAAGAGATAGTTGAAGTGTTTGTGCGGGTGCAAGAGCCCAAATACTATGATAAAATCATATTGCTTGTTGGAGCAAAATTTTTAGAGATAGACAAAGTTAGTGAGACTATCAAAGATGGGTTGAAAATCGGGAAGATTATCCGTGTTGCTGCATCGCCAGGATCAACAGGTTTGTTGAAGAAGAAAAAGAGAAGACGTTTCTACTGTCTCTTACAAGGGGAGGAAAACCCCCAAAAGATCATCATCCTACCAAGGTCGTCCTCGACCTTCCCAGAATTCTTACCAGGCTTGCTATACGCAAACTTGTTATCCAAATACTCCTCCTCCCATCCACCAAAATGCTACCTCCACATACCGAAATGGCCCCTCCCTCAAAATTACAAAAATCTATCTCCCATTTACCGAAATTCTCCCTCCACTTTACCAAATTCTATCCCCTATTTACCAAATTATTTCTCCTAACTTTGTCAATGAGCAGTCAAGCTACAGAGAACCTCCCCAAGTATACCAAGCTCTAGTGTACCAAAATACCCCCACGAACTACTAAGATCCATCACCAAATTACCAAACAAATACTTATCCAAGAAACCAAACTCCCGTCTAAATACCCAAAATTATCAATAGATGTCTCCTCCACAACAAGGCAATTATGATCCCCTTGGACCCAGATTCGAGAAGAAGCCCCCCAGAAACTTTACTACGCTCGCTGAAAACCGAACAAAGTTGTACGAGGGACTGTTGTGGCTGGATACATTCACACAGCGGGGCCTAGGCCAGCGGATACTAGTTCTAAATTCTATAGACCCGATCAAATATGTGCGTATCACTCCAAGAACGTTGGACATGATACTGAGGACTGTATCAACCTCAAACACAAGATTTAAGAACTAATCAACCAAGAAGTGGTTTCTCTTTAAACAGTCGCACCCAATGTTAACATCAATCCTTTGCCGAATCATGGAGGCATGAATATCAACACGATAGAGATGGATGATGATTCGTGTGTGAGTAAGACGATAACTCTGATTGTTCATGATGAGTTAAAAAGGGGTGTCGCCTAGATGAACGTAAAGGAGAAAAAGGAGTTCGTGATCCTGACACCCGCGAAGGATGTTGCCTTGGTGCCATTAGAAACTCCTGCTAGGACAAAGTTTGCTATTGAAACCACTGCTTCTCAGGGTATGACCCAATTTGGGAGGTCTTATACTCCCAAAGAGTTAGCTCTTGGAAGGCCGAAGAAGGACCAAGGGAAAAGGCCGATAAGTGAGGGCAATGTGAAGGAATTCTGGAGAAAAATATACCCAAAGGACTATTCAATTGTTAAATATTTGGAGAAAACCCTGACTCAGATTTCTGTGTAGGCCCTGTTGATGAGCTCCCAATTGCATAGGACGGCCTTGATGAAGGCTCTGGATGACACGTATGTGCTCGTGGGCACAAGTAGCGATAATATGGTGGCTATGATCAACCAAGTTATCCGAGAGCATCGGATTAGCTTCTGTGACAAATAATAACCCTTTGAATGGAGGTTGCACAACAAGGCGTTGCATGTCACTATCATATGTCGTGAAAGGGTCATAAACCGTGTCCTGGTTGATGATGGGTCTGGTCTCAACATTCGCCCGTTGTCGACTCTAAGGTTTTTAAGGTTTGACATGGGGAAGCTAGAACAAAACTAGGTCAATGTAAGAACCTTCTGTGGGGTACAAAGAGACACATTGGAAGTAGTGAATTTGGTCATCCAAATGGGTCCGGCAGAGTACAGTGCACGGTTTCAGGTATTGGATATTGACACCAGCTATAACCTTCTTCTAGAAATGTCTTTCATCCACATGGCTGGGGTTTTGTCTTCTACTCTTCACCAGATGATGAAGCATGTTTGGAAGAAACAAGAACTGGTTATTCATGGCAAAGGGAGTTACTCCGGCAGGCAAGAACCGATTATTGATGAAGTCTCGCAAGGCACCAATTTCTTCACCGTGGAGCAGGTAAATGCCACCGGTGAGGATTTGTTCCCACAGCCTCCTATGCCTTCTGTGTACAAGATGATCGCCACTTTGATGCTGTAGAATGGGTTCGAGCTGGGTTTTGTATTGGGAAAGAATTCTCAAGGAATTATTAAGCCTATTCTAGTTCCCGTCAAAGGAGCAAAATATGGTTTGGGGTACGTCCCCGCAGATGATGATGCGAAGATAAAGATGAGTGATGGTCAATCATTGGCTAGGATAATCCCCCATCTATGCCAATCATTTCTATCTGTCAGTATGCCGATCGTGATGACCTCGAGAAAGGAATTTGCAACCTTTTTGAAGAGATTGATGTTGTCATAGAAGACGAGGTTGAGTTAGCTGGTATCGTGATGTTGAACCTGGAGAGCAGGTGCATAATTGGACCTCCAGAGCAATCTTGATTCCTTGATCATCTTGGTAGAATGATATTGTTTATGCATGTTTTGAAAATCGGTGGTAGTCCGGAAGAGGCCCGAGACCCACCATTTTGCTTTTGCTTTAGTTGCTTGAATTTTAAAATTCCTCCCGTGATGTTTAAAAAGGCAACATGACACCGTTCCATGACCAAAGTTTGCATTATTTTCCAATAATTAAAGCCTCTTTTATTGAAAATTTGTGTATTTTCGTACTTGCTATATTTTGCTTTCCTACCTGTATCTATTTATGATTTCAGAAATTTTAATTTAAAACCTGTCAATGTCATGTTATGTTATGATCTGAACGAACAAAATGAGGCAGGTGATGATGAGGGTGAAGAATACGAAGAGGAAAATGAGGTACCGGATATGTTGCTGAGGAATTTTTGCAGTTTTAAAATCAGCATAAGCCAAATTTAGAAGAAACATAAACTTTCTGGGAGACCAAGAGTCTGTCAAAGAGGTCAAAGTCTGTGTCTATTTGAATGAATCTCAAAGAATGGATATGATACATTTGCTTACAGAATACATTGATGTGTTCTTTGGGAAGTCAGCAACATGCTAGGGCTGAGTACCAATGTGGTGTCTTACAAGTTGTCGGTTAATCCGGGGTTCAGTCCAGTGAAACAGAAAGCTCGGAAATTCAAGCCCGAGTTAAGTGTAAAGATTGGAAAATATCACTAAACAGAATGATTCTCGATTAGTGGAAGTGACGCAATACCCAACTTGGTTGGCCAATGTTGTTTCGATCGCCAAAAAATATGAGAAGATCAGAATTTGTGTCGATTACAGAGATCTCAACAAACCTAGTCCAACAGATAATTTTCCGTTGCCAAACATTCATATTCTAATCAATAATTGTGCTAAGAATGAAATGCAGTTGTTTGTGGATTGTTACGCAGGTTATCATCAGATCCTGATGGACGAAGACGACATAGACGACCAACGTTCGAAAAATGTTGGTGCTACTTATATGAGGGCATGACGACCATATTTCATGGTATGATTCATAAGAAGATATAGGTGTACGTCAATGACATCATAATCAAGTCCCGCAAGAGTTCGGACTACTTGACGCATTTAAATAAGTTCTTCAATCAACTGCGTCGCTACAACCTTGAAGCTAAATCCCGCCAAATGTGCTTTTGGAGTGCCGGCCGGGAAGTTGTTTGGATGTATAGTCAGCAAAAAGGGTATTGAGGTTGACCCTTCCAAGATTAAGGCAATTCAAGAGTTACCACCTCCAAAGACTAAGAAGGAAGTGATGAGTTTCTTAGGGAGGTCGAACTATATTAGTCTATTCATAGCTCAGTCAACTGTGGTGTGTGAGCCTATCTTCAAGATGTTAAAGAAAGATGCTTTGACGAAGTGGACTGAAGAATGTCAGACTTCTTTTGACGCTGTGAAGAGATTTTTATCCAATCCACCGGTGTTAGTTCCTCCGCGCGAAGGGAGTCTATTGTGGTTGTATTTGTATGTCTCCGACAACGCATTTGAATGTGTACTTGGTCAACATGACTAGACAAGGAAGAAAGAAAGAGCTATTTATTACATAAGCAAGAAGTTCACTCCTTATGAGTCCCGTTACACTCTTTTGGAGAGAACATGTTGTGCTTTGACTTGGATTGCTCAAAAATTGAGACATTATTTTTCTTCTTATACTACATATCTCATTTCCAGGATGGATCCATTGAAGTATATTTTCCAGAAGGAGATGCCGATCGAAAATTTAGCTAAATGGAAAATGCTTTTGAGTGAATTTGATATTGTGTATGTGACTCAGAAGGCGATAAAAGCACAAGCCTTGGCTGATCATCTTGCGGAAAATCCTGTCGACAAAGGGTATGAGCCGCTCAAGACTTATTTTACTAATGAAGAAGTATCATTTGTGGGTGAAGATATTTCTAAAATATATCCTGGCTGGAGGGTATTCTTCGATGGAGCAGCTAATCACCAAGGAAGAGGTACTGGAGCAGTTTTCGTGTTAGAAGCTGATCAAGACTATCCCATGGAAGCTAAACTCTGATTTAATTGCACGGACAATATGGCTGAATATCAAGCTTGTATCCTCGATTTGAAAATGGATATCAACATGAATGTTCACGAGCTCTTGATTATTGGATATTCAGATTTGTTGATTCATCAGGTTCAAGGAGATTTGGCTGCAAAGAACCCTAAGATTACGTAATATGTGCAATATATACAGAATTTGTGCTGAAGATTCCGTAAGATTGAGTTTAGGCACACTCCCAGAACACATAATGAGTTAGCCGATGCTCTTGCCACCATCGCCTCAATGATTAAGCATCCAGATACTGATTATATTGATCCTCTAGATATAGAGATGAAGGAGCAGCCAGTTCATTGTTCCCATGTTTAAGAAGAACCAAAGGGTTTGCCATGGTATTTTGATATAAATAAGTACTTAGACACCTGAAGTTATCCTGAAAATGCAACATCCAACCAGAAGAAGTCGATACGCCGTATGACTCTCAATTTTTTCCTAAGTGGAGATATCCTTTACAGGAGGACTCCAGATTTAGGTCTTCTCAGGTGTATTGATGTTGTCGAAGCTGCGAAGCTTATTAAAAAAATACACGCTGGAGTTTGCGGTACGCATATGAATGGACTCACTCTAGCTAGGAAGATCCTTTGAGTCGTCTATCATTGGATGACTATGGAGCATGATTGTTGCAAGTTTGTGCAGAAATGTCATAAATGTCAATTGCATGGTGATTTGATCCGAGTACCGCCTTACGAACTCAATGTTATGAGTTCGCCCTGGCCGTTTGTAGCGTAGGGCATGGATGTCATCGGTGCGATAGAGTTAGCTGCTTCTAATGGACACATATTTATTTTTGTTGCAATTGACTACTTCACCAAGTGGGTTGAACAACTTCTTATAAGTCGGTGACCAATAAAGTGGTAGCTAATTTTGTTCTCAACCATCTGATATGCAGGTTTGGAGTACCATAATCCATCATTATTGATAATGGTGCAAATCTCAACAGTCACTTGATGAGAGATTATGTTTTTGTTGTTATTATCGTAAGGATTGTTTATAGTTCTCCAGTCAAACCTCCAATGGAATAAGAGCTTATTGGTTCCGTATCAACTTAATTAGTTAATTGAAAAACAACCAGTGTATCTTGTTTTAATTAATTGGATATTCAATTTTGTCTAACAATATCTTCCTCTTTCTAGCTATAAAATTGTTATACAAATATATAAGAAATATAACTAATAAAAAAATATAATACCTCAAATCTCAATATAAAGTATAATAAAATACTAAATATTAAATACAAACATGTTATATATCTAAGAATCAAATAAATCGATTCCTCTTAGATTTTGTATCTCATAATCACACAACAATGCTATGGTAAAAATACATACTTTTAACTCTACATTCTTAATTATATTATTTATATAGAGAAATTATTTATAATCCAAAAATTTGCTTCACGATTTTGAGAATTTAATCAACAAAAAATTAAGAATTTTTTTAATTTTGTTTTATGACATTCATAGCATTACTTTTATTTGACAATTTTAAATTTTTTCCATTCCTTTTGATTAACTTATTGATTCTCTGTCCTTTTTTAAATTTGTTCTGAATTAATTTTTCTCTTATTAGATTTCTCTCCTATAATGTAAACTAAGAGAAAAGTATACATTTTTCAAGATAATAGTAATTATTTAAAAATAATGTCTATTAGAAGAAGCATATTTAGCGACTTTCAATTAATTTGAAATTTCTTAAAAAATAAGGTAAAGAAATGTCATATAATAAAATTAAATCACAAAAATGGTGGAGGATTTTTCTAAAACATACTTTTGTTCATTAGAAAAATATGTAACTTTTTTTTTACTTTTTCTCTTATTTTTATATATTTATTTTATGATAAACTCACACCTCTGCATCTTTTATAACCTCTATACTTAACTAATATTTATAAGTAACTTAATATAACTTTCAACTTTATACCTTCACAACCCCAATTACTTAATGTTTAAATTTATGACATCTTAAAAGCACATCAAAAAAATATTTCTAACCAAATATATATTTTTATGTTTAGCTTAATTTTTCTCTACTCTAATTTTGTAATGCAAAACCTAACAACAAAGACTACTTTGTGTAATTATTTTTACTTCTATAAGGATGATACAAAATAAGATATATAAAATAGAATGATCGATTCTTTTTATATGAAATTATAAGAGAAAGATCAGTAATAAAAGTTAGCATAAAAATAATTATTTAAGACATTAAAATGTATTTGTGGATACACTTAGAGGCGGAGATACTCAAAATTATTATGAAGTTATTTTTAAACTTTCAATAAAATATGAATCATGAAAAATATAAGAAAAATTAGTTAAGAGAATTTATTTGTAACATTTTGCATAAAGTAGTAAAAAAAACTAAAGACAAACTAACTTAATTATGTTAAAATACGACTCTAGATTCTAATTATTACTGTTTTTTAAACTATAAATTAGTAAAACTTTTAAAGACGAGCTAATTTGATTCTAAGATTCGATGCTAATTGTTACTGTTTTCTTAGTGGAATTAAATTAGCAAAGACAAAAAAATGAAAAATAAATTAAAACAATGGGAGAATAAAAAAATAGCGCTGAGATAAATTTAAAAAATTGTAAAATTATAGGAGAGAATTATTAAGGAAAATATTAATAGCGATAATCATTCCAAATATACTTACTGCCTAACCATTCATTATCCATTATAATTACTCTAAAAATTTACTCAACTTTTTCTCTTAGACTTTAGTTATATGAAAATATTATTTATCGTTAATAATTGTAATATTTCTGTTATTTGCGAATATTTTTTTATATTTACCTTATTTAGAAAAAATCTTAGAGTCTAATATTATGAGTGTTTACCAAGTATTATAAGAATTTTTTTTGATCATTATAATATAAAACATTTTATCATTCTTCTATAATTTATCATTTATTACTTATTTTATTATGTATTCTTTAAGAATAAATATTTTTTTTTAATTCTACATCACCAAAAATTATTTTACAGAACTAAAATCATGTATCACCCACTCCCAAAGAATCAACATAGAGAGAAGAAGCTTTAAATTTTAATACGGAAAAGGGCCTAAAATACCCTCGAAGTATTCAAAATGGTACAAAATTACCCTCCATCCACCTATTGGCTCCAAAATACCATTTCCACCCACCTATTGGCTCCAAAATACCCTTGTCATCCACTTAAATTTAATTGGAGCTTCAATTCGGACTCAACTTAAATTTAATGGAGTTTCAATTCGGACTCGAATAATTTTGGATGTCATTTTCAGGAATCTATAATTTCGTCGTCTTTTAGTAGTGTTTTACGGCAATTTTGATATTATCATTGGTTTACTAATTGGGTGGGATTTAGTTAGTAATGAGTGGGTAGTGGGTTGATTTAAATATTATATTATTAAATTAAATTAGTGTGAAGTACTTTAAAAAATATCTAAAAAAAATTAATTTTAAAATCCCTAAATAAGTGGTCAATTTGAACACAAAGGTGAATGACAAGGGTATTTTTGAGACAATAAGTGGATGAGAAGGGTATTTTGGAGTCAATAGGTGGATGAGAAGGGCATTTTAGAGCCAATAGGTGAATGGAGGGTAATTTTGTACCATTTCCAATACTTCGAGGATATTTTAGGCCATTTTCCGATTTTAATCTAAAAATATTGAAGTACTTTTTTAAGTCTTCAAATTATAGGTAGATTATCTATTGTAAATAATTTTCATATTTCTAAGCCGTTTTTAGATGTGTTATTATTTTAATTCTTTTGACATTTTTTAAAAAAAATTAAAAGACTAAAATTTCTACTTTAAATTTTTTACAAAATATCAAAGGTGACTATATTTAATTTTGAGAACTCATTCAAATGGATAATAAAGTCATAAATGCTTAATTATATATTATAACTAACATATAAGAATAGGTACTATTCTACAAAAAAAAAGTATAGGCATTTGATCTAATTTAAGGGTATATATTTTTTGATAAAATCAATTCATGAAGTGAGTTGAAATTACAAATATGTATTTTAAAATTTATTGGCTAATCCATTTGAATTTGATTATTAAAATAAATACAATTTTTATACACTGCTCGTAGCGAGGCTAAGTTTGCTGGTTACAAAATAAGAATAAAGACTTACGCAATAAAACATTCATAGAAAACTAAATTAAGAAGTCTAATGGAGAAAAAAAACAAATTTAAGAAAAAATACAATGTAGACATTATTCAAATAAGACTGGTGTATGTATAGATGAAAAAATAAGTACATAATTAGTACATAACTCTCTGAGTTCTTATCGACTCCTTCCATATCCTATCAAAATTCAAGAGGCTTCTTCATCCACTTTAACTATAGAATAAAAATGATAGCCCAATATTCTTGGTAGGGGTTTCATGAGATAAAGAGGTTTAATTTATATAGATAGAATAAAAGGAACATCAAAAGATATCTAAAGTTTTAGTTTAAATATTTGGAGGTTAGAAATATGAAAAGATGAGAGTTATGAATGTTAAGAGTATAAAAGTTGAATAAGTAATTAACAAATAATAATAAATAAATGAAGAATATGAAAAAGAAAATTAAAATTAGCAAACCATGTAGAAAAAACAACTAAAGTTCTTGTCATGTAATTAAGCGTTAATGAATTTAAATTTGTGAAGATAGAGTCATCTTTACTAATAGTCAAGAGGACAGTATCAATGTGTATTTCCATTTTGCATATTTGCACCCTTTAAATTATTAAATTTCGTTATTTATCATAAAGAATAATATTTTATCCATATAAATTATATTATTCATGAGAGGGGTTAAGGCAAAAATTATGAGAAGAGGAAAAATATAGCAATTTAGGTAGAGATCATTTTATAAAAAAATTTATAATTATTAAATACATGTAGATTATAGATGATAAATATTAATTAATTAGAGATTAAATTAGAAATTAATCTTACGAAGTCTAAAAGTCATTAACATTTTAATTAAATTTATACAATCAAATATTTAAATATTTTATAACAATTTAATTTATAGAAGGGTAAAATCGTAATTCAATTTTTAACTTTTCTTTTCATGCTTTTAGTAATATATGATATATGATATGATATATGATAGTTCTTATCTTTCATTATTTCGTAAGTTCTATTTTGTTCTTTTCTTGGAATTCCACTCAATAACAACAATTGGTTGGAGCATTTATTCTTGAGGGATCTATGTGCGTTTATTATTCTGTTGCACTGCATTCCATGAATGGAGAAGAAACTTTTTCTTCAGCGGAACCCCACCTTTCAATGGAGAAAGTTATCAGATCTGACAGTTATAATGTAGACATATCTAGAAGCTTTGGATCTCTGAGAGGTTGTAGAAGATGATTACGAGATTATTTCCATGCCAAACAAATATTCCACGATGTCACAATGTAAAAGTCACAAGGATAGGAAAATCATGAAATCAAAGGTATGTGGGTATACTGCAGTTTCATCCACCATCTATATTCGTATCATGTCCCTGAAATCATCAAAAAAAGTATGAAATTATCTCAAAATTGAGAATTAAGGAGATAAAAAGATTTGAGGGATACAAGTGAAAATGTGATACGTGAGTTTCAAGAGTAAAGGATGAAGAAAAGTAAAACCATAAAAGAGTATTCTAACCGACTTCTTAATATAGCAAATCACATTAGATTATTTGGTTCCACTTTCAATGATTAAAGTATTATTGAGAACATACTTGCAATTGTCACGACCGGAATCTAGACCCCAGACGAGAGCGGCGTTGTTGACCTCTCAGAGGTCGCAGACAAGCCTACATACGTCATTCTTACTTCATCCATGTTAATTTTAGCGGAAAATTTGAACTTTTTGGTTTCCTTATTTCATGATAAACATTTTAAACTTAAACATCATAGGTGTTCACAAATCAACCATCTAATATATAGATAATCAAATGAAAGAAACAATTCACAATGCATTAACGTAAATTTGCCAAAATGGCACCAATACAAAGTCTAAACAAAAGTGGAAAGAAACACTAGTGGAACATGCTCCACTAGATATATACTACATCTAAGCTAGATAATAACGATATACATCCTCTAAAGCATGAGGGCCTACCAAGTCCGGATGAAAGCTCCACGTACGGATAGCTGCAACGTCAACCTGTAAGCTCTAGCGTCCACCTGTGCCTGCACCTAAAATTGTAGAATTGTATGGAATTAGTACACACTTGTACTATGTATGGATATATGCAAGCACACACCAAGGAAATGCCGGATTAAGAACAGCTCTTTGCTAACAACATGATTATGGAAAGTCAAGTCAGTGGACTTGACAAATTGGGATTAGGAAAGTTAGTGAGCTTTCCAAATTTGGAATAGGAAAGTGAGTGAACTTTCCAAATTTGGATTAGGAAATTCATGCCATGAGAGAAACATGCATCATCATACTTATTATATTTCACAAAACACATAACATATTGCATATAGCACATAACATATTGCATATAGCACATAAAATTTTTCATATCATTCGTTCATATGCCATGAGACCTTGGAATCATTGACTTGACATCAAGACCTCCAAAAATAAGGTCTCAAAATATGGGACCTCAACTAGGGAACCTTCTTTAGCAAACACAGAGTCTGCTTCATTCATTCATACGTACTTTATTTCATTTCATTTCATTCATTGGCTAGTGTTAACACCAGCTATACCTAGGATGTAGTTTAAGACTTTCATCGGGTATGTTGTGCAATGATCAAGAAAGACCTAGTGTCATTACTTGAGTCTAGCTCACCTCTTGATTATCTTATCCTAACACCTTTAGGATCATTCATTTCATTATGTGCATCATTTGAGGCTAGTCTCATTCATTCATGGGGAAATTTAACTTTAACCGACATAGATCATGTGAGCATCATGAAATCCAGTGTCCCCCCAAAATGAAAAGAGGTGGAATCACCGGCCAAAGTGACCCAAAACAAGCTAGCGTAAATTTGAATTAAACCCTGTCAGATCCCTATATTGGCAGTATAGGTTCGCAGACTAGGAAATATAAGGAGACCCATACCCGGCATGTCGGACAGTCTCATCTCATGAGAGTTACGTGAACCTTCTCCCTTCCCCGAAGAAGGCATTCCCTCTCATTGCTAGTCTATCGGTGCTCAGTATAAAGTCCATTACATTAAACTCATACGTCATCGAAGTTGGCTTATAGTATGAGGACATCATAGCTAAATAGATGATTTCTCATATTATCATTAGTATTAAGTGTGTTAATCTCAATATTTTCATTAGAGTGTTCATAGAGACTGGTCTCTTCATTAACTATACACTTTCATAAGTGATTACGTTTTGGTAACATTTTTTTAGGCTCATTTGAGATTGCTCTCATCTTTTACATTATCCTCATATCATGTTGTCACCATATTCATTAACATCAGCACATTTTGTCTTCATAATTACTCACCCCTTTTTACGTGAATGTTCATTTCATCATGTGCCAATTCACTTGGCCATTTAGTGTGTTTCACACTTTTACTTAACCCTTCTATGTTTCATTATTTCATTGTTCATTTCATCATTTCATTGTTCATTTCATCATCTCATCGTTCATTTCATCATGTGCCAATGCACTTGGACATTTAGTGTGTTTTACACTCTTACTTAACCCTTCAAGGGTTACATCATTTCATTACATACATCTTAGGTTCACTTATTTTTAAACGTATGCTAGACTTATGGGTCTATACATACAAGCCATGAGTCTTCGTTCATAGTTCGTTTAAGTGATTCATATCTTCCTAAAATTATGTGGTACAAGACTTATGCATCTTGTATGTATGCCAAGATCTCAATTTCAATCTAAGTAAGCATTATTATTCTTGAATATTTAACGCACGTATGACTTATGTATCAATACGGAATTTGAGCAAGGTAACCCGGTTTCGAATCCCTTGGACAACACTTACATTTTTCATTTATTTTATTTTTGGTCCACATGGCTTGGGTACTCCAAGATCAAGCCCCAATGCCTTCATTTTCTTTTAATTTCTTTTATTTACATTTTCTTTTTCTTGGCCGAGGGGTTGTTGGATCGAACCCCCATAACCCCTTTTTAATTTAATTTCTTTTTTCCATGGCTTCTTGAGTTGACCATGAGGTTGTGGTTTCGAACCCCCACAGCCTCACTTAATTTTTTATTTAACTCTCCTTTTCCGCCTAGGGGTCGTGGGTTTGATTCCCACGCCTCACACTTATTTTCTTTTCATTTTTTCCTTAAGTTTGACCAAGAGGTTGTGGGTTCGAATCCCACTCCTCTCATTTCTTATTTTTCATACATCATTTTCCAGCCCAAAACCATGGTTCAAATCCCCTTCACCACATTCCTTTTCACTTCTTTATTTTCATGGTTTTTAACATGGTGAGGTCACGGGTTCAATCCTCCATGACCTCACTTGTTTTAATTCATTTTTTCACAATACTTTGAACACTCTTAACTACACCGAAGTTCATCATTTGAAACTGGAAACTTTGTAGTTCTTTTCTTCAGTAGCTTTTCATCAAGTTACACATTAGTTCTTAGGGAATTTCATAGTTCATTTAGAACGTTTTAGGTGCATTTTCATGGATTCAATTAGTCAAGAGTTTCTCACTCAATTCAGCCACATTACACTTCATATGAACATCACAATTGACATAAGTTTGTGCACGTAAGATCACAACCATAACATCTCAATTTTGGAGCCTTAACCCGAGAAAACCTAGTCACGGTCACATTTTTGCACACACATGCACATAGTTTTGGAACACATAGGTTGTCATTCATACGATTTCAAACACACATACATGAACATATTCATCACGAAAATGCAACACACGCCTAATATCTACCAGCAAACATACCCAACCTACGAATTATTGGGAGCTAGTGACAGGGACATGCAACGGGGAACAACCCTAGTTTTCGGATCGAATATACAGAACCTTAGGGGTCTCTTGGGAAAAGGACCAAGAGATAAGAGAACTCATACCTTTTTGAAGTTCAAACCTCGACTTGCTCCCCAAAAATTTCTCCAAACACACGTCAGATACTTAAAGTCAAACCCCCCGCTCGACGGAAAACCTTTGATTTGCCTACGTGATTGATTAACGTTTGTTTTTTCTTGTATTTTAATGTAAGTTCTTCAAGTGTGAAGAACCTTGGTTGATTTTCTGTTCTTGAATGTTATTTGGCAGAGAGAAACGTGAATGGTACGAGAGAATGATCGTGAATGTTGTGGACATACATGTGAGAGAGTGAGAGTTTTATTAGGCTTAGAAGTCTAGTTTAACACTTAGTCAAATAAGGTTTTTATTAAATGATAAAAAAAATCTGATTTCCATTTTATTTTAAATCAGCTAATAAATTATAAATATTAATCAATTACATTAATTTACCAACTTAAATTAAAACAAATTTAATTCATTGCTTCCACCTCTGTTCGAACCCGGGTGGAGCAAGACTTCACTCTAAGAGCCAATTTTCGTCCCTCTCTCCCAAAAATGCCCCTCCACCTTATTAATTAAATAATTATTTATATATTTAGGATAATTTTATGATAGTAACCTTATCCTGGAAAATGACCATTTTACCCCTAGACCCTCCAAACTTAAGATTTCTTCTTTTTTAGTCTGGTAAAGACTCATCCAAGTAAATCTTCATATTCGGGAGCCCTACATGGCTGGAACCAACCTCTCCTAGATCAACTAACTATCCAAGTTAGTTGGCTTGGCTGTCGTAAGGGTTTAGAGGTCTGGTTTTAAGCGCATCAATCCGTGTGAACCTGATCAAATCGTAGGCTTTCTAGGCTCATTAAGCATCATTTAGCACAGCCATTTTTAGGGTTGTTACATTATCCCCCGCCCTTAGGAATATTCGTTCCCGAATGACACTACTAACTATCTCACGTAATGCAGTCAGATCATGACATAGTTACTATACACAATCAAGCAAAAGCAACAAAATAATGGAGAGATAAGGATACTTAGACTAAGAGTAGGAACTCTAATCCCAAGAGCTGAAAAGATGGGGGTAGCGGAATCTCATATCGGCCTCGGCCTCCCACGTAGCACCCTCAACAAGATGATTCCTCCATTATACCTTCACTGTGGCAATCTCTTTGTTCCTCAGCCGCTTGACCTGTCTGTCTAAAATCTCAACAGGTACCTCCTCAAAGGACAAGTTTTCATCAACCCCCAAAACCTTCAACAGGTAGAATTGATGTTGGATCGCCTAGGCACTTCTTTAACATAGAGACATGAAAGACTGGATGAACAGAAGCTAGTTTCGCATGTAATGCCAACTCATAGTCCACCTCTCCTACACGTTGTAGGATCTCATATGGCCCAACGTACCTCGGACTCAACTTCCCTTCCTGCCAAACCTCATCACCCCCTTCATAGGTAATATCTCCAAATAGACCTGGTCACCAACATCAAACTCTAAGGGCCGTTTTTTGTTGTCTTCATAAGACTTCTGCCGATTGTAAGCAGTAGCCAACCTGTCCCTAATCACTTTGACCTTCTCTAAGACCTCATGAATGATCTTTGGACCCAAAATGGAGGACTCTCCAACATCGAACAACCCAACTGGAGACCTACACCTCCTACCATATAATGCCTCAAAGGGTGCCATCCCAATGCTGGAGTGATAGATGTTACTATACGAGAACTCTATCAAAGGCAGATGGTCGTCCCAACTGATGGTCGTCCCAACTACCCTTGAAGTATATCACACACGCCCTTAACATGTCCTCCAATGTTTGAATGGTACGCTCTGCCTCCTAATCAGTCTGAGTATGAAAGGCAGTACTAAGCTTCACCTACGTTCCTAAGCTTTTCTAGAAGGATCTCCAGAAATGTGAAGTGAACTGTCTCCTCTATCTGAAATGATAGACAAAGAAATCCTATGTCATCTCACAATCTCAGTGTAGAGTCTCGCATAATCCTCGGCTCTGTCGGTAGACTTCACAGGGATAAAGTGGGCAGACTTAGTCATCCTGTCCACAATAACCCATATGGATTCATGTTGTCTCCTTGTCTTTGGAAGACCAACCACAAAGTCCATATTAATGGCCTCCAATTTCCAAGTCGGAACCTCAATAATCTGAGTAAGACCGTCAGGCTTAAGATGTTCTGCCTTAACCTGTTGACAATTAGGACATTTGTCCACATATTCTTCAATGTCCTTCATGCAATCCCACCAATAGTCTTCTTAAGACCATGATACATCTTGGTGGAACCTAGATGTATGGAGTATCTTGAACCATGGGCCTCTGCAATGACCTTGGTCCGCAAATCATCCACATCTGGTACACACAACCTGTCCTGGTACCTAAGTATGTCGTCATCTCCCAAAGCAAAAGAATCATTCATCTTAACCAAAACTGAGTCCTTCAGCTCCATAAACACAAGATCAAGATGCTGACCCTCCTTGACTTCAACCACTAAGGATGATTCAGAACTAGGATGAACTGAACCACCCCCACTAGTAGAGTCAACTAACCGCACACCCAGTCTGGCCAGTCTATGTATATTTTTCACCAACTCCTGCTTCCCATACTCATCGTGGGTTGTACTTCCCATGCTCATCCTACTCAAAGCATCAGCTACAACATTAGCCTTACCTGGATGGTAGTGGACATTCATGTCATAGTCCTTCAATAGCTCCAACCATCTTCGCTGATGTAGATTCAACTCTCTCTGTGTGAACACGTACTGGAGACTCTTGTGGTCTGTGAATAGATCCACATGCATCCCATACAAGTAGTGCCTCCACAACTTCAGTGCAAACACCATAGGTGCCAACTCCAAGTCATGAGTGGGATAATTCTTTTCATGGACCTTGAGCTGCCTGGATGCATAAGCTATCACCTTACCACCCTGCATAAGATCACAACCTAAACCAACCCTAGATGCATCACAATACACAGTGCAATTCTCACCACACTTAGGCAAAGTAAGCACCGGGGCTGAGTGAGTCTATCCTTGAGTCCTGGAAACTCTTCTCACAAGTCTCCGTCCATTCAAACATGGTATTCTTCTTAGTCAAAGATGTCAGTGAGGCAGCAATGGAATAAAAACCCTCCACGAACCTGTGATAATAACCAGCCAATCCCAAGAAGCTACGAATATCTGTGGCAGTAAGAGGTTTTGGCCAGTTCTTAATAGCCTCAGTCTTCCTGGGATCTAACTCCACACCTTTGTCGGACACAACATGACCTAGGAACGTCACTAATCTAAGCCAAAATTCACACTTGCTGAATTTGGCATACAACTGATGTTCTAAGTACCTGCAAGGTTAGTCTCAAATGTTGTTCTTACTCTTCCTTGGTCTTAGAGTAGATGAGAATGTCATCAATGAATACTACGGCGAAAGATTTAAGGTATTCACGAAAGAATTTGTTCATGAGATCCATAAATGCAGCAGGTTCATTAGTGAGACCAAACGACGTAACTAGAAACTCGTAATGACCGTAACGGGTACGAAAGGTTTTCTTTGGAATGTCTTCATCCCTAACCCTAAGATGATGGTACCCTGAACGAAGATCAATATTCGAGAAGAAACTAGACACTTGAAGTTGGTCTAACAAGCCATCTATTCTGGGAAGTGGATAGTATTCTTTATAGTAACTTTGTTGAGATGTCGATAATCGATACACATTCTAAGGGTTCCATCTTTCTTTTTCACAAACAACATTGTTTCTCTTAACTCTGGGCTCGGATTCCCTAATCATAGCGACCCTTGAATGAAATTTACTACCCTTGGTGGGAGAGTCCCTTTATAAACCTGGGCTTATCGCTGATTTCAATTCTACTCTTCCTTGAAAAATTCTCCTCAGGTTGCCTTGACCTATTCCCTGCCCTAGTGTGCTTCCTCTTCCTGTTTTTTTTTCAATTTGTTGGACATGTACCATAAGCCTGGAAAGGTCCATGCTATCATGCAGCATAGCTGCCCTACACTCCTCCTCGAGATCCTCAGCAATCTTAGATCCAGTGTAAACGGGAGGATTCATCCTTGTGAAGTCCCTTAACCTGCTAGTTATGGTGCTGCAGGTGGGTTCTTCTCGGGAACAACTTGTTGCTCTGCCTGGGTTGTTATAGTTTGAGCTTGTAAGGTGATTGCTTGGGACATCTGTACCAAAGCTATCATCACTTCTCCATCTGTCAACCAAGTTTGTTTACCAGGCATCTCCATTCCAGCAGCTGGAGCCTGGGGAGGAACTTGACTTACCCCAGCAGTAGCTCCTCAAATCTCTCTGCCTGTGTTTCTCCTCGTATTCATCTTTCTGAATCTCAAGAGTTGATGTTAGATACGCTCTTAACACCAAGAAATTAGACATTTGAAAAGGCACGATAAGATCATAAGAAGAAAATTTCATATGCATCATGCAGTCTCTAATTCAGGATAGTGGTGCACTTCACTACCATGACTTGGAAACTACTCAATCTGGTTGATGTGAGCTCATTATTCTCGGAATTTAACCTATGGCTCAGATACCAACTTTTTCACGACCAGAATCTAGACCCTAGACGAGACCAGCGTCGTTGACCTCTCAGAGGTCGCAGACAAGCCTACATACGTCATTCTTACTTCATCCATGTTAATTTTAGCGGAAAATTTGAACTTTTTGGTTTCCTTATTTCATGCTAAACATTTTAAAATTAAACATCATAGGTGTTAAAAGATCAACCATCCAATATAGAGATAATCAAATGGCAGAAACAATTCATAATTGCATTGACGTAAATTTACCAAAATGGCACCAATACGAAGTCTGAACAAAAGTGGAAAGAAACACTAGTGGAACGTGCTCCACTAGCTATATCCTAAATCTATGCTAGATAATAACGATAGACATCCTCGAAAGCATGAGAGCCTTCCAAGTCCGGATGAAAGCTTCACGCCCGAATAGCTACAACGTCAACCTGTAAACTCTAGCGTCCACCTGTGCCTGCACCTAAAATTGTAGAATTGTATGGAATTAGTACACACTTGTACTATGTATGGATATATGCAAGCACACACCAAGGACATGCATGATTAAGAACATCTCTTTCCTAACAACATGATTATGGAAAGTCAAGTCAGTGGATTTGACAAATTGGAATCAGGAAAGTTAGTGAACTTTCGAAATTTGGATTAGTAAAGTGAGTGAACTTTCCAAATTTGGATTAGGAAAGTCATGCCATGAGAGTAACATGCATCATCATACTTATCATATTACACACAGCACATAACATCTTGCATATAGCACATAACATATTGCATATAGCACATGACATTTTTCATATCATTCGTTCATATGCCATGAGACCTTGGATTCATGGATTTGACATCAAGAACTCCCAAAATGAGGGCTCAAAATATGGGACCTCAACTAGGGAGCCTTCTTTAGCAAACACAAAGTCTGCTTCATTCATTCATACGTACTTTATTTCATTTTATTTCATTCATAGGCTAGTGTTAACACCAGCTATACCTAGGATGTAGTTTAAGACTTTCATCGGGTTTACTGTGCAATGATCAAGAATGACCTAGTATCATTACTTGAGTCTAGATCACCTCTTGATTATCCTATCCTAACACCTTTGGTATCATTCATTTCATTATGTGCATCATTTGAGGCTGGCCTCATTCATTCATGGGGAACTTTAACTTTAACCGACATAGATCATGTGAGCATCATGAAATCCAGTGTCTCCCCCAAACCGAAAAGAGGTGGAATCACCAGCCAAAGTGACCCAAAAATGCTAGCGTACATGGGAATTGAACCCTTCTAGATCCCTATATTGGCACTATAGTTTCAAAGACTAGGAGATATATGGAGACCCATACCCAGAATTTTGGACAGTCTCGTCTCATGTGAGTTACGTGAACCTCCTCCCTTCCCGAAAGAAGGCATCACCTCTCATAGCTAGTCTATCGGTGCTCAGTATAAAGTCCATTACATTCAACCCATATGTCATGGAAGTTGGCTTCTAGTATGAGGACATCATATCTAAATAGATGATTTCTCATCTCATCATTAGTATTGAGTGTGTTAATCTCAATATTTTCATTATTCATTAACTATACACTCTCATAGGTGAGTACATTTTGGTAACATTTTTTTAGGCTCATTTGAGATTGCTCTCATCTTTTACATTAGCCTCATATCATGTTGTCACCACATTCATTAACATTAGCACATTTTCTCTTCATAATTACTCACCCCTTTTTACGTGAATGTTCATTTTATCATATGCCAATGCACTTGGACATTTAGTGTGTTTCACACTTTTAGTTAACCCTTCTAGGGTTTCATCATTTCATTGTTCATTACATCATTACATTGTTCATTTCATCATATCATTGTTCATTTCATCCTGTGTCAATGCACTTGGCCATTTAGTGTGTTTTACACTCTTACTTAACCCTTCTAGGGTTACATCATTTCATTACATACATCTTAGGTTCACTTATTTTTAAACGTATGCCAGACTTATGGGTCTATACATACAAGTCGTGAGGCTTCGTTCATAGTTCGTTTAAGTGATTCATATCTTTCTAAGATTATGTGGTTCAAGACTTATGCATCTTGTATGTATGCCAAGATCTCAATTTCAATCTAAGTAGGCAGCTTTATTCTTTAATATTAATGCACGTATGACTTATCTAATAAGGCGGAATTTGGGCTAGGGAACCCAGTTTCGAATCCCTTCGACAACATTTACAATTTTCATTTATTTTATTTTTGGTCCACACGGCTTGGGGACCCCAAAATCAAGCCCCAATGCCTTCATTTTCTTTTAATTTATTTTATTTACATTTTCTCTTTCTTGGCTGAGGGGTTGTGCGATCGAACCCCCACAACCCCTTTTTTTTAATTTCTCTTTCCATGGCTTCTTCGACTTGACCATGAGGTTGTGGGATCGAACCTCCTTAGCCTCACTTATTTTTCATTTAACTCTCCTTTTCCACCTAAGGGTCGTGGATTCGATTCCCACACCTCACACTTATTTTCTTTTCATTTTTTCCTTAAGCTTGACCAAGAGGTTGTGGGTTCGAATCCCACTCCTCTCATTTCTTATTTTCATACATCATTTTTCTAGCCTAAAACCATGGTTCGAATCCCCTTCACCACATTCCTTTTCACTTCTTTATTTTCATGGTTTTGAACATGGTGAGATCATGGGTTCAATCCTCCATGACCTCACTTATTTTTATTCATTTTTTCACAACATTTTGAACCCTCTTAACTACACCGAAGCTCATCATTTGAAACTGGAAATTTTGTAGTTCTTTTCTTCAGCAGCTTTTCATCAAGTTACACATTAGTTCTTAAGGAATTTCATAGTTCATTTAGAACGTTTTAGGTGCATTTTCATGGATTCTATTAGCCAAGAGTTTCTCACTCAATCAAACAAATTACACTTCATATGAACATCGCGATTTACACAAGTTTGTGCATGTAAGATCACAACCATAACATTACAATTTTTGAGCCTTAACCCAAGAACACATAGTCACGGTCACTTTTTTGCACACACATGCACATAGTTTCGGAACACATAGGTTGTCATTCATACGATTTCAAACACACATACATGAACATATTCATCACAAAAATGCAACACACGCCTAATATATATCAGCAAACATACCCAACCTATGAATCATTGGGAGCTAGTGACAGGGACATGCAAAGGGGAACAACCCTACTTTTCTGATTGAATATACAGAACCTTAGGGGTCTCTTGGGAAAGGGACCAAGAGAGAAGAAAATACATACCTTTTTTACCTTCAAACCTCGTCTTTCTGCCCAAAAACTTCTCCAAACACATGTCTAACACCCCACTCGACGGAAAACCTTCTCTTTGCCTATGTAATTGATTAACGTTTGTTTTTTTCTTATATTTTCGTGTTAGTTCTTCAAGTGTGAAAAACCTTGGTTAATTTTCTGTTCTTGAATGTTATTTGGTAGAGATAAACGTGAATGGGAAGAGAGAATGATCGTGAATGTTTAGGAGATAGACGTGAGAGAGTGAGAGTTGTATTAGGCTTAGAAGTCTAGTTTAGGACTTAGTCAAATAAGGTTCTTATTAAATTATATAAAAAAAAGGTTTAGGACTTAATCAAATAAGGTTTTTATTAAATGATAGAAAAAATCGGATTTCCCTTTTATTTTAAATAAGCTAATAAATAATAAATATTAATCAATTACATTAATTTACCAACTTAAATTAAAACAAATTTAATTCATTGCTTCCACCTCGGTTCGAACCCGGGTGGAGCGAGACTTCACTCTAAGAGCCAATATTCAGCCCTCTCTCCCCACACTACCCCTAAACCTTATTAATTAAATAATCTATCATATATTTAGGGTAATTATGATACTACCCTTAGCCTATAAAAAGACCATTTTACCCCTAGACCCTCCAAACTTAAGATTTCTCCTTTTAAAGTTCGCTAAAGACTCATCCAAGTAAATCTTTATATTCGGGAGTCCTACATGGCTGGACCCAACCTCTCCTAGCTCAACTTACTCCCCAAATTAGTTGGCTTGGATGTCGTAAGGGTTCAGAGGTCTGTTTCTACGAGCATTAATCCGTGCGAACCCGGTCAAATCGTTGGCATTCTTGGCACATTAAGCATCATTTAGCGTATACGTTTTTAGGGTTGTTACATGGTAAACCTAAAACATTTGAGGCTACCATTTCAACCTTAGAAAATATGAAGTACTTGTCCAAAATTACACTTCCTAATCTCTTAAGTTCTTTTCAAGCACAAAAGCAATGACGTGTAAAGAGATATGAAGTTCTTTTCAGCTCAATCATATAGATCCGTGTAGACCTCATAGACCACTATCTATCAATAGTAGTATTTACTATATATATTGCATTTATTTATGATCTAACAAGTCTGCCATAGTTTTTTTCCTTAAAATTCAAGTCAGAAATAGCTAATGTATTTTGAAATTTTAAGGCAAAGGTGAAATATTATAGTGACTTTAAAATTCAGACTTTATAGTCTAATAATGAAAAAGAGTATACTTTAAATCAGTTCATATTATATTGTGACAAAGCTGATATAAAACATCAATTAACAGTCCCTTATATTTGTTATACCGTGGTTTCACGGTATTATTAATACTTTTTCCTTAAGTTTAGTGGGTCCAAAAGCCTTTTTGTGCTAATTTTATATAAGTTTCTCCTTATTTGCAGGAAATCTGTCCAAAGATGAATGCGGAGGTTTTTGAGTGAAGAAATGCAGAAGAGACCACCTACGGAGCATGTGACGGTCCGTAGGTGTCAANTGGCAGCGTAGTGCAGCTGCTGAAGGAAGATGGGGAAGTCTGACCAAGTGTGGGGCTACGGAAAGCGTGACGGACCGTCGTATCCATGACGGTCCGTCCTGCAGGTTCGTCGTGAAGTTCAGAAAAGTAGTCCCAGTACCCATATTCCAAGAGTTCAGGTGTTTTGGAACGGAGACCCTCGATGGATCGTTGTGCCTGNGTGACGGTCCGTCGTGTCTATGACGGTCCGTCCTGCAGGTTCGTCATGAAGTTCAGAGAAGTAATCCCAGTACCCAGATTCCAAGAGTTGAAGTGTTTTTGAACGAACACCCTCGACGGACCGTTGTGCATATGACGGTCCGTCATACTTGCCGTCGAGGGTAATGAAGA